>NC_056732.1:1284597319-1284647319 GCF_019279795.1 Protopterus annectens
ATATATATATATATATATATATATATATACATATTACATCTGTACATACAAACTTACATTTCCTATGCTGGGAGCTGCTTACACCCACGCAGGCACAATTGCCTATGCTTACTGTGCCTTACATATGTTTCCTGCAGCGCATTGGTGCTTACTTGTGCCTTATTCATTATGACAGTACCACTTTGATTGAAGGGTTCTTGTTAATAGTCCCATGCGATACATACGTTCACTTTGACATATTTAAATGTTGGCTTTACAGCAGAGTGACAATCATTCCACAAGGAAAATGATATGTGCTATAGTTGAACTTGAACCATTAATGGCTTTTCGTTGGGCGGATGCTCTAACCACTACACTATTGGTGTTCTGCTTCATTGATATGTATACCCATGGTTCATAATTACCCGAATACATGCCTCAACACTTCACTTACACAGCAATCATCCATTTACCTGTTGGGAAAACCGCACTACTACACATGCGCTATTCCCTATTCCCTGCTGCTCTGGACCCATGCCACATGTTGACTCACTCCGAGGATATTCAAAACTCCAAAGCCTATAGTCCTGGCACATATGTGTGTTTGATTGTCAGAGTGTTCATATGGTCATCCGGGTTTAGGCTTGTCCAACTGGGGACTGGGACAGCCCTGTACCCATGTAAATGTCAGATTTAGCACATGGACAAGGTTACTCCCACTGTTAGCATCCTACCTGTGGTTTGAGACGCAGGGACTTTGGCCACCTCTGGCCAGCTATATTCCTTCGCAGTCGTTATGATTGCTTTCTCGTTGTGTGTGTGTGTGTGTGTGTGTGTGTGTGTGTGTGTGTGTGTGTGTGTGTGTGTATATATATATATATATATATATATATATATATATATATATATATATATATATATATATATATATATATATATATATATATATATGTGGTTGCCACCCTTTCAAATGGCCAAAGTGGGACTTATTTTGTACAAACATCAGTTTTTGCAGGCAGTTTTTGCAGGCAGACACATACCCACAGACAGTACAAATGACAGGAGATCACATTTATGCCTAATTGACAGCTTCTTATAAATGACAGGAAATCACATTTATGCCTAACTGACAGCTTCTTATTGTAGCATTTTAGTTGCTTATTCAGTTGTGTATGACATTTAGGTGTTTCTGATACAGAATAACTTATTTATTCAACTATTACATAAATATAGGACATATTTATATCATTAAAGATGAGGGCATCTGCCATTTGACACTATGTGTACAGGACACAACTGGCCAATGATGGACAGTCACTCGCAAAGTGTGACAGGTGGTTACCCTATATGTATGTACATATGTATCTATATGTATATATATATATATATATATATATATATATATATATATATGTGTGTGTGTGTGTGTGTGTGTGTGTAAGTACGCATGCATACACATCTATATGATTTCATTACTATGACCATACTGTTGAATGTCTGTGCTGTCTTATATGTTTCTGATAACATCAACGTTAGGTATAACTGCAGTGGCTTAGTGGTAAATCACATTGATTGTGATGTGTAGGGTCCTGCCGTCGGTCCTGGCCGACACGATATATTGTGTTACTGGGTGGAACAAGGGCAGTTGGACAAGTGGTGAATACAACACTTGTCTACTGCGTTTTTCTGTTTAACCGCCGATTCACGTCACTCAAAATCCATCTACATTATTACTGTGATACATCACCCCAGTTCACATTTTATTGTCTGTATATCATTATACAGCATAAAATTAGCAGGATATGCTCGTATACAGATTTCGCATCATAAATGGTGTGTGCTGAAGTCGAACCAGCAACATCTGCTCGATAGTCGGATGCTCTAACCCCTACACCATTGGTCTTCTGCTTCATTTATATGTATACCCATGGTTCATAGTTACCCGAACACATGACTCATCACTTCACTAACACAGCAGGCATCCATTTTCCTGTTGGGAAAACTGCAGTACTACACATGCGCCATTCAATACCGCTCTGGACCCTTTCTGCATGTTGAGTCACTTAAAGTATATTCCGACTTCTTAAGCCTGTAGTCCTGGCACATACGTGTATTTGATTGTCAGGGTGTTCATGTGGTCATCCGGGTTTAGGCTTGTCCGACTGGGGACCAGGACTGCCCTGTACCTAGTTGAAAGTCAGACTTAGCACGAGGACATTGTTCATTCCACTTTTAGCATCCTACCTGTGGTTGAGGATGCAGAGGTGTACTCACCTCTGGCCATCCTGATATATGACAGCACTAAATATTATGGCTGGTTCCGCTGCTCTTTCCCTTCACTTTTGTTGTGACTGCTATATTGTGACCATGTTCATTCTTCATAACTATATATATATATATATATATATATATATATATATATATATATCTTTATATCTCTCTCCATATATATTGGTCTGTACATACACATGCATATACATCTACATACGTTTTTACATTCCACATACCGTTTAATTACTGCCACCTACCTGCTTGCATACCCGCTTACGTCTAGGGTTGCCACCTTTTCTAATGGACAAAGTGGGGCATTTTCAGGACACACATCAGATTTTACAGGCCAACACATACCCACGGTTAGTACAGGGTTTAGAACTTTACTTATTTTCCTAGATGAGAGCTTTTTCTTGTAGCAGTTTAGTTGCTTATTCTGTTTCTTGTAAAATTTACATATTTTACATGCAGAAATAACTGTTTTATGCAACTGTTATATGAAATATGGTACATAATTATTTCCTACAATCACAGGACATTTGCCATTGTATTATTTTTGGTCAGTACACACCTGCCCAAACAGGCACTGTCCCTCACAAAGTGAGACAGGAGGTACCCTCCTTATGTCAGCACCTTAATCACCCTATATCCAACTGCCACTATGCGAATGTATAAAGTATATATTCTCAATAATGCATGTGGGGAGCCGTGCATCACTGTCAGGTGTTTAATCCCGGGTAGTAGGTTTTGCATAACTGGCTGAAGGCTGAGCAGTCTCGTGAACCACTACTGCACATACAACTTGTGTCCAGATGTCTACAGGACTGGACATCGTGTCGTGACACCAAGTCTGATGTTTACACAGGATACTTATCCCATGAGGGATGTCCAAAAATTGAACAGACCAATAACCTCCTCTAACCTTCGATATTTTTGGATTTAAAAATGTGATAAGGTTATACATGCAAGGGATACATAGTTTGCAATCCTGAGACTGCCTAGGGTGAGAAGGGTCTACGTTACAGGTCGGGTTCAGGTAAGTGTGGGATTGTGTGTAGGTTAGGGTTAGGGGGCGGGTTAGGTGAGTTAGGGTTAGGGCGCAGGTGAGGTGAGTGTGTGATAGTGATGGACCTTAGGGATAGGGTTGGGTTAAGGTAAGTAGATAGCTAGTAGTGTATGTAAAGTTTAGTTTAGGTTTAAGTGTAGGATTTTAAGTGTATGTGTGTGGATTGCTGTTTTTTGTGTGTGTTTGTGTTGTGTGCATGTTTCTTGGAATAGCGATTTTTTTTCCCTGGGGAAAAAAATCGCTATTCTGACTGTTTGATGTTTGCAGATTTCGGTGTTTAGGGTTCAATATTATAACATTCGATCTTTGTAGATTTCGATGTTATAATATAGACCCGGGTGAGACTGCCTACTAGATATGAGTAGTGGTCACTATGTGCAGATATGGCTGCTCCAAGCTAGCAGCCCGAGTATGGCTGGATTTGGTGGATGTTCAGGAATGGAGGGGGGGGGGGTTGTGTGCTGTAGAGGGGATGATGGGTATTCAATTATGCATCCAGGTGTGTTGTGGTTAGATGGCTCAGTTCAGGCCAGACCATTATGTGGATATATGCCGGTGACGTTTCTGTACATGTGCATCGCACATTTTAATATTCATATGTTTGTGGGATTGTGTTCTACAGTATGGCCTGTCAGGTTGTATTGCGGATGTGTATGTTTGTTTTTTGTGTTTCTTTTTGATTCACCCACTGCTCCCTCGTACACCTCCAGTTCACCTATTGTGCATCCAACACAGTCTCCCCTTGGCGAATTATTACATTACCCGCCCCCCACCCCCATGTTCCACACACTCCATCCATCCCTTCTCTGGTTGATGGCCCATGGCACAGTCAAGGGAACACATTGCATACACTACATATCTCTGGTACCTGCATGGTTGTGAGGACTACCCTAGCATTTTTCACCTTCCACATGCTGTACTTCACGCACATAGGTACACGCAAGTACTTATCTTTCATGACATGCTAGGTAGACCCAGGTAATACCCGTTCATCTTTGGCCCATCCTGACAAGAACGACTTGGACCATGAATGGGCAGATTTTGGGTGAATGCTCTGACCATTGGTAGGGTTGCCACCTTTTCATATGGCCAGGATGGGATATATTCAGGATACACATCAGATTTTACAGGCCAACACATACCCATGGTCAGTACAACGGATAGTACTTTTGTTTTATGCCTAAATGTAAGCTTATTGTTGTATCAGTTTAGCTGCTTCTTCTGTTTTGTTTACTTGCTTATTCTGTTTCTTGTAACATGTAAGCATTTTAGATACGGAAATAAGTATTGTATGTGACTGTTACATAAGATTTGGGACATAATTATGTCCTATAATCGCAGGACATATGGACACAACTGCCCAGTGGGGGACTGTCCCTCACAATGTGGGACAGGTGGTAACCCTGACCATTGGGCTAGACTTAGCTATTGGCGGTGTGCTAACACGATGCGTTTCGCTTCCACTTGGTATAACTATCGACAATACAATGGAATACGGGCGCAGGGTTTTAAATGTCATTTGTTCAAGGGATGGGGACTCAATATTCAGTTACATGCATTTGTGTTTGCTTCTTATTTTTGTGTTCGCAAAACTGTTTTGCATGCTTTGCATACGTTTCAGAATCCACGGACACTGACAGGTGTGATTACTATTAGAGGCAGGCTGTACTATTCAGCATTTTAGGTTGCACGTAAGCAGCCAAAATGTCCACGCCTGCGTGCGGCTCTTGGACATGCCCCCTGCACTCGTGCATGTTTCCTATGCATGTGGATGTGGCGGTAGCGAGCCTTCATTAATATGCATATGGCACTACTGCGCCATCTCTATGCTGCACGGTTGGCGCAAGCCTAACGCCGTCTTTGTGCTGAGCTTCATGAATCCTGGGGCAAGTCTTCGAAATAATTCTACTAAGGAGACAACTAGATACAAATTTAACACCAGTCAGAAATAGAAAAGCTGGCTGGGTAGCAGGAAAACCAAGCAAATAAAAGTCACACAACATTTGACTGTAGGTAACAAGTATGGAGGGAAGGGATTGTGTCACAGCTGGCCTTCACTGACAGAAAGAATAATCAAGTAATTAAAAATGTAATAGCATTACAATGAACTGAAGGTGAAATCATCATTGTCATCGACAGCTTCCTTTTTACCATTTTTTCTACATGGGATAAGGTTGCTATGTCGGCTGTCCCTACCTTCCCAGATTCAGTGCCACATTCCTCCTTCAGCAGTTATGACTGACCATCACATGTCTTCTCTCTCACAGTATATACATCTCTTGGCCTGATACCATCATTTCTTCTGACTTTGTCCTTTTTTTCCCAAATCTTCTTTCTCAAATCATTTTTGCTTTCCTGCAAATGTGCCTGAACCACTGTAATCTGTTTTCTTTGACATTCTCTGAACTGGAGCTACTTTTGCATCTGCACTGATGTCACAATTTCTTTATCTAGCCCACCATGTGTGCATTACCACACATCTAAGACACTTAATCTCCATCACCTCTAGCCTCCTAAACGTCTCTGCCTTTGCTTGCCAGGTTTCTGTACCATAAAAAGTACCGATTGCGCCATTCTTTTGTATACCTTATGTTTCAGCTTGTTTGGCATTTTTTTTTCAAACACTACCATGTCACTCTCTGCCAGTTGCCTTCAGCACCTCTGACTCCATCTGTGACCTCCTCCTTCAGACTTCCCTTCTTCTTATCCATGTATGGGGCAAAATTGTCATACCTTTGGGATGGCCTTAAACTGTAGGAAAACAAATAGTGTGGCAAATTCTTTTACTGATGCATATCAACACATTAAAAGTTTGCAAAAAATAAAATAAAATAAAAGAGAGATGATGTGCATTTATGAAATGGTGGATGGGAAGTACAATTGCTATTAAAAGCTATGCAGATGAAGGTATACTTGATAAGGGCTGTGCACCATGAAGAAGTAGAGATGGACTGCAATACGCAGGGCAAATTACTTCTGTGTGGAATTAAGCCAATTCAGCTAATAAATGTAAAATAAATGTAAACAGTGTGGGGAATGGGAACATGATATAAAGGACTGTATGCAGTAATACAGAATATGTAAATAAGTAGCACACTTTTGGTTTGATTGTAAAAATGGTATGCAGGTAATTTAATTTAAGAAAGTACAGAGGATCTTAATAAAGATGGTGAAGACAAAGATGATGCTCAAAGTGACCAATTTACAGGTGAAGAAATACATCTCAAATTTCAAGAAGTACAGATAACTACACAAAAGCGATTTACTAATTTGACAGAGTTAGGACATATGGAAGAGGAAATGGGTGATAAAGAAATGTGACAAAATAAAAAGAATTCCACTGAGGAAAGGGTACAGGTAAGGAAAAGAAAATTAAAAAAAATATTTTACCCAAATTTCAGAAGAAATGAAAAGGAAGGAATCACATAATGTTAATAGTATTGCAATGGTGTTTATAGATAGAAGTGGATGTCATGATTTTGCTGTCTACAAGGTGTCTGTGTGAAATGGAAAGAATACTATCAAAAAGCTTGTGAAACACTAACATTTTATGGAGTTTGTGAGCAGAAATGTTCAGGAAATTAAAGTGTGAATATGCTGGATTTTCTAATAGTTAAGGCAGATAGAGTGACAGCAGTGGATATAAGATTGTATGGGCAGGTTTACAGTTTTATAGTGTTGTATGGATGTGCCTCTGTAAAGGATAAAGATTGTTTATTTGAGGAAGTAAAATTGTATGCTTTAATAAATATTAGAATAATGTTTGCAGGTGATTTTTACTGTGATATAAGGAAAATCTGCAACAGTCAGGCATCACTGTTGAAGAAGGAAGGAGGCTGTCACTGAATCACAAGACCTGGTGACAGTTTAATGCAACGCCCCAACCCCATGTAGAAAATGGAAAAAGGGGGTTGATGATGATAATGATAATGATGAGGAAGAGCAAATGGAAATAATATGAGACGTTTAAAAAAATTACAGAGATTATATAATGTATTTAGCTATATTTAGGTAAGGAGAGGCAGTTTCCTTATATGAGGGGTTCATTTAAAAAGAGACAGACTATGTGTGTTTATCAGAAAGCATTCAAGAAAAAAATATGTGGCATTACAAATATATTTGTTTCATCATTTGGCAATGAGGGTAATAATGGATGAAAATGCAGAAACCATTAAAGAATATAAACAAACTGGCTGTATGATATATAAAGTTAAGCTGGAGGAATAGACTGATTTTTTTTCTGAAATGATCATATGACAATAAGAAATGTTATCAGTTATAGACAGAATGGTAGTTGATTTGTAAGAGAGAATATAAGAAATAATTTGCATTTTGAAAGGCTGTCTGTTAGTAAACAAAAATAAGGGATAAGGGAAAGACAGTACATACTGCCTATCTTGACCTAGTCAAGGCATTTGACACAATCTTCCACTCAGGTATTATAGAGAAACTCTCCCAGTTGGGAATTAACCCCTACATTACCAGATGGGCTTACCAACAGGACACATACTGTCAAGGTGGGTGACTTCACCTCTATCAAAAGACCAATCACCCGTGGTGTGCCACAGGGTTCTGTGCTGGGCCCTTCACTGTTCAGAAATTATTATTCAGAAGTACAGGCAAACTTGGATGGCCTGTGGCTGACCAAGACTGCTAACATTTGCAAATTGGGCACAATCATTGAGTCCCTCAATGATGTTAGCATACTGCAGACAGGGTTAACACAGACAAATGACTGGTACAAAGACACAGGATAAAGCTAAACACAAAAAAATACATTATTATTCCCTTTGGGAAAGCTGACATCCCTGCTAATTGCATTATAGAGAACACACTTCTAAGAGTAGACCCAGTGGTACATGATCTGGGTACTCAGGTTGCTAGCAATCTGAACGTTCACCACCACGTATTCACAGCAGTAAGGAAATCCTTCTATATGACACATCTTATAAGTAAAGGCATCATATCTAGATCTAAGGATGTTATAATTCCATTATACTCAGCCCTCATCAGACCAGTAATTGAGTACAATGCTCCATTTTGCATGTACCTCACCAGACACCTGCAACAATTGGCGAGACCACAGAGGTTTCTCACCAAGAAATTACAGGGTACACAAAACAAGTTTTACACAGAAAGACTGAAAGACCTAGCATTTTATTCTGCTCCTACAGGTTGCTAAGGGGTGACCTGTGCCTTGCTTCCAGGGCAGTCACTGACCCAGCCCTGATGGAAATGCTATACATTTGTAAGTCAAACTGCATGTGGGTCACTCACTCCAGGGATCTATCCTAGCCTCTGACATGAACAGGTCATGCTGGAGAAATAGGTATATCTCCCAGAAACTGCCACTTCTGTGGAATAATCGTCCAGTTCACATGAAACAGAGCCCCTCCCTGACCCTCTTCAAATGCAACCTAGATCAATGGATGGGTGACCACACATTCACTCCTGGGGTGGTGCTCATGTCCCAACTGGACATAGGAAGTAGATATTAACTACCACAGACCCTTACCTTTGCAAATTTCATTCACTTAACCAGTGGTATTTGGGGCAACTTGGGATAAATATGGCTAGGCTTGTACAGGCTCTAGGCTGTTAACCTAGTAACCTTCTATGAACCTGTGAACCTATGAAGTTACAGAAGGTATTAGAGTTTAATGGGGATGAATATCAGAAAAAAGAGAAGGTTATTATATAAAAAAATAAAAATTGTGTTGAACAGCCATTACATAAGCATCAGCATCCTTGAAAGGAAAAAAGTAAGAGATATAATCTTATCTGGTAAAACTGTTGAAAAGAAGAGATGGGTTACTAAAGGAAATATTGAATGAGAAAGGCTGGAATAAAAAAAATCGGTAAGGAATTATGAAGGCCATAATGAACTAAATATATGAAAGAAAGAGGTAAGGGTAGCTATTCAGTGGAAAATGCCAACATTTAAGCTTCAAACTGTGAAGAAACTGTAATAAAATATAATGGTTGAGGAGCTAGATAATTTATTAAATAATGTTAATGAGAATATAGTTCTAAAAGGTAAGGGAATGGAATATAAAATATATAAAGTGCTGAATGTTAAACAAAGACAAATCTTTGTTAAGGTCTTAAATGAGTGGAAACAATGATAGGCTGTATAATAAATCCAATAATCAATAATCTGTTTTGTACCAGCTTTTATTAAAAGTTCTTATTTTTACTACTTGAAGCATCCAGCGGTGTTCTTCCAGGATTTTTCTGTTTTTTGCTATATAATAAAGAAATATGTCATGACTGATTAGATTAATTTCAGAAAATAGTAAAATAAATGCTGTAATTAACTGAAAGTCATGATGTTGACTATAAAAAGCTAATGAAAGTTATACAAAGGAAATTGGAACAAGTGATGGATGAAGTGTTAACAGAATGAATATGTGTAGTTAAAGGAAAACATGTCAAGATTTAGTAGTCCTAATTAAAGAAATCATAAATGGAATTGTTGAGAAAAACAGTGATGTAGATCTGGCAGTCTCAATGGTAGTTAAAGGAGCTTCCTTTTAAAAGCTTGATTTCTGAAAAGATCCAACCTTATAGGATCAAGCCCAAATGCTCTAATCTTGTATGCTTGAACCAGCAAAAAGAAATGGAACAGTGTGTTTTTATTTTTTTGCAGAAAGCTGAACTGTGTTGGACTGTTGAGCAGTAGTGATTGGGGTAATGATCCTTTGTCCATTGTGGCATGGTCTTAGAGTTGGAATATATAAATAGAAGGGGATGGATGTGTGTGTGTGTGTGGGGGGGGGGGGCTTTCCCTTCAGCAAAAACATTTGTTTTGTGTTTTTTGTTTTTTTAGTTTACAAGATTCAAGTATTTGTGGAGATTCGAAGATGGCTGCAGACCTGTAAACACACTGTTCACATGGCTCTGTAAATCGCAAGGAACACTTCAGTTAAACCAACCCAAAAACTACATATCAGAGAGTCAAAATGCAAAATAAAAGCTGGCTTAAATGTACACTAACCAGGATTACTTCCAAAAAAGCTACAGCTACTTACCTGAGAAGAGCAAACAACTTACCTCATCATGACCAGGTCCTGTGGAGCTGTAAGAGAGGAAATAAAACTATTACTGCAGAGCAATGAATGGTGGCAAACAAAACAGAAATTATGGCACACAAATAACTAAATCTAAGACTTCAGCAGCAATCACACCAGAAAAAGAAATTATCTCCAAATGACCAAGAACGACGAGACAGACCATTTCCCCAATATAGAAGATTTCAAAATGGCTTTACAACCACTGCAAATGAAGATTCAACAATTTGCAGACCAACATAAACACTTTGGTAAGACAATAAACAAAATAGACAGGCTAGAAAAAACAGAAGCTAAAACAGATGAAAATGAAATTAAAATTAAAAAAATACAGGAAGCTTCTAACTCTAACAACAGAAACATTATGAAATTACAACAAAAAAATCTTAGACTGAGAGGCAAGAAGCAAAAGAAATAATATTCTAATATGCCAGGTACCTGAAAAAAATAAGAGCAAGCAAAATTAATGGAAGATCTATACCAGATTATGGGCTGTCTTTTGGAAGACCAGACTGAGGCTAACCAGATCATCATGCAGAGAGCTCAGTACAAACTTATGCAACTCTATGTCAGACTCTTAAACTATCTGGATTTTTTTTTAAATTTTCTCAATTTGTTCTAAAATATTTTTACACTAACCAACTTGGTTGAAATGTTAAGACATAAAGAAACAAAAGGGTTTCATGATCATTGTTATGGTTACCTATACAGTCCTTTATGCATTGTTAGTTTATTCTCTTCCGAGATGTATGGGGGAGGGGGGGTAGCTACCCACTGGGATTTACCAGGAAGAGTTAAATGCTATGTGTCAGTCTTGCTTATGTTGTGTATTATAAAATGGAACATATAGCATGAAGATATACCAAAGTACCATCCCACCATATACTGATAACAGAAGTATTAAATGTGGATGATAGATTCATGGAATGTTAAAGATTTACAAATGAAAAAAAAAGAAATCTATTTTTTCACTTAGCATTTAAATCGAAAGCGGAAATATTATTTATGCAAGAGACACATATGACTGGAGACCAACCCATGATATGGGGAACTGGTAGATTAAAGCAACAATTGAATCAGGCAATACATCAAATAGTTCAGGTGTGGCAATTATTGCTAAGAAATCTTTAAATTATATTATTTTGAAACAAAATTCAGATACTGAATGGAGATGATGTTATGTAATTATTAAGAACACATCTTTTGATAAACCAATTATGTTACTGAACTTATATGTGCCCTGTATTAACAGGAATTCATCATGTCAGTCTATAAAATACTATTTTGTAAATGGCGCACAGCAACGGTTATCCCATTCCTCAAAGGGGGAGCCACCACGGACCCCAGGAACTACCGCCCCATTAGCCTGATGAGCCTGGTCTGCAAGGCCATGGAATGTATCATCATGGAACGTATAAAAAAAGACATTGGTAATCTCTAAACTCTGGACCCCACCCAGTTCGGGTTTGTAAAAGGCAGATCATGTCTCCTAAACCAGATAGACTTCTTTGAAGCAGTCACCAAAGCCATAGATGAGGGTAAGGTAGTCCACACAGCCTATTTAGAGCTTGCCAAGGCTTTTGACGCCATCCCCCACTCTGGAATTATAGATAAACTCACTAAATTAGGTATAAATCCCTATGTCACAAGACGGGTTGCCAACTGGCTCACTGATAGAACCCACACTGTGAAAGTAGCACACTCCAAATCCAACTTCAGACCAGTGACATGTGGAGTACTACAGGGTTCAGTCCTGGGTCCTCTCTTGTTTGGTATCTACTTGTCTGAAGTACAACCTAACACAGACTGTCTTTGGCTAATGAAGTTCGCAGATGACTGCAAACTAGGAGCCATAATCGAAACTCCTAATGACGTGGACATCCTACAAAAGGGACTCACTGAGACAGATGCCTGGTGCCAAAGCCAGCTTTGGCCTCAAGCTCAATGCCAAAGAATGCATTGTCATCCCCTTTGGTAAAAACTCTCTACCCATGAACTACCACATAGGCAGTAGTAAACTTAACACCGAAAGTGTTCATAGGTTCATAGGTTCATACTAGGCTATCTGCCCTAGGTCATTAATAAGCCTAGCCAGGGTGTGTTCGGCTTTCGCCACCCATTTTAAATTAATTTTGCCATGCCCTTTTTCGAGGTTAGTATACTGTGCCTCTGTCTAACAGTGACATAGAAGTGATACCCAGGGTAAACCTACAATCCCCCATCCACTCATCAAGATTCCTCTTGAAGAGAGTCAATGAGGGACTCTGCCTAACCTGGACTGGGATTTTATTCCAGAGTGAAGGGAGCCTCTGGGTTATGAATCTGTCCCTCCAGCATGTCCTATTTATTTCAGTGCTGAGGTTCAAGTCTCTCGAGCGCGTAGCTCGATGGGATTTGGATTTTCTGAGGTGCAACATGTCCATTAATTCCGGGTTGGACATGGCTTTATAAGTCAGGCACAGATCGCCTCTGAGCAGGGGGTATGCCACTGAGTAGAGCTGGAGTTTCTTTAACCAGGCAGCATATGGCATCTGTCTGAGCCCTTTGATCCTCTTGGTGAGGCACTTTTGGGGTCTTTCCAGTTGCTGCAGGTGTCTGGTAAGGTACATCCCAAAAGGGGCATTCTACTCAATTATGGGCCTGATGAGGGATGAGTAAAGAGGCACGATGACCTCCCCTGATCTAGATGTGAATCCCTTCATGATTAGGTGGGCTATATAAAATGTTTTTCTAACCACTTTGGCCACGTGGTTGTCAAATGAGAGATTCCTATCAACTTGGGTCCCCAGGTCCCTAATTACTTCTTCCATACTTAATGGATTACCACCTATGTGGTAATTTGTGGGCACTTTGTTTTTGCCAAAGGGGATGACTATACACTTTTTGGCATTTAGCTTGAGGCCATGGCTCTGGCACCAGTAGTCTGTTTCTATGAGGCCCTTTTGGAGGATGCTTTTGTCGGCTGGAGAGTCGATTATGGCGCCAAGTTTGCAGTCATCTGCGAACTTGGTCAGCCACAGTCCTTCCATGTTGGCCTGTACCTCTGAGAAATATATACCGAACAAGAGAGGTCCCAGGACTGAGCCTTGTGGGATGCCACTTGTAACTGGTTTGGAGTCAGACATGGCTCCAGCAATTCCAACCATGTAGGTTCTGTCCTTGAGCCAGTTTGCAACCCATCTAGTGACATAGGGGTTTATATTTAAGCTGGTGAGCTTATCTATAATGCCAGAGTGAGGTATTGTATCGAAGGCTTTTGCGAGGTCCAGGTAGGCTGTGTGGACCACCTTCCCCTCGTCAATGGCCTTGGTGACTGTTTCAAAGAAATCAACCAGGTTTAAAAGGCAGGCTCTGCCCTTAACAAAGCCGAACTGGGTAGGATCCAGTGTCTGTAGGTCCCCAATATCTTTATTTATGAGGTCCATGATGACCCTTTCCATAGCTTTGCAGACCAAGCTAGTCAGGCTTATGGGGCGATAGTTTCCAGGATCCGTTGAGGCACCACCTTTGTGTAGAGGGACCACTGTTGCTGTACACCACTCTTTGGGTACATATCCTGTGGTAAGGCTGAGATTGAACAGTAGTTTTATGTTTGGGTTTAGCTCTTCTTGGAGTTCATGTAGGATGCAGCCCGGGACACCGTCTGGTCCCATTGATGCTGTGTTTTTTGCTTTGGAGAGGGCAGCTCTTACCTGAGCATCTGAGATGTCAGGGGGGCAGCACTCTGCTGGGATAAATATTTGCCCTTTTGGTGGGGTGGGGGTTGTGCTGAACATGTCAGCTAGGATGTTGGCAATGTCTGTGGGTTTGGTGTATTTTTTGTCATTTTGGACTAATTTTGAGCATATCTGGGTATTCTCACCCAGGTTCCTAACATAACTAAAGAAAGCCTTGTGATTATCCTTAGTGTCCTGTGCAATTTTTCTCTCAAAGCTGGCCTTAGACGATTTTATGAGTGCCCGTAGTTTTTTGCTAACACTGATCAGAGATGCCTTCCCTTTTTGTGATTTTGCTCTATCATGTAGTAGCTTCCTCCTTCTATTGTATAGTTTGTTTATGGCTGGGGTCCACCAGACAGGACGTCTGCCTTTGGAGGATTGGGTCTTGGTTTTATTTGGGATTGCATGATCCATGCATTCCTGAAGGTGTTCATAGAATGCGTTTATAAAGGATTCTGCGGTCTGGGCCGTATTATCCACAGGCCCGGGGGCTTTGAAGGATTCCACCTCAGTTTTGAGGAGTGTGAAATTTGCATTAGAGAAGTTTTTCACTGTGGTTTTCTGGGCAGGGGGTGGGGTCGGGATGTGAATATCCAGTGAGATTAGTTTATGGTCTGATCTTACCAGTGAGGGATACACTTCTGATCTGGAGCATAGAGTCCCCATGTTGGTGATGATCAGGTCCAGTATGTTTTCCCCTCTTGTGGGAGTGGTAACAAGTTGTTCCATAGCATTTGAGTTTATCTAGGAACCTTTGAACTAGGGTGTTGGAGCTAGAGTAATGCTCCCAGTCTATGTTTGGGTAGTTGATGTCACCCAATATAATGGTGTTTGGCGAGACCTTCATATTTTCCAGTGTTCTCAGGAAGGCTGAGTGGGGTTCCTGGGTTTGGGAGGGTGGTCTGTAGCAGGCTATAAACTGGAAGGCAGTTTTACCCACTTTTAGTTGCACATGAATAGCCTCTGATTCTTTGTGCTGTGCCACCAACCAGGAGGTGTGGGTATCTTTGATGAATATTGATACTCCCCCCTCCTTTTCTGGTTCGGTCCAAGTTTTGGGGCTGAAAAGCATGGTATGAGGTATAACCTGGTAGTGCTGGGGTGCTCTCGGGAGCCTTGAACCAGGTTTCTGTTACTGCACAGATATCGATGTTCTCCATGCTAAGGAGAGTTTCGAGTGCATGCATCTTGAGGTTTAGACTTCTGGCATTGAGTAGCATTACTCTTAGTTTCTTATCCCTTGTGATACCTATGGAGGTGGGTTTGTCTTTTGAGCCTTGCCTAAAAAAGGCATTATGGGGGTAGCAAGAGCCTTTGCCAATATCTGAAAGCCCAGTGGTGACAGGTGCAAGCCATCCCTAGCGAAGCATCGTGGCTTGTCAAGCATGTCATCCCAGGCTGACAGGCGTTGGATCCCCTTTGAATGACACCAATACTTAAGCCAATTGTTGAAATTACTCATCTTGTCTTCATATTGTGGCATCATTCTTGATGTGGGTAAGATGCTACTCAAGGTCAGGGTCATACCGGCCTGGGCTACATGCTCAGAGAGCACATGTCTCTTTTCATGTAGTCCAGGGAGGTACGTCTCAGGTCATTCACACCAGCATGCACAATGACTGAGTCATATTTGTACTTGCCTTGGAGTGACCTGAGTGCTTGTGTTATGTGGCGGATCCTAGCGCCCAACAGGCAGCTCACCATGACCTTCTCCTTGTTCAGCCTGGTGAGCGGAACGTCAGTGTGCCTGACGATAGAGTCAACTGTTACAAGTGTATCAGGTGTGTTGTTTAGCCTTAAGGGCTGTGACTGTTTGGCACACTGGCTTTGTGAGCTATGTGTTGCATGTGTTTTGTTTTGGGCTAGCGGTTGCTTGGGTGTCTGCTTTGGAGGTCTCTGCTGCTTAGGCAGATTTTTATTTAGAACCTCCGAGTATGTTTTTGTGTGTTTATGTGTTTGGTTTGCTGTCGTGGTAGGTCTATGTGAGACTGGAGTTGTAGTGAGTGTGGTTTCCTTCTCCTCCTGACTGGTTATACCAGTACTGAGTTGAGAGAGCTTAGCCTCCAGTTTGTCTATATGGTAGCATCTCTCACATGTGTTGGAATTTGTTGGGAGGAGGAGAGGGTTGTCTGTGTACATGAGGCAGTTGTAACATTGCCTCAAGATTCCCAGATTCACCAGCTGGACCGGAGAGGAGATTGACAACTGACCTTTGGACATGCTAGAATAGTATTGGGAATTCATTTATAATTGAAAAAAGGGCCAATGGGGAACAAGGTACTCAAGGGGAGTTTGTGAGGGTGTAGTGCTTTTAATTTTTTAGTGCTGACTTATATAATTGCTTTATTGAGCAAGTGCCAGGTAACTTAAATGCAATGTGTTACAGGTAACTTAAATGCAAAATGACAGACAGTAACTTTCTTTCAAGTGAAACAAGGAAATAAGTACAGTAAGCAATGCAGATATCACTAGGAATCCACAGAAGCGCTGAAAAGCCGCGTTTTAGGTGGAATTAGCGTTTCAGGGAAATAACAAGCAAACAAGTATACAAACAAAGCTAGATTCAGCAGGCCTGGATCTAGTCTATGCTACAGCAAACAAGGTGTACCAATTTCAGTAAGAAACAGTTCAAATATGCAGGCACTCTAAGCCTTTAACCAGAAATTCCCAGCTCAGAAGGGCAGAGTCCAGCCTCTCCTCCCACAAGAGTGCAGACCACGAACCTTCTTAATATAAAATAACTGGCTTGAAGCCCAAGTGCTTAAACCAGAACTAATACACTTTTAGAATAACAGACACTGAGCCCTCAATCAGCAGTTCCCAACTTAGAAGGATGTAAGCTATCTGTCCTGCCACCACAGTGCAGGCCACAAACCTTCCTAATGTAAAACAACTGGTCTGAAGCCCAAATGCTTGATCCAAAAGTCTTAGAATGATAGCTACACTTTAATCAAGTTACTACCAAGCAGTAATAAATACAATTGAATACTTTAAAGAATGCCTGGATTAGTGCTCAAGTTATACAAACAAAGCTAGATTCAGCAGGCCTGGATCTGGTCTATGCTACAGCAAACAAGGTGTACCAATTTCAGTAAGAAGCAGTTCAAATATGCAGGCACTATAAGCCTTTAACCAGAATCTCCCAGCTCAGAAGGGCAGAGTCCAGCCTCTCCTCCCACAAGAGTGCAGACCACGAACCCTCTTAATGTAAAATAACTGGCCTGAAGCCCAAGTGCTTAAACCAGAATTAATACACTTTTAGAATAACAAACACTGAGCCCTCAATCAGCAGTTCCCAACTTAGAAGGATGTAAGCTACCTATCCTACCACTACGGTGCAGACCACAAACCTTCTTAATGTAAAACAACTGGTCTGAAGCCCAAGTGCTTAAACTAAAAGGCTTAGAATGAGTTACACCAAGCAGTAATAAATACAATTGAGTACTTTTAAGATGACACAAAATAAAGTAGGAAAAAACACAAATACAGTAAAAGCAGATACATTTTTTTTTTGAGTGAGCAAATGAGATGGGCCCAGGAGGAGTATCCAAGTGCAAATTTACAAGGGGGGGGGGCAGTTTCAAAGCCACCAAGATTAATACCAAGACAAAAACAGGGAGGGTGGATGGGGACCTACTAAAAAAAACAGTCACAGCTTCCAGCTAGATATTGCTCTATGCAACACAAACAAATTACTTTAAATCGTGTATTATTTGATAAAAGTGCAGATAAAAATTTACTTAGCTTCACTTATGTGTTCATTTGATTGCATGCAGGTCTTAGCCGGCCAAAGCTCACAGTTTAAACAGAAAATAATTCACTGTACCACTTGTATAAGACAGAAACTGAATAACAATGAAAGAAACTACCCCCACTTATCACTGGTATGCAGGTTTTTTTAACAAGCCTTAACTGAAAATACCACTTGTCTAAGACCTACTGAAAAAAACAGTCACAATTTCCAGCTAGATATTGCTCAACGCAACACAAACAAATTACTTTAAATCGTGTATTATTTGATAACAGTGCAGATAAAAATTTACTTAGCTTCACTTATGTGTTCAGTTGATTGCATGCAGGTCTTAGCTGGCCAAAGCTCACAGTTTAACCTTGGGACACAGGTGGACAGTAGTCTCTCCTTTGATAATCACATCGCCACAGTAGTCAGAAAATCCTTCTATGTGGCACACCTCATCACAAAATGTTTCTCATCCAGGAAAAAAAGAGGTCATTGTTCCCCTCTACTCATCACTCATTAGACCTATTATAAAGTACAATTCCCCTTTTGGTATGTACCTCACAAGACATCTACAACAACTGGAAAGATCACAGAAATACCTCACAAAGAGGATTACTGGCCTCAAACAGATGCCCTATGCAGACCGTTTCAAAAAAATCCAGCTTTACTCCATCGCATATAGCCTACTCAGAGGCGATCTCTGCTAACATACAAAGCTATGTCAAACCCAGAGCTGTTGGACATGCTTCACTTAAGAAATCCCAATCCCTCTGAGCTACACGCTCTAGGGACATAAACCTTGTCACCACAATAAACAGAACATGCTGGAGGGATAGATTCCCGTCCCAGAGACTTCCCATACTCCCATACATAGCTACCTATCTATATCAAGCAAAGCTCCTCCTTAGCACTCTTCAAGAAAAATCTTGATGATTGAATGGGAAATAGGAAATTCACCCCGGGGATCACTTCTGTGGCTCAGCTCAAAAGGGGCACAGAAAAATAATTTTCTTGGGTGGTGAAAGCCAGGGAACCTTTTTAGCTAGGCTTATATAGGCCCTAGGGACAATAGCCTAGTACCGATCTATGAACCTATGAACTAAGTCTATATCCTAACTGCTACTATAGCATAGGGGAATTGGAATACAATTAGTGATCCAATGACAGATAGGTCAAGTATAAGTAAATTGTACAATGTTTATGCTTCAGTGGCAATCTCTGACTTAAAAATAGACTACAATTTATTTTGCCCTTTTTATTTTCAAAAAAGGACTACACTATCGGAGGAATTTACTTTCTAAAAACCTGGGTCAGGCTGGATTATTTATTGATATCAGACATATTCTTAACAACCAACCTTGACTTTTGTATAGAACCAAGATATTTTCTGATCACTCTAGAATTTCACTCACTATAGACTGAGATAATATATCCAAAACAAAAAAAATGCAGCTATAACTGAACTTTAATTCCTATTTTATTCCAGAGAGAAAATATTTGGAAAGAAATTAATGAGGAGTTCAATGAGCTTCTATGTAACTTTACTAACTCCAGAATTTTACTAGCTATACAATGAGCTTCTATGTAACTTTACTAACTCCAGAATTCTACTAGCTATACAATGAGCTTCTATGTAACTTTACTAACTCCAGAATTCTACTAGCTATACAATGAGCTTCTATGTAACTTTACTAACTCCAGAATTCTACTAGCTATACAATGAGCTTATATGTAACTTTACTAACTCCAGAATTCTACTAGCTATACAATGAGCTTCTATGTAACTTTACTAACTCCAGAATTCTACTAGCTATACAATGAGCTTCTATGTAACTTTACTAACTCCAGAATTCTACTAGCTATACAATGAGCTTCTATGTAACTTTACTAACTCCGGAATTTTACTAGCTATACAATGAGCTTCTATGTAACTTTACTAACTCCAGAATTCTACTAGCTATACAATGAGCTTCTATGTAACTTTACTAACTCCAGAATTCTACTAGCTATATAATGAGCTACTATGAATGCATAAATCAGAGATATATTATTAACAAGGCATCATATTATAAAAAAATGTATATTTCAAAAGAAGTAAAATGAAGGAAGATATCTGCAGACTAGAGGATGAACTTTATATAAACTATAACTCAAAAAACAGTACAAAAATTAATAAATGATCATCAAAACAAATTGTATTTGTTATATACCAAGCAATTAGCATTTAATGAGATGAAAATGTTAGTTACACATTCTGAATGGACTCAGACTTCTTCAAAATTCCTAGCGAGAATAATAAACATTAACAAGGCTTTCCCTTCAATAACTGAAATAACATATCAAAGCAACATTTATAACACAGATAATGAAATTATCCAAATTTTCAAGCAGATATATGCTCATATATCAGACATATGGAAAACAGAACTTATTCTCAATCCATGAAAAAGAACAATTTTAAAACCAATTAGACTTTTCAAAACTCAGTTGAAATCGATGAGGCTCTGATAAAACCATTTACCTAACAAGAAATTATATATATTATACAGAATCTTAAACCAGACAAAACTCTGGGACCTGACAACTATACTGCAGATTTTTATAAAACATTTAGTCAAAAAATGTCAAAAATCTTCCTGCATTTAACTGTATGAAGGAAAATGGCATCACAGACCTATCCCTTAACAATTCTAGAACAATTATTTTCTAAAAGCAAACTTTGATAGCAAAAAAAACATTAAATTATAGACCAATCTCTCTTATAAATATAGATATCAAAATATTTGCTTCATTACTAGCTAACTGACTGAAGTCCATACCACCAAATATAATCTTGCCTAACCAATCAGGTGTCTTCAGGGGAGACAAACTTGTGACCAAACAATAACCCTGGCTCCAGTGATTTTACTTAATAAGCAATATAATAATGCAATTTTTGTACTTGTACTCGATGCTGGTAAGGCCTTTGATAAATTTAACTTAGACTTTCTTTTTTCAAATATGCCATATTTGACATACTGCAAGACCTTATGAATTTAATAAAAGTTTTATATGCCAATGCTCACACAATATTATATATAAATAAAACTCAGTCCTCCCCAATAAAAATTATAAATGGAGCAAGACAAGGTGGCCCATTATCCCTGTACTTATTTAATATTTATATAGGACCTCATTTTCTTCTCATAACACAAAAATGTCTTCACCATATTCTGGTATTAAACAAGACAAAAGTCACTTTAATTGTCTTTGCTGATGATCTAAATCTCTATTTCTACTCTACCTAATACTTATCTGCCAGAAATCTTACATTCCATTGAGATATTTTCAAAATGTTCTAATTATAAATTAAATTTGAATAAATCCTCTAATTTTTTGTTAGACCCTTACTACAATTGAATCAGCTACTTTCTAGAAACTTTTTATAAGGACCTAAATCTGTTTTATCAAAACAAGTTAATAGAACTATGGCCAAACCACAAACTAATCACCATGGAAATCTCCAAAGCTGACTTTGGACTCCTAAAAACAGAGGTGGCTAACTTCATGGCACCCATGCCAATGGAAAATAGATGCATGACTGCCGATATCATGCACCATTGCACTATACAAACACATACATAAATACATGGAAGTAGCCATACCCAACAAAACCAAGATGCTCTCCTCCAAAAAAAGGAAGCCAGTCTGGTGGTCACCTGCCATTAATAAACTCAATTAAATACAAAAAAGTGCTTGTACGTGTACTTCACAATAAGCTCCACAAACAGTCTGCAGTGAAATCAAGAAACAGCAATTTATTGACAAAGTTTAGCACTTTCATCCCTCCTTCTATGGTCTGGGACATCATCAGAACTTATGGAAAGGACGTGAGGTCACCATTAAATACATTCCCTTATTAATAAATCAATCAGTTAACACTGTCATATACTTAATACATTCACTACATAATTGTGAATTAAATATCAATTAAATACATGCATCAAACAAAATAAAAAAGAAATAAATAAAAAAGGTTATAACAATTAAAAATAGTAAACTTTATTTATAAAACCAACTATATATATATATATATATATATATATATATATATATTCTTCTTGTTTAGTTGTAGTTTTTTTATAGCTTTAAAGCTTTTCTTTTCAATACTGGTAATAATGAAAAATGTTCATTTAGACCAGGAACATTTGTAGCATTTAGTCTAATTATCCAGGACAATTCCCTTAAATCAACGTTGATTAATAAACTCTACAACAGAAGGAAGAAACTGTTGCATAAAAAAGTGAAGTCCCAAGACTGAAAAAATTCCCTTATTAGCCTCAACAAAAAGTTGAGATTCTTCATCAAAACTTCCAAAGCCAGCTATGAAGGCAGAATTGGGGCAGACACTAAAAACAACTACAAAGCCTTTTATAGTTATATCAAGGATCTCCATGCAATACTCAGATTTGCTCTGAGTTATGGCACAATGGTACCTCCTATACTGAGCCAACAGATATTGGCAACATACTGGCTGACAGATTCAGTGCCAACTTTACCCCTCTCTCCCCCCTAAAAGACCAATCTCAATACCAGAAGAATGTCAGGCACCCGACATTACTGCAGCACAGGTTAAAGTTGCATTGTCTAAGGCCAAGAATACAGCTTCCTTGGGATCCGACAATATCCCTGGCTGTGTTCTACATGAATTAAAAAGTGAACTGGCACCACATCTATGCTCTGTTCACTCACAGCCTCACCTCAGCCTTTGTCCCTACTGAATGGTGCATTTCTACAGTCATTCCTCTCCATAAAGGAGGAGCTACTACAGACCCTGGAAATTATCACCCCATTAGCCTGATGAGTCTGATATGTAAAGCTATGGAGCACATCATCATGGACCTAACTAACAAGGATATAGGGACTCTCCAAACTCTAGATCCCACGCAACTTGGTTTTATGAAAGGTAGATCATGCCTGCTTAACCTGTTTGACTTCTTTGAGTCAGTCACCAGAGCAGTGGATGAAGGTAGGGCAGTTCATATAGCATACCTCAATCTGGCCAAGGCCTTTGATACCATTCCTCACTCAGGAATTATTGATAAACTCAGCAAACTAGGCATCAACCCCTAGATCGTTAGATGGGTTGCAAATTGGCTCACAAATAGAACCCACAGTGTGAAAATAGCTGACTCCAAGTCAGACTGCTGACCAGTCATGAGAAGAGTCCTACAGAGATCAGTCCTGAGTCCTCTCTTGTTTGGCATCTACTTCTCAGAAGTCCAGCCCAAAATGGAGGGACTCTGACTGACCAAATTCACAGATGACTGCAAGCTGGGAAACATTATTAGCTCATCAAGTGATGCAGACATCCTAAAGAAAAGCCTCACTGAGATCAATGACTGGTGTTGAAACCATGGCCTTAAGCTTAATGCCAAAAAATGCGTAGTCATTCCCTTTGGGAAAAACTCAGTTCCCACTAATTACCACATCAATGGTAGCCCACTGAACACTGAAGAGATCTGGGGGCACAGATTGACAGCAACCTCTCCATCAACCACCACATTGCCACTATAGTCAGAAAGTCCTTCTATAAGGCACATCTCATTACCAAAGGTTTTGCATCCGGGAAGAAAGAGGTCATCATTTCTATCTACTCTTCCCTCATTAGATCAGTCATAGAGTATAATGCCCCATTTGGTATGTACCTCACTAGACACCTGCAACAGTTGGAGAGGCCACAAAAGTACCTCACAAAGAGGATCCTAGGCCTTAAACACATGTCCTACATGGACAGACTAAAAAAAGTCAGCTATTCTGTGTCTCATATCGTCTACTAAGAGGCAATCTCTCCTTGACTTACAAAGCCATGTCTGACCCAGTTCTGTTAGAAATGCTACAGCTAAAGAAATCCCTATACTGCCACACCACATGTTCCAGAGACCTCAACCTCATTACCATAATCAACGGAACATGCTGAAGGGACAAGTTCATAATCCAGAGACGGCCCATGCTCTGGAATAGATTTCCCATACATATCAAGCAGAGCACCTCACTAGCCCTCTTCAAGCGAAATCATGATGAGTGGATGGGTAATAGAAAGTTCATCCTGGGGATCACTCCAGTGGCTCTACTTGATAGAGGCACTGGGAACTAATGACGGATGCCACAATGCCAGGGCACTTCTATGAACTAGGCTTGTAAAGGCCCCAGGGCCATTAGCCTAGTACACACCTATGAGCCTATAAGATATCCTTAGATGGAATAAATTAAAATTTCCTTTGTTGTCAAAAGTGGCAATTATCAAGATGGATATATTGCCAAGCTTTTGATTTCAGTTTAATGCATCCAATATAATAATTCCAAACCAATTCTTTAAAAATATTAAGATTCTATCCAGATTTTTATAGGCTCCCAAATTGGTTCATATTAGTTACCAAAAATTAATCTATCCCAAAAAGGTTGGGTGTCTGAGCCTCCCGGACTTTAAACTCTATTACAATATAATAAATGCTAGTAGAATTATAGCAATCTCAGATTATAATCCAACCAAAACTGAATGGAGCCTGACCTGGGTTATAATTTGGTAGAATCATATAATTAACTGTAAATATAATCCTAAGGCCGTATCTTTTCTTAAAGCAAATATCAAAGAAATTAAAATAAATAAATATGTTAAAAATAAAATAATAACTTTACAATAAATAATCAAATCACTTGACCTAACAAGCCCATTCAAAATGTTACAACCAATACACCCCAACCTAAATAATGCAATGCTTAACTTAAACAAGTACCCATTAATCAAAGAAAAGATTCTACTAGACATTTATATGTACAAATACCCCACAATTAATGGATTGAGAAATGTTTGGAACCTTCCTAAAAATTATGTGATTACACTGAAACAGATAAAAGAAATGACTTCAGCTTTAATAGAGGACCAAAATATTAGTGACAACAATATAAAGCTGTGTAGGATATTATGGAATACCTTTGTCCAGAAAAATAAAATTATATCAAGCACTGATAAATTATATGTATCTTTAAATACCAGGATGCTATTCTTTATCCTAATTACTGGACCAAAGTGAAACCAACAATTCAAAACAGTCAGAAAACCCAGATGATCCAACAATCTCTTAAATTTCTCCCCTTTAAAAAACTTGTATATACTCGCGTCTATATCACGTTATAGAAAGTTTACTCAATCGAATCAATAAAGGTCAAACTTTATTGATTGATTAAGTAAAACATCGAATAACATAAAAAAAAAAAACTAAAAAAAACCAACTAAATCGCTAAACTCAAAAGCCCCCCTGCACCCCCCACACCCCCCTACTTAAATATACCAACTCCGAGACAAGATTATCGAGGTAAATGGAAATCTCCCCTTACAGAGATTTCCATTTACTTGCACAATGTTATTCACTTTCGATATTGTCATGCCGACAATATTAGACTCAATATTGTCAGCTTACGACAACGTGAAGTAGACCCATATACTTAGGTAATGATAAACAACAATGCATACTTAACTCCTGTATTACCTAACAAATGTATTACTCAACATCCCCACCACATTGTTTACACTGTAAAGAACACAAAGCTGATATCTTGCACATTTTTGGAGTTGTAAATACTCAAATGAATTGTGATATTCATTAAGAGTCAAGCTATAGAAAATGGGCTATAAAAAGTCCACTATCTCATGGGAATGTGCAGTTATACATATCCCTCCTATTGGTCTAACAAAGCAAAAAATACACATTCTGATTGTACTGTTCTCACTATTGAAACTGTATATAACACAAAACTGGCTTGACAGATCTAAGATGCTGTGGCATGGTTTTAAACAACTGGCAATCAAATATATTACAACTCACAAGTTTATAGTAAAAAAAAAAAAAACAAAACAAATGTTCCTACTATATACAATTCTGGAGTACACTTCTTGATTATATACTACAATAAACTCAGTATTCTCAATTAAAGATGACCTGAACTAACTTAACGGTATGAAGGATCTAAACTTAAAGATTTTCTAAATCCTTTACAAATACATTTTCAAATATATCAAATTATACAAGATATGCAGAACTGTTTGCTTTTTCAATGTCTTTTATGATATATCTGTCTGTAAAAATTTCATGATATGGTTGACAAAGTCTGTAACTGTGATATTGAAATTTTAATAAAAAATTTAAATCTAAATAAAGATATTTGAAAAAAATCTTCAGGCATTTGTGTTTGATCCTGTAAGTTAAAGATTTGAGATTGTCAATATTTTAATATAGATCCATTAAAATATATGGTAATGTTGATTATAAACAATTGTACAATATTTTGGCGGCAAGTGGAATTGGAAGAAACAAATGTGCAACTGCTGAAATCAGTATATGAAGGAAATTGGGCTAGTTTATTGATAAATAAATGACTGTGTAATAAAATCTAGATTAGGAAGGGAATACACAAGGATGTTACTTAAACAGGATGCTATTTACTTGTGCAATGAATATTGTAGCATTACACATAAATAGAAATTGATGAGTATTAAACGTTTGCAAGATAATATTGGAATACCAGTAACCAGATCATATGCTGATGATGTGACATTATTGTCTAAAGATAAACTGTACATTAAAAAAACTATTGAAGAAAGCAAGATAAATGTGAGAGGAGTATCATTGCATAAGAATAAAGAAAAGTGTAAAGGACTGGAGAATGCCATTGGGGTAGAAGTTATATAGCTTTCTATGACAGAAATTTCAGTTTTAGGTACATGATTTGGGGAAAAAGATTATAGAAAAATATTAACAAAAAACTATTAAAAGAAATGAGGGTGGTACAGAATTACTGAACACTTTTAAAACTAAATTTTAAGAGAGAAAAAAGTATATTTAATAAACGTGATTGTTTTGGGTAAATTAGGGTATGCATGTATTACAACCCAGGTCATATGATAATTTAAGCCTGCATTGCACTTTGTGAACTGCATTTTATTGAACTGATGCTTCATTTTCATTGTTATTACTGCTGTGACTGCTTCATTCTGCACTTGTATCATTGCCACTTCTGCCTTAAATAGCAAAGGCTAGATTCAAACTTGCTGAATCTAGAATGTTTGATATCACCTGAGCACTAAAATCAGCCATCCTACATTAACAGGGCCTCCCTGCACCCTTCTGGCAGATGTATGTAGCTCAGGACCCATCTGAGTTGGGGACTGCTGGAATGTGTAGGGCTTTCCTATTGGTAGCTTGTGTTACACCTGTTTAAATTTGCTTGTATTTAAGCCTTGCAATGGCCAGTAGTCATGCACTGTGCAATGGGGTTAGTTGTCCCTGTATATATGAAAATGCCTAACTGCAACTTTTTTCCTAGAAAATAATCAGTGGAACCCGCCAAGGCTTCCTTACTGCACTATGGACATCTCAGATGAGCACTAAGCAGCACTGTCACATTTTTTAATCCCTAATCCTTAACAGAATAAGTTCCCTTGCTAACGCTAAAGCAAAAGCTGATGTAACTTGCCCATCCCCTAACAGTACTTATGGTTTAACCTGCTAAAATGGGCAGTCAGTTTCCCAACATTTCTCCAACCAGCTTGATTGACATGGGCATCCTGAGGCAATGTAGTAATTGCCTCAAGTATACTGACAGCCATTTGCTCCTACAGCAAAACAAATACAGTATGTGAGAGATGTAACTATCCTATGAAATTAGAATCAATCCTCTCATGTAACAATAAACATGACATCAAATAGGTTGTCAGCGCATACACCTTTCCTATCACACAAAGCAATGTCAAAACACATGAACCGACATATGCAGAGGTACATACTAGGAGCCTACCAAAAGAAGAGAACTCCCAAGTGCAAACAACTCACGCATACTAGAGCACAACCAAAATCTGCTACACATAACAATGCACATACCAGTGTCTCAGCGAATAAGCCACTAAGACAGAACACCTCAAAACCAAATGCCCTGGTCATAGGAGACTCCATAGTGAGACACAGAGATGTCTCCCTCGCCATGCTGGACAAGGAGAAAGTCACGGTCAGCTGCCTGTCAGGTGACAAGATCCATCAAAACACACTCACACACTCAAGTCACACAACAGCAATTGCCATTATGACTCTCTCAAAATACATGTTGGGGTGAATGACTTGAGACATACCTCCCTGGACTATATAAAGAGACCCATGACTGAAATCTCAGAATATGTGCCCCAGGCAGGTATATCCCTACCCCTAAGCAACATTCTACCTTCACCCAGGATGATGCTACACTATAAACACAAAATAATTGACTTCAATAATTGGCTTAGCTTCTGGTTTCAGTCCAGGGGATCCAGTATCTGTCAGCCTGAAAAGACATAGTTGACAGACCACACCGCTTTGCCAGATATGGTCTTCATCTGTCTCCTGTAGGCTTTCCAATGCTTATAAAGATGCTTGCCTCCCCTATTGTGCCTTTTTTAGGCAACACCAAAACAACAAAACTTCCAACTAAAAAAAAACACTACAAACAAATTCAAGGTTATGCTGCTTAATCTTATGAGTCTAAACAGGAAACTACACTCCCTGGAAGCTCTCCTCACCTTGTAAGATGCTGAAGTCTGTGAAGTCACTGAGACTTGTTTCAAAGCTGCAGAGAGTACCTCTGCCATGGAAGGCTACAATGCCTTCCACACTTTCAGACCTCAAACCAAGCATGACAGAACCAAAGGTGGAGGTGTACCCATCTTCATTAAATACAAATACACCTCGAGACTGGTTAAAGAGTATGACTCTCCTGAGCTCCTCCAGGTCCAAATAAGTACTGTTTTTTTTAAACACCTTCATTGAATTATCACTTGTGACACAGACAAATTTACATTTATACAAATGTAATCAAACTGTATTAATAGATTAACATTAACAAACATTATACTTCACATATATTGCTATATATCTTATAACCTAAGCAATATTATATAAATTATTCAATTCCTGCCCCTTTTTTGTAAACAAGAAGCATCTTTATTAAACCATCACTTATAACATAAGCAATCATACATTTATATAAATGAAAACAAACCACACCAACACAATCCTAACTGCAAACATTTACAGCACAAACCATACTGACACACTCCCAGTTGCAAACATTATAGATCACTTATAATCAACCTAATCATTTTCAGTCAAGCGTTACACAGCTCATTTAAGTCCTGCCTTCTTTTAAACCTCATTCCTCCCCTGTATGTGTTGTCCCCACAAGTTCCAGTTTCTCCAATGTAGTTTGCTCCTACCCTTTTCTAAAGATCTCATTTCCAGTTGTTTTATCTCTGTTACTATATTCACTACTTTTAATATAGTTGATTATTTCCATTTTGTAATCATTTATTTTTTGGCAGCCACCATAATTAGACACAGCAAGGCCTTAGCGATTCCGATTCTGTATCAAAGCTCAGAAAAATCATCTCCATCATCAGACCAATCTGCCCACCCAGCATCTCCAACAGTGCATCCCACAGGGAATCCTTAAAGTCCACCAACACACCAGAAAATATGTTCCCAAATACCTCACTGTTCCCAATCACACTTCCAATATTTGCTGTCTACCTGAAGAAAAATTCGCTGGAGTCTGCTTGAGGTATGAAAGAATCTATGTAAACATTTCCAAGCAAAAATCCTAAATTTTCCAGATTTTGTTGCATACTTGAAAGACATACATGTATCGTCCCAGTCTTTTTTTGCAAATTGCTTATCCACTCTCTCTTCCCAATCCTTTCTAACCTCCTCTGATTGACTCTTATAGTTATCATACACTATTTTATATGCTTTCCTAATTATTCCCAGGTCCGAATAACTATAGGTAAAACACCCTATCACATCATTGATAGCTACAGGTCCCCTACCATGAACGATGAGAAGCACACCTTCTACCTGGACTTGCTTGAGGCATGCACTATAAAGCCAAACACCTTGGTCGTGGGAGATTTCAACTATCCTTCTACTGAGTGGGTGACGTACACAAGCACAAGCTAGATTGCCCTGAGGTTCCTGGACTTTAACACAAATGCTCTGGAACAATTAGTTTGCACCCCCACAAGGGACTCAAATGTTCTGGTGGGGGTCACTGTACTACCCCCTGTCTTCTGCCCTCCCTAGTAAGGTCAGACCAGAAATCTGTCTTGTTCAAAGTAATGATCAGAACTGACACCTTCTCAGGAGTAATAAAAATGAGAACCTTCTCCAAAACAAACTAAAGCCTTTTAAGTCATGGTTTGAAAAGTTTCAAAACCCTGTTAGCACAGCTAACAATGACTCCTATGCAGAGGAGTACACAACCACTCTGTATAACCACTTAAACAGATGTATTTACTCTCCTCTATCTGACAGGATCAAAATCAAGTCCTACTGTAAAAATAAGCTACCCTTTTGGATCTCACGTATTAACAGGTTATATAAGAAAAGGAAGACACTGACATCTAACAACAAGAGAGAACTTAGTCAGCAGAGAAAGAATACCTGCCACAACTTCAACAATCAAATCAGATATCTGGTAGAAGCCTCTAAAACTAGTTATAAGGCTAAATTAGCTTCCCTAGTGAAAGACAATCATAAGGCATTCTTTAGCTATATCAGAAATCTAATAGGGAATACCCAGCTATGTGACAAACTCACAGTGGATGGTAACACATGCACTGACCATGAAGATATTGGCAACCTGTTAGCTGACATATTTGGCACAAACTTCATTCTTCTGTCCCCACCAGCCATATCCCAAAGCATACCTGACACCTGTCTTCTCCCCAGTATCACCAATGAGCAAGTCATATCCATGCTTTCCAAGGCCAAAAACATGGCCATTATGGGACCAGATAACATCACAGGCTGCTTACTTTTTCTTCTTTCAGCTTTTCCCGATTAGGGGTCACCACAGCGGATCACCCATCCGGTCATGATTAGCAGTGAAGTTTTACGGTGTTGAGTTGCCAGCCCAGTGCCCAACCTTCCACAGAAGGCACACACTCACACCTAGGGACAATTTAGAGTGTCCAATCCACCTAAAGCATGTCTTTGGGATATGGGAGGAAACTGGAGCACCTAGAGGAAACCCACATGACCACAGGGAGGACATGTAGACTCTGCACAGAAGGCACCCCAGCAGGCACCCCAGCCTCGGATCGAACCAGAGAACCTCTTGCTGTGAGGTGGCAATGCTAACCGCTGCACCACCATGACCACCCATCACAGGCTGCTTACTAAACAACCTAAAACATGACCTAGCAGATCCACTTGGCACTCTTTTTAACCATAACCTGAGCACTGGCTTTGTTTCAGCACAGTGGAGAACAGCAACTGTAATCCCCTTGCACAAAGGGGGTCCATCAACCTACCCTATGAGCTATAGACCCATAAGCCTAACCAGCCTTATCTACAAGGCCATGGAAAGAATCATCATGGACCTTATAAACAAGGACATAGACAACCTTCAAACTCTCAACCTGACCCAGTTTGGCTTTGTTAAGGGTACCTCATGCTTGCTAAATCTGATGGAATTCTTCAAGAATGTCACCAAAGCCCTGGACAAAGGCAGTGCAGTACATACCACCTATCTTGACTTACCAAGGCTTTTGACACAATCGCTGACTCAGGTATCATTGAGAAACTCTCCCAATTGAGGAATAACCTATATGTCACTAGATGGGTAGCCAACTGGCTCAAAGACAGAACTCCTTCTGTCAAAGTTGGGGATTCCACCTTCACCAGTAGAACAGTTACCAGTGAAGTACCACAAGGTTCTGTGCTGGGCTGTCTACTGTTTGGAATCTATTTCGCTAAAGTCCAGGCGAAAGCAGATGGCCTGTGGCTTACCAAGTTTGCAGATGACTGCAATATGGGAGCAATCATTGAGTCGCCTAAATATTTTAGCATATTACAAGAGGGGTTAACATAGAGAAATGACTGGGGATAAAGCCACAGTCTAAAATTAAATGCAAAAAGTGCATCATTGTCTCCTTTTACAAAGAGGTAGCCCATGCAAATTATAATATAAGTAGCATCCCCTAAGCTCAAACCCAGTGGTGCATGACTTGGGAACACAAGTTGATAGCAGTCTAAACTTCTATCACCATGTATTCACAGTGGTAAGGAAAGCCTTTTACATCATAAGTAAGGGCATCACATCCAAGACCAAGGATGGTATAACTCCTCTGTACTCCACCTCATTAGACCACTAAAGAGGACAGATGCGTTCTGACATGTACTTCACTTAGTTTTGGACGATTATCCGGCAGTGACTCATGCCCTTACTTCTTCATGGTACTGGAATGGTGACAATGGATATGATAAGTATCTTTTTGCATATCTGCATCTGGGTTATATACAGGACATTTCTCAAGAGTATTGGCCTGCAGTACTTCCAGTACAGATGTTCCCAGCTGGGCTTCTTCAGTATAAAGAGAGTTTAACGAGATGTTGGCCATTATGGCTAAAACCTTGAAGGGAAATCATTTCTATGTGTTCCTTTACCTACACCTACACTACCGTAACATGATAGGTCAGTAGTTAAGACCTCTGCTTCCTAGCACATAGGTCCTGTCTTTATTATTGCTCTCTGGTAACTATTCTCTGTGAAGATTACACGTTCTCCTTATATTTGCATGACTTTTATTCCATGTACTCTAGATTTCTTCCCAAAACACACTGTTTGACTAAATGTTTTAAGCTGTTCATATATATTACATTTACCATTGCCAGTGTGACCTGCTTTGCAAAAAGGGTCTGTGGTCCAGTTAACTTATCTGGATCTTCTTCTTCTTTCGGCTGCTCCCATTATGGGTTGCCACAGCAGATCAACTGTTTCCATTTCTTCCTGTCCTCTGCATCTTGCTCTGTCACACCAACCACCTGCATGTCCTCTCTCACCACATTCATAAACCTTATCTTAGGCCTCCCTTTTTTCCCTGTTACCTAGCAGCTTCATCCTTAGCATCCTTTTCCCAATATACCCAGCATCCCTCCTCAGCACATGTCCAAACCAACGTAATCTTGCCTCTCTGGCTTTTGTCTCCAAACCTTCCCACCTGGGCTGACCCTGTAATATACTTATTCCTAATCCTGTCTATCCTCATCACACCCAGTGCAAATCTTAACATCTTCAACTCTGCCACGTCAAGCTCTGACTCCTGCCTTTTTGTCAATGTCACTGTCTCCAACCCATATAACATAGCTGGTCTCACTACCCTCTTGTAGACCTTTCCTTTCACTCTTACTGGTACTCGTCTGCCACAAATCACTCCTGACACTCTTCTCCACCCACTCCATCCTGCCTGTACTCTCTTCTTCACCTCTTTTCCACACCACCATTACTCTGTACTGTTGATCCCAAGTACTTAAACTCATCCACCTTCCCCACCTCTACTCCCTGCATCCTCACCATTACTCTATCCTCCCTCTCATTCACACACATATATTCTGTCTTAGCCCTGCTGACCTTCATTCCTCTTCTCTCTAGAGCATATCTCCACCTCTCCGGGGTCTCCTCCACTTGTTCCCTACTCTCACTACAGATCACAATATCATCCGCAAACATCACAGTCCACGGGGACTCCTGTCTGATCTCGTCTGTCAACCTGTCCATCACCGTTGCAAATAAGAAAGGGCTCAGAGCTGATCCTTGATGTAATCCCACCTCCACCTTAAACGCTTAACTTATCTGGATAACAAATTAATAACTGACTAAAATTCAAGTGGCTTTAAAGTTACCCTTCACTTAGGTACTTTCTGTTAGTGTCACATAATTGTCACTGGACCCTGAAGTGATGGCAGTCCCTACCAATGTTCACATTGGTCTTCTATTTCTGCAAATGAACCTATCATAAATACCCATAAAGAAAGCTTTTCTTGCAGGCTGTGATACTTCAATAGGGTCCCTGATGGTTCAGATATGGTGGTTTCTTAAGGAAAATGGCTGTAATCCCAACTATTTGCAGCTAAGAGCAATCCCTTGGCCCTTATGTTTTTGAAAACAACAAAATTATAGAGACTGTCCTTGTGAGGTCACAGAAACAGATCCACATGTGGTACATAAACAATCAATGAGGCAGGAAGTTATAGATGCTGCACAAGCTAATGGTGTTTACCTGGAAGTTGTTAGAGGGTTAGAGTGTCATCACCACTCAGGAATTTACGTCTCCTTAGGAAATAAAAGAGTGGTGACAGTCTGAGATACTGCTTCTCTCCTCTTCTGGTGCTTTAGATACAAGGCTGTACCTATTCAGGGCCTTCTGTAAGTGGATCACTCAAGGGATAACTCATTTACCACCTCAAAAGAAAGTGATGTTTTCCTGCTTCTTCTTAGTACAGCAGAGCAAGTCAAGACAGTGATGGAAACATTAACTTTTCTATTCTGCTCGAGATTCATGTATGTATTTTCACCTTATTCTCATCATAAAATTCAGAGAAGAAAGGAAAAAAAACATTTTCAGCTCCTGGTGACAGACAATGGTATGATGTCAGGCTTTCATAACTCTAACAATGCAGGAAACTCTCCCAGTCTAAACAAAGGATGTCCCTTAAAGCAGAAGTGAAAATATACTCAGAAGCCGGTATCTGATGCAGCTCCCTTGATCCACTACATTTGCCAGATACAGTTTTGGAGGCTACTGGAGCTGAGAGAAAGCTTTTCACTCAGCAGGCTTATGCCTGCAAGCAGAAATGGCTCCATGTTGAAGAACTATACTCTGACCTGTCCTTATTATTTAGATTGCTGGTGATTTTGGTTTATTCTTAGTCATTCCATGGCTAAAGTACATTAGGGAGTTTTGCCTGCAGATCATGACCTAGTTGATTGCATGCTTGTAGTGTAGCAGTGGCAGGATATGCAAAACACATTGTTAAAGAGGAGCTGCACTTCCATCCATCTAGGATCCCTTCCCTTCATGGAATTTCAACTTCATGATGTCCTAACTTACCCAGCTGCTATGACACTGAGCTTTGTTTCTTGGAGAAGCAAACTGAACGTCATGCCGCTTAATGCTAGGAGCCTTAACCTGAAAATGCACTCACTGGAGGCTCTCCTCACACTGGAAGATGCTGATGTCTGTGTGGTCATGGAAATTTGGTTCAGGGTCACGGAGAGCACCCCTGCCTTACCAGGCTATACCTCATTCCACAATTTCCGACCCCAAAATGAGGTCGGAAAGACTAAAGATGGTGGAGTCTCTATCTTCATTAATGACAGGCACACCTCCAGACTGGTTTGCCAGCATGATGCACTGGAATTACTCCATGTGCAACTGACAGGTGGCAAGACACCCACCCAAGTTATAGCCAGCTATAGATCCCCCACTATGACTCAGTACACCAACTACTCCTACCTGGGCCTACTTGACTCCATCATGGTACTCCCTAACACCTTGATCCTTGATGACTTCAACTATCCCACCATAGACTGGGTGAATTATTCCTGCACTAATGCACTCACCCAATGATTCCTTGACTTCATCAGCTCTAACACACTAGACCAGCTTGTCTCATCCCCCACAAGGGGAGATAGCATTCTGGACTTGGTTCTCACCAATATGGGTGACCACTGCACCACTTCCATAGTATATTCTTCCTGGTGAGATCAGATCATTGGTCTGTCTTATTCAAAGTTTCTATCCAACCCCCCCCCCACCCCAGTAGCAACCATGCTAAAACACTTCTCAAAAGCTGACTACAACCTCCTAAGGGAGGGTATCAGTAGCTTCACACCACCGACCCCCTCAGAGGATGCAGGCAACAATGCTGAACAGTATGTCAATGTAGTATACAAGCACCTGTACAACTGCATGGACTCAGCCATTCCCAACAGAACTAAAACTTGCTCCTCAAAGAAATACAAACCTGTCTGGTGGGCATCTGCTATCAACAGGCTTTACAAAAAAAGGAAGAAACTGTTGTCCAAGGGTAAAAAGGAACAAATTTCAAATTGGAAAATCTCCCTCCTCAGCCTCAACTAGCAAATTAGATCACTAGTAAAAACCTCCAAAGCCAATTATGAGTGGAAACTAGCCTCCAAAGCAAAGGGAAACCACAAAGCCTTCTTCAGCTATGTCAGGAACCTCCATGGCAAAGCCCAGATTCGTTCCAAATTAGTAAAAACGAACTCAGGAACAGTCCAACAAATAAAATTCAGAAAAAAACTCTGTTCCAAAATGTAAAATCACCAGCACTATACCACAGTGAATACTACGCAAATAAGTGCCACTTCCTTTTCTTCTTAAAACAATTTATTAAAGGAATATACAAAAACTATCCAGTTAAGCGCTTTCATCTATCAAGACTTCATCAGAACAATACATTTAGTTTCTCCATTCCTTATATATCCTCTATTAAATCACATGTTATTTCTAAATTACCCCTTAAAGTGCTAGTGCATGACCATGGACATTATAATATACATTCAGCCACTTGGTTAAAATACTGCTACAAGTTTACTACAATACTATGTGCATAATATAAATATTTTATTCTAAAAAAACTTAATTTTGTTTAAAAATGCTATATCAATTCCAGAGTATTTTATTATATTATCTATTAGCTTCTAAGATAGGCTTAATAGGCAAATATTCATTGATTCCTGGGGGAACAGATGCATTTAACTTTATTTGCCATATTACTTTTTCTCCCACAATTCCACTAATGCCACCCCCCCTAGGATTTATTTTAACTAATTCCAGTATTCCAAAATGGAATCCTGTACATCCTTGATTTTCATTTAGGTGCTTCCATAGTGCATTTTTCTTATCACCCTTTTTTATACTGTATTGGTGTTCATATATTCTGTTTCTCAAGCATCTGGTGGTCTTCCCTACATAAAAACTTGAACACTTAGTGCACTTAGCTAGGTACACCAGATGCTTGGATCTACAGTTACCCCTTTGAAACCATACCTTGGTTCCATTAATATCTTCTAGAATTAGAGATGGGGTAGAAATAATATAATGACACTGCCTACAAGTCCCACATCTCTGTGTCCCAGTAGTAGTGACACCCTGGGGTCTAATTTTCGTTTTCAATAATTTCTTCATATTTCTTCCATTCTTGTAGACACAAACTGGTTTCTCCCCCACTATTTTTAAAACTTCACTGTCAACCTTCATAATATTCCAATGTTTATCCAATATTTTCCTGACTTCTCCACTGTGTTTGGCATATTGGAGGATACATGCTTTCCCAAATTCGTTAAAACTTTTCATATTGTCATTAACTCTACCTGTATCGTTTATACCTTGGATGTCATGTACATTTGTATCCTTGTCTCCCAACAACGGTTTATATTTCTTCCCCCATTCTCTTAAAACATAATTGGTGATGTCAGTCACCAAATCGATGGGGTACCCTCTATCAATGAAGCAGTTTCCTATCTTTTTTAATTCACTACCTAAGTCACTAACTTTAGATGTCATCCTGGCCGCACGTATACATTGGCCTTTGACAATGTTTCTTTTTTGAATCATAGGGTGACTACTGTGATATTCTAGGTACGAATTACTGAATGTTTCCTTCCTATATATATTAGATTTGAATCTCCCATCTTTGAGGGTTATCCTAGTGTCCAAATATGGAATTGAGTGTTGGTCTTCACTGAAGGTAAACTTTATTGCATCACTACAAGCATTTAAATACACCTTAAACCTTTCCAATTCTATCTTATTCCCCTTCCAAATGATAAAAATATCATCCAAAAAGCGTAAATAACACCCCATATAGGAGGACCATTCAGTATTTAAAATGAATTCTTCCTTGCAACTAGTCAAAAACAGGTTGGCAAACACTGGGGCACATGCCGCCCCCATTGCCACACCTTTCTTTTGTCTATAATACCCCCCTTCAAACATGATGTAATTATGAGACAAAACTATATCCATAAACTCAATTATTAACAGAGTTCTGTCCCATGTGATGTCACTTTTCGTTCTAATGCTATCTTGAAACCTTAGCATTCCTTCTTCCTTTGGTATGCTTGAAAAGAGGTCCACTACATCAATAGTAACTAACCACTCTGCCCTTTGTGCTATTTCAGGCTTTAACCTCCTCAAAAAATCCCATGAGTCTATTATAATATGTGGGATGTTCTTATATATAGGTTTAAGCCATTTGTCAATCACTTTTCCATAAGGAAAGGTTTTAGAATTGCTTCCTGAGATAATAGGCCTGAAAGGGGGTTGTTAACTTCTTTATGGACTTTTGGTATCCCTATGATAGTACCAATAATAGGGTGTTCAACTTTCAAAAAATTGTATAGTTCTCCATCAATTCTATTCTCTAAAAGTAGGTCCTCTAAAATTAGGTCAACCTTATGGTATCCTACGTTGACTTCATTTAGTGAAATGGCCTCATAGTTTCCAGAATTGTAAAGGATGCTATTCATTCTATTGATGTAGTCGTCTTTGTCATACAGGACAACACCCCCTCCCTTATCAGGTTTCATTACTCTCAGATTTTGGTCTTCCTGCATTTCCTTTAATATAATTGCCTCTTCCTTAGTCAGATTCCATGTTACTTTGTTCGATCTACTAGTTCTCCCATAATGGTAAATCTCTTCTGTTACTAATTTCTCACAAGTAGCTAGAAGGTTGTTTAAGGGGGGTGTAAAAGAACTCATCTTTTTAAATTCCTGGGGTTTAATGTAAGGTTTATCTTTAAAAAATATCTCTAAATTCAGTTTTCTTATATATTTTTTAACCTCCAATACATAGTCTACTACATTGAATTTGTCTTCGGGAATATACTTCATTCCTTTGGATAACAAAGAAAAATGTTCTTTTTTCAGGTCCACACTTGTATAATTGTAAATGTTAAATTCCTTCCATTTACTAACAATATCATTCACCTTTACTATACCTTCATCTTTCTTATGGTGAACTCCTATACCTTTCCCTCTAACTATCGTTTCCTGTTGTGATTCCCCCTCTGCCATCTGTTCCCTCCAGTTCCTGTTGTGTCTGCTCCTTCCCATCTCCATTCTTCCTCTAAAAAATGTTGATTGTGAGGTCCCCCCATAATTCTCTTTAACATTCTTTTTGTTATAACCAAAATCACTATGGATAGCTTGTTCTCTAAATGTTGGTTGATTAATTCTATTGTTGTGTTTCCATAGTTGGCCCCTTCCCTTTGTAGTGTTTGTTTTTTTCTCCCAACGGTATGCATAACCTTTTTTATACTGGTCAAGGTCCCTTTCCATTTTTTTACATTTCCTATCATATTGCTTAGCCACCTGTCCTTCTACCCACGTGTACTGTGACTCTAAAAACAATTCACATTCATCATACATCAAATCACATTGTATATTGTTATTCAACTCTTCCAGTTCTAGCATAAGAGAACATATTTTTTTGTCATTACAATTAATAAATTAAAATATTAAATTTTTAATTTTTTTTTGATGTTAACTGTATAACTGCTTTTTTTTTTTTTTTTTTATTTTTGTTTGTACTTTTGTATATATTGTTTTCTTTACTTTAATATCACAAACAATGTCTTACTTCTTCTAAACTCTGAAAACTCCTCTATACTGAAAAAAAATGATATAATATCCAGCTAGACTAGCCCGGTCAACAAATGTAAAATAAAAAAAAATAAAAAAAATAATGAATTCCATAAATTTGAAACCAAACTGATCAAACATTTTCGAACAATCAGCTTGAACATTTTCGTCTATAACAATTCCCATGGGTACTTTAAAAAACCTCAATTCCTTGGGTACTATTCCCTCATCAATACATTTTTTCAAATATCCATTGTCCAGCTGTATACTTTTTAACACTTTAAGTTTTCTTCCAAAATCAAAAATCAAGTCTCTCAAAGTTTTTTCCTCTCCCTTTTCAGATGGTTTGAGCTTCCCATCTACATTATTCACATACCCCCCATCGAAATTGAATGCGTCGGATAAAAAATTATTGAGGTTGTAATGCTCTTTTCTTATATTTTTGTCAAGAACTCTTTTTACAGTACCTGGTTGTTGGTCATTTGCTGCAAAAGCATATGTTTTTTTGGGAACAGTTCTCCTCGGTTTGGCGCCAGATATGTTGTAGTCTATTATTGAGTCATTGACGCTAACTCCAAACGCCCGTTGGTCTTCATCTTTGTCCCCCAACTGCCGTTTTTTGGGGGAACCAGTTGATCCTTGGCCCTCGTTACATCCTCGCTCACCATTTCCTTCGCCTCCAACACTCCGAGTGAGTGTGCGTGTTGATGTCATCTCGTCCTTCTTGCCAGCTGCTGTATTAGGTTGTGACATCATCTCTAGCAGTCTGGTTAGCTCACCACGCATGATCGCCATCTCCGACTGTAGTCCCCTTATCTCCTCTTGCCTCGGGGAGAATATAGATGGCAATTCGTCTAATGAATCCATCGTAAGCCAACAAAATAAAAACGAACTCAGGAACAGTCCAACAAATAAAATTCAGAAAAAAACTCTGTTCCAAAATGTAAAATCACCAGCACTATACCACAGTGAATACTACGCAAATAAGTGCCACTTCCTTTTCTTCTTAAAACAATTTATTAAAGGAATATACAAAAACTATCTGGTTAAGCGCTTTCATCTATCAAGACTTCATCAGAACAATACATTTAGTTTCTCCATTCCTTATATATCCTCTATTAAATCACATGTTATTTCTAAATTACCCCTTAAAGTGCTAGTGCATGACCATGGACATTGTAATATACATTCAGCCACTTGGTTAAAATACTGCTACAAGTTTACTACAATACTATGTGCATAATATAAATATTTTATTCTAAAAAAACTTAATTTTGTTTAAAAATGCTATATCAATTCCAGAGCATTTTATTATATTATCTATTAGCTTCTAAGATAGGCTTAATAGACAAATATTCATTGATTCCTGGGGGAACAGATGCATTTAACTTTATTTGCCATATTACCTCTTTTTCTCCCACAATTCTCCTAATGTCACCCCCCCCTAGGATTTATTTTAACTAATTCCAGTATTCCAAAATGGAATCCTGTACATCCTTGATTTTCATTTAGGTGCTTCCATAGTGCATTTTTCTCATCACCCTTTTTTATACTGTATTGGTGTTCATATATTCTGTTTCTCAAGCATCTGGTGGTCTTACCTACATAAAAACTTGAACACTTAGTGCACTTAGCTAGGTACACCAGATGCCTGGATCTACAGTTACCCCTTTGAAACCATACCTTGGTTCCATTAATATCTTCTGGAATTAGAGATGGGGTAGAAATAATATAATGACACTGCCTACAAGTCCCACATCTCTGTGTCCCAGTAGTAGTGACACCCTGGGGTCTAATTTTCATTTCCAATAATTTCTTCATATTTCTTCCATTCTTGTAGACACAAACTGGTTTCTCCCCCACTATTTTTAAAACTTCACTATCAACCTTCATAATATTCCAATGTTTATCCAATATTTTCCTGACTTCTCCGCTGTGTTTGGCATATTGGAGGATACATGCTTTCCCAAATTCGTTAAAACTTTTCATATTGTCATTAACTCTACCTGTATCGTTTATACCTTGGATGCCATGTACATTTGTATCCTTGTCTCCCAACAACGGCAATAAAGTTTACGGCAAGAAAGTTTACCTTCAGTGAAGACCAACACTCAATTCCATGTTTGGACACTAGGACAACCCTCGAAGATGGGAGATTCAAATCTAATATATATAGGAAGGAAACATTCAGTAATTCATACCTAGAATATCACAGTAGTCACCCTATGATTCAAAAAAGAAACATTGTCAAAGGCCAATGTATACGTGCGGCCAGGATGACATCTAAAGTTAGTGACTTAGGTAGTGAATTAAAAAAGATAGGAAACTACTTCATTGATAGAGGGTACCCCATCGATTTGGTGACTGACATCACCAATTATGTTTTAAGAGAATGGGGGAAGAAATATAAACCATTGTTGGGAGACAAGGATACAAATGTACATGACATCCAAGGTATAAACGATACAGGTAGAGTTAATGACAATATGAAAAGTTTTAACGAATTTGGGAAAGCATGTATCCTCCAATATGCCAAACACAGCGGAGAAGTCAGGAAAATATTGGATAAACATTGGAATATTATGAAGGTTGACAGTGAAGTTTTAAAAATAGTGGGGGAAAAACCAGTTTGTGTCTACAAGAATGGAAGAAATATGAAGAAATTATTGGAAACGAAAATTAGACCCCAGGGTGTCACTACTACTGGGACACAGAGATGTGGGACTTGTAGGCAGTGTCATTATATTATTTCTACCCCATCTCTAATTCTAGAAGATATTAATGGAACCAAGGTATGGTTTCAAAGGGGTAACTGTAGATCCAGGCATCTGGTGTACCTAGCTAAGTGCACTAAGTGTTCAAGTTTTTATGTAGGGAAGACCACCAGATGCTTGAGAAACAGAATATACGAACACCAATACAGTATAAAAAAGGGTGATGAGAAAAATGCACTATGGAAGCACCTAAATGAAAATCAAGGATGTACAGGATTCCATTTTGGAATACTGGAATTAGTTAAAATAAATCCTGGGGGGGTGACATTAGGAGAATTGTGGGAGAAAAAGAGGTAATATGGCAAATAAAGTTAAATGCATCTGTTCCCCCAGGAATCAATGAATATTTGCCTATTAAGCCTATCTTACAAGCTAATAGATAATATAATAAAATGCTCTGGAATTGATATAGCATTTTTAAACAAAATTAAGTTTTTTTAGAATAAAATATTTATATTATGCACATAGTATTGTAGTAAACTTGTAGCAGTATTTTAACCAAGTGGCTGAATGTATATTATAATGTCCATGGTCATGCACTCGCACTTTAAGGGGTAATTTAGAAATAACATGTGATTTAATAGAGGATATATAAGGAATGGAGAAACTAAATGTATTGTTCTGATGAAGTCTTGATAGATGAAAGCACTTAACCGGATAGTTTTTGTATATTCCTTTAATAAATTGTTTTAAGAAGAAAAGGAAGTGGCACTTATTTGCGTAGTATTCACTGTGGTTTAGTGCTGGTGATTTTACGTTTTGGAACGGAGTTTTTTTCTGAATTTTATTTGTTCCAAATTAGTACTTAACGGTATGGCTTACATTGATCCTGTTGACTTAGCCAACCTACTAGCTGATAGGTTCAGCTCAAACTTCACCCCCTTACTCCCCAAGGGCCCATTCAACATCCATGCTATTTGTCCCACACCTCACATCTACGTAGATCAAGTTTTAATGGCCCTATCCAAGGCAAAGAACACAACTTCCATGGGACCTGATGGTATCCCAGGCTGTATTCTGCACCATCTCCAGCAAGAACTAGCTTTGCCATTGAGTACCTTACTCAACTACAGCCTAATTACAGGCTTCATTCCAGCAGAGTGGAGAACTGCCATTGTCATCCCCATGCACAAAGGTGGTGCCACTACTGACCTGGGAAACTATCACCCCATTAGCTTGACAAGTCTGATCTGTAAAGCTATGGAGCTTATTATTATGGATCTGATAAACAAGGACACAGGTGATCTCCAAGCATCTGACCCCACCCGATTTAAATTCAGCAGGGGCAGATCTTGCCTATTGAGCCTGGTTGACTTCCTTAAGACTGTCACCAAGGCTCTGGATGAGGGAAAGTCAGTACATACAGCTTACCTTGATTTGCCAAGGCCTTTGACACAATCCCCCACTTGGGCATCATCGAAACCTAACTCAGCTTGGCGTAAATACCTAGCTCATCAGATGGGTGGCCAACTGACTCACCAATAAGACCCACAAGGTCAAAATAGGTGCCACCACTTCCGACAGCAGACCTGTCACTAGTGGTGTTCCCCAGGGATCTTCTGTCCAGGGACCCCTGTTATTTGGCATCTACTTTTTAAAGGTTCAGGCAAAGACAAAGGGCCTGTGGATGACCAAGTTTGTGGATGACTGTAAGTTGGGTGCTGTCACTGACTCCCAAAATGATATTAACATACTGCAAGAGGGTTTCACAGCAACAAATGACTGGTGCCAAAGTCATGGCCTTAAGTTAAATGCAAAAAAATGTATTATCATACCATTTGGCAACAACACACCGCTACTAATTACCACATCAATGGCAACCCCCTAAGCACACAACCTGTGGTGAGAGAACTGGGTAATCAGGTTGAAAACGGCAGTGGTCAGAAAAGCCTTTTACTTGGTTCATCTCATAAGTAAAGGGGATTCTTCCAGAAAAAAGGAGTTTATTACCTTTCTGTACTCCTCCCTCATTAGGCCTATAATTGAGTGTAATGCCCCATTTGGTATGTACCTCTCCAAACACTTGTATCAACTGGAAAGAACACAGAAATATCTGACAAGGAGAATCCATGGCCTCCAATATCTTTCCTATGTGGACAAGCTCAAATCACTATCACTCTACTTGGTATCGTAAAGATTGCTCAGAGGTGATCTGTGTCTCGCCTACAAGGCAATATCAGACCCTGCCCTACTAGAGATGCTCCATATCTGTAAGTCTAACTCCTTGTGCATTACCCACTCAAAAGGCCTAAATCTAATATGCAACATCAACAAAACCTACTGGAGAGACAGGTTTGTCTCTCAGAGGCTGCTCCACCTCTGGAATAGACTTCCCATCCATGTCAAACAGAGTACCTTGCTGACCCTCTTCAAACACAGCCTTGATGAGTGGATGGGAAACCACAAATTTATCCCAAGGATACCACCTTTTTCCCTCATTGACAGGGTTGACAAGTACTGACCAAGGTTTATTTTTGGGGATAAACTCTTGGCTAGGCTTTTATGGGCCCCAGGGCCATTAGCTTAGTAACCTCCTATGATCCTATGGTTCTGATGGCCATAAAGTCTTTACAGTGGGTCCCAGGGCTTCATGCCATTTTGTCTAGGATATCATTTCTAATCTTCTAATCACTGTCAAAGAAATTGTGCCACTCAGAATGAGCCCACATTTCCCTCTGAAGTTTCTTACAGGATTGTTCTTGAACCAGTCTATTCATTTCCCACTTTTCTTCATAGAGGAGGATAGAGTTAGTCCTTTTCACCCTCCATGTTCACTGCCAGTTCAGGTGAATTCTGAAGCAGATGCAAACATTTGGGAAGATGGAACAGGTGTTCCTTTCCAGTTTCCAAGCATGCACATATAAACTGGATTGTCCTTTGCCTGCAGGTGGTTAACCACCTATTGACTAATGCTGTGGTCAAAGCCCACTCCATATTGGAAGTGGTTACCTCCAGTGCTTGCTTGGAAAAATGCCTTTTTTATAGACTAGTGCCAAGGATACATGGCCTTCCATGCACATCTTCATCAAGCCTTATCTTGAATGTGACAATGAAAGTTGAACTTTATTTAAAAATTGGTATTCTATGACTCAACCTTTTAAACCATGTACTTTTGTAATCCTTTGGCTCATTCAACATTCATGGTTATAAACTGAGACTTGTTCTATTAAGGAGTCTTCTCAATATCCAATATAACAAATACTCTGTTATTGTATCAACTGTTCTACTTAAGCAGTCTGCATAAGGGATTAGGAATACCCTCCTTGCATCCCTCTGTAAATGTACACCTGCACGTCTAGCCACTGCTGCTGGCATTCCAAACAAGCTGGGTAAGTATATGCTGGTATTTTACTTGTTAATCATGAAAGTACAAAATCTTAATTGTTATTTCTTGATTTGCAGGAAGGCATTTACTAAAGGCAGGTGTGTGAATACGACTGCAGTTGCGATATGGATATGCAGATATCCCCAAAAGTGTGAACCTCAGTTTTTTTGCCATATTACTTCTAGTAAAGAGGACGAACCAAATGAAGGCCCCAACAATGATGGTCCTATTGTAGGCTGGCAAGTACACTAAGAACATATATGCTGTCTATGTATTGCATAACATGGCAATTAATGAGCTATGCTACTTATGCAGCTCATTATCATGATGTATGCATATGTGTTTCAGTGTCGTTCCTGAATATGCATATGTGCTGCAGTGGCATTCTTGAGTATGCATGCATGCTGCAGTGTCATTCCTGATAATGCATGCATAGTGCAGTGTCATTCCTGAGTATGCATGTGTACTGCAGTGTCATTCCTGAATATGCATGAGTGGTGCAGTGTCATTCCTGAATATGCATGTGTGGTGCAGTGTCATTCCTGAGTACACATGTTTGCTACAATGTTATTTTTGAGTATGCATGTGTATTGTACTATCATTCTGTGCTGCAGTGTCATTCCTGAGTATACATGCATGGGTGCAGTGTCATTCTTGAGTATGCATGCATGGTGCAGTGTCATTCTTGAGTATGAATGCGTGGTGCAGTGTCATTCTTGAGTACGCATGTTTACTACAGTGTCATTCCTGAGTATGCATGTGTGCTGCAGTGTCATTCCAAAGTATGTATGCATGCATGATGCAGTGTCATTCTTAAGTATGCATGCTTGCTAGTGTTATTTTTGAATATGCATGCATGCTGCAGTGTCATTCGTGGGTATACATGTGTGGTGCACTGTCATATGCATTTGTGCTGCAGTGTCATTCCCGAGTATGCATGCATGGTGCAGTGTAATTCCTGAGTATGCATGTGTGGTGCCGTGTTATTCCTGAGTATGCTTGTGTATCTGTATACGTATAGTATGGATAGACTCACAAAGTACAGTGGAGAGTAACCACTATCAAAGGCTCTTTTGCCTAAATCACAACATATAATACATTTCAAGATATCACCCCAATATTACCTAATCCTTCTAAATGTAGTTTAACAAAAATCTTCATAGCAATTACAAATGCCAGGGGTTTTCCACATATTTTAACAAACATCTCTACCCCACTGTACAGATTTGGACTCATTTATGAACCTATCTAGAAAATCACACATGTGGCTATAGCTGTGTTTTGAACTCAGTCCTCTGTTAAACCACAAAGAGGAAGAAAGGAGCAGAAAAGTATGGTGTAATTGCCACTGGTAAGCAGTAACTTGACTTAGGATCTCAAACCATCATCTTGCTAACTACACCAGGTGCAGACATGCTTGAGCAAGGTATATCATCGTTATGGATGAGAACCATTTTTCTTGGTTTCAGAGACTGACATTACTATATTGATGTGTGGCTCTGAGATAATGCATTGTTATGCCGTTGTTTGACTACTGTAACAACAATAAACTTAACTGTGAACTGGCATTATTTTTGATGCATTGAATTATTTAGTACAAATAATAAAATGTTATGATATTGCATGTTATTATTTTGACGTGTAATTAATAGCACTGCTTACTGTTACAATCTGTAGATCGTATTTAAAAATGACAATTACTGAGACATGCAGAACAGCATTTCGTAATGTGCTGTGAAATTATGCTGTTTATGACTACTGGGTTAATTAAACTTTACTACTATTGTCAGAAATTATTATCTAAAAATAATTTACTTACATGTTGTCTTTATCTATGAATTAAAAAAAGGCATTTTATCATTCTTTACTTAGTGAAGCCAAGACATTGTAAATAAAATCTGTAATAAAATGTGATTGAACTTTTAAAGTTATTAGAGACATAACTGAATTTCATGTTCATGTTTTTAATCAGACTCCTGCAAAGCATTTACAGATGAATGCAACTAGAATTAAATATTCTGATTTTGCTTACCTTAAAACAACTGTCTGACATTTGTTAAGGTATCTATATCATTGGATGGAGGCAGGACAGACAGAGAAGAGAATGAAAGGGGCAAAGGAGCAAAGAGTCTAGTGACTAGATCAAAATATTTGGCACATATGTCTTGACAAATGAAGCAAACTTAGTTTGACAGATGTCGATAAATCAAACTGCCTGCCCCTTGACTATTGTTTGAAAACATCCTGGAAATGAATTGGTTCCTTACCACATCGATCAGTAAGGACACACAGAGAGAAAAATAAAGGACTTGAATGTTTGACGCAGATTAAAGTTTAAGTGGTGAAATATGTGAGAGTGAGTAGATTTCCATATCATACAGAGCACAACTGAGGGGATTACAGATGAGAGAGAAAAAAATAATATATAAATAAAATGTATTAGAAAAGGAAGCATTTTATAAGAATGACCATTCAAATGTACAAAAGTGAGGATCAACTTGTTTGTGCTACTATGTACTTCTGATTCATTTATTTAGTGAGTTATTGATTGTTTCATTCAAGTAACTACTTACTGATCTGGTCAAATTATGAATAATACATGAAGAGATTAACAGGAAATGTCATAGAAGCAGCTGCAGCAGAAAATTTTAATGCAAGACTTGGGCAAGGCGACAACATAATAACAAATCCAGTAGTAACTTAAAGCAAATTAGCAGAGGACATTGTTGGTACAGAAATGCAACTACAAATCTGTAAAGTGCATTTTTCAGAAGCGGTTTAATGATATTACTTAAAGCAAAAAGAAAATATCTTCATCATTCTTGTGATATAAAATAAACTAATTTGTTAGAAAACAGCTAAGGCACATTTATATGCACTATCAATGAATGCAAGACAGTTTGCATGACACAGCTAAGAGCCATAGCTGGCCCATTATGGATTACTAATTTCCTAGTTTACTGCACATTTTTCTTGCTCAGATTTATAATGAATATTTGCATAACACCATTTTCACAGTTGCTTGTGTTGTACTCCTATTTGCAGCTGTAATGCTTGAGATGTCATTCAGCTTACTTCTCATTCATTTGAAGAAATGACAAGGATTTCCCATGCTTCATCAATTATGGTACAGTTAATTTGCTGTCCTCATCTAGAATAGGAAAAAGTTTGAATTTAAAGCTAGACAACATCAAACTAATAACCAAATTTATTTGCAAAATTTATGTTCATCTAGAGTTTCCAAAGTGTGGGGTACATACTCATATATACACTTACACATGCAACCACACACATACACACATGCACACTCACCCCTACTACCTGTCTACAAAACTCTCTGGTGCATGAATCTACCGTGATGGGTGAACAAGAGCTTTTGGCTTTGCTCATTAGCATGAGGAGCAAAGAGTGACCATGCTACTTTACCCAGGTAAGTCTGGGGGAAGACCACATGACTAATTATCATAGTCCACTCCCCAGCAAGCATCATTAGCATTTAACATATCTGTAGTGCTGCATGTCTTCATGTTAAAACACAGTGGTAAGGCTGTCTCTGATTCAGAAATGCTTACCAAGACATGTATATTCTCCCCTTCTACACACACATTTAAATGAATATGTGTGTGTGTGTGTGTGTGTGTGTGTGTGTGTGTGTGTGTGTGTGTGTGTGTGTGTGTGTGTGGATTCCCTTCACTCTGTTAAATACTAATTTGTTTGAATGACTGGACTATATGTTCATGTGTACTTTTGATTGAGTTCAAGTGTGGTTGAGAACTGCATACATCAAAAGGAAAAAGATCTGGTGTGGAAGGTAAGGGTGGGTCTGGGATGCTAATGTTAAAAGTTTTAGCTATACAGAAAAGGGGTGAGAGTGCATGCATGTATGTAAGTATTTCTAGGTATGATTAAAGTTAGACCTGCAGAAGAGGACATGTTTAATGCTATGCATGTGTGTTGCTGTGGGTGGTGTGTGTCTGAATGTTTTGTGAAGTGGTAGTGTTACAGAAAGGGTTTTTGGAAGATAAGTTAAATGTATGGTGTTCAGATCAGGAGAAGGGTAAAGGTTAGCAGGCATTAATAAGGCATCGGGTAGCACTATGGAGGGTATCTCCATTTTTAAAGCATATAGTAAATCCCCTGGTATAAAAAATGGAAAGTTATCTTCTAGACTCTTGACATTTTTTAGATTCTCTAAGGTCCTGTAAAACAGATATTCATCCTTGACCGTGCTTACATTGGATGTTAAATCTCTGTACACTAGTATTTCTATTGACAAGGGAATAGAAGTTTTGAGGCTGTTTTAGCTAAATTTACCAATATTTCTAATCATACCATCAATATGTGTTGTCAGCTAATGGAAACTGTTAGAAAACAATTTATTTTATTTTAATGGTAAGTACTACAGCAATTACAGGATGTTGCTATGGGGGCAACTGTGGTGCCTTCATTTGCTAACCTAGTAATGGGATGGTGGGAAACTCATATACATAGGATCATAGGATCATAGGAAGTTACTAGGCTATTGGCCCTGAGACCCTTATAAG
>NC_056732.1:1284652319-1284697319 GCF_019279795.1 Protopterus annectens
GACGCAGCCTGGGACACCATCTGGTCCCATTGATGCTGTGTTTTTTGCTTTGGAGAGGGCAGCTCTTACCTGAGCATCTGAGATGTCAGGGGGGCAGCACTCTGCTGGGATAGATATTTGCCCTTTTGGTGGAGGGGGGAGAAGTTTGTGCTGAACCTGTCAGCTTGGATGTTGGCAATGTCTGTGGGTTCGGTGTATTTTTTGTCATTTTGGACTAATTCTGAGCATATCTGGGAATTACCACCCAGGTTACTAACATAACTAAAGAAAGCCTTGTGATTATCCTTAGTGTCCTGTGCAATTTTTCTCTCGAAGCTGGCCTTAGACAATTTTATGTGTGCCCGTAGTTTTTTGCTAATACTGATCAGTGATGCCTTCCCTTTTTGGGATTTTGCTCTATCATTAAGTAACTTCCTCCTTCTATTGTATAGTTTGTTTATGGCTGGGGTCCTCCAGACAGGACGTCTGCCTTTGGAGGATTGGGTCTTGGTTTTATTTGGGATTGCATGATCCATGCATTCCTGAAGGTGTTCATAGAATGCATTTATAAAGGATTCTGCGGTCTGGGCCGTATTTTACACAGGCCCGGGGGCTTTGAAGGATTCCACCTCAGTTTTGAGGAGTGTGAAATTTGCTTTAGAGAAGTTTTTCACTGTGGTTTTCTGGGCAGGGGGTGGGGTCGGGATGTGAATATCCAGTGAGATTAGTTTATGGTCTGATCTTACCAGTGAGGGATACACTTCTGGTCTAGAGCATAGAGTCCCCATGTTGGTGATGATCAGGTCCAGTATGTTTTCCCTCTTGTGGGAGTGGTAACAAGTTGTTCCATAGCATTTGAGTTAATAAATTCTAGGAACCTTTGGGCTAGGGTGTTGGAGCTAGAGTAATGCTCCCAGTCTATGTTTGGGTAGTTGAAGTCGCCCAATATAATGGTGTTTGGAGAGACCTTCATATTTTCCAGTGTTCTCAGGAAGGCCGAGTGGGGTTCCGGGTTTGGGAGGGTGGTCTGTAGCAGGCTATAAACTGGAAGGCAGTTTTACCCACTGTTAGTTGCACATGGATAGTCTCTGATGCTTCGTGCTTTGCCACCAACCTGGAGGTGTGGGTATCTTTGATGAATATCGATACTCCCCTCCTTTTGTGGTTCGGTCCAAGTTTTGGGGCCGAAAAGCATGGCATGAGGTATAACCTGGTAGTGCTGGGGTGCTCTCGGGAGCCCTGAACCAGGTTTCTGTTACTGCACAGATATCAATGTTCTCCATGCTAAGGAGAGTTTCGAGTGCGTGCATCTTGAGGTTTAGACTTCTGGCGTTGAGTAGCATTACTCTTAGTTTCTTATCCCTTGTGATACCTATGGAGGTGGGTTTGTCTTTTGAGCCTTTCCTAAAAAAAGGCACTATGGGGGTAGCAAGAGCCTTTGCCAATATCCGAAAGCCCAGGGGTGACAGGTGCAAGCCATCCCTAGCGTGGCTTGTCAAGCATATCATCCCAAGCTGACAGGCATTGGATCCCCTTTGAATGACACCAGTACTTAAGCCAATTGTTGAAATTGATCATCTTGTCTTCATATTGTGGCATCATTCTTGGTCAGGGTAAGATGCTACTCAAGATCAGGGTCATACCGGCCTGGGCTACATGCTCAGAGAGCTCCTTTATGTCTCTTTTCATTTAGTCCAGGGAGGTACGTCTCAGGTCATTCACACCAGCATGGACAATGACTGAGTCATATTTGTACTTGCCTTGGAATGACCTGAGTGCTTCTGTTATGTGACGGATCCTAGCGCCTGACAGGCTGCTCACTGTGGTATAAGGAGCATATCCTGGGGATTAAGTGGTTTCATACTGGTTACTGTAACAAAACAATTGACTTAAAACATCACTGTTTAGTTACACAGGTTAAGCAAGCCACTCTAGCTCAATATAGTCATGCGACTAAAGGCTACCAGTCATTCTATCTCTCAGAAAAGCAGGATGTGGAGAGGCATTCTTAACAGATCACTGAACAGTACAGCAATTCTTGATACAAGCAAAGGTACTCAGAAAATACTAGAAAATTCCTTTTAAAAAACTTGAAAGAGAGAAAGAGACCAAAATTAAACAGAAAATCCAAGAAATTGAAAAATCGTTCCAAGAAAATTTCCACCCTGGACTTGAAGCCCAACTCATCAACCAACAGAAAGACTTATATCATTTGCATGCTCAAAACCTCTCATTCAGAGAACTGAAACTCCTAGCCAACTACTCCGAAGAGACTCAACAGCTCTCTAGGTTTTTAGCTAGACTCACAAAAGCTCAACAAGACCCACCTACAATTTCACAAATTAAACATAATAATGAAATAATCATAAATAATCAATATACAGTATGTATCTTTGAAAATATATATGATAGACTATATGGACCACAGAAGAAAATAGATCCACAGTCTCATAACTCCTTCTGTAATGCTATTACTTTCCCAAAAATTGGAAAGCAACAGTTTGAAAATCTAGAATCCCCTCTGAAAACTGAAGAAATTATGGAAGAAATAAAGAGTCTCAAAAGTAACAAAGCACCAGTTTACTTCGAATTTTTATAAAAAAGTTTGCCTTGAAACTTGTCCCTATCCTTCTTAAAGTCTTTGATCATATTTGTAAAGATGGCTTTGCTGATTTATATCTTAACAACTCCAAAATCATCTTTATTCATAAACACAATACTGACAAATCTAATCCATCAAATTATAGACCTATTTCACTTATTAATGTAGACGTCAAAATTCTAGCTACAACTCTAGCCAATAGAATTAAACAAGTCATCCATTCAATTATATCCCCACAGCAATCAGGATTCATGAAGGGAAGACAAACTTGGGACAATACACTTACCCTAGAAGCGGCTATACAATTTACTGCAAAACACAAACTTCCCCTATACCTTATGGCATTAGACGCCACAAAGGATTTTGATAGAGTAAACCATGAATTTTTATTCTTAACTCTACAACAATTCAACTTTCTAGACAGTTTCATAAATATAATTAAAATCTTATATAACTCTTCATATACTATGCTAGTAATCAATAAGCTATACTCATCAAAAATAAAACTAAATAATGACACTAGACAGGGCTGTCCCTTCTCACCATACCTTTTTAACATATATATTGAACCCCTATTTTTATACTTAATCCAAAAAAAGCATTCATCGTATACCCAACATTTTGGGGAATAGTCTTGCCTTTTCAGAATTTGCAGACAACCGCATTATATATTTCCAGCTTCCCAACACTGATCTTACTAAAGTCCAGTACAACTGTCACATCTGATTACCCTAAAATACAATTGAAATCTTCTCAAAAACTTCCAACTACGAAATTAACTCCTCAAAATCTCTTATTTTTCCAATTAACCTGAACAGTCATAAAGAAGCTTGCTTTCCCTTATCCCAAATAAAACAGAACTATACTCTTAAATATCTAGGGATAGTATTTGGCCATAATCATAAAAACTCCCTACAAAATAACTTCCTTAGAATATGGTTGTCCATAGAAAATGATTTAACCAGATGGAAAAGCTTGAATTTCCCCTTCTTGTTGAAAATAGCAATACTAAAAATGAATGTTCTACCCAAATACTGTTCCAGTTTAATTCAACAGACAATATCATCCCACTAAACTTTTTCAAAAAAATGAACAGAACCTTAACAAAATTTATATGGTTCCCTAAAAGTCCTAGAATCCCCTTATCAAGATTAATGCTGCCAAAAATCAAGGGAGGACTGGGGATACCCAACTTCAGATTGTATTACAACATAACCTATGCCAGTACAATCATACTAATTGCAGACCATAATTCAAATGAAATAACTCGCTTCCCTCAATGGATTAGTCTCTGGCAGGCTCATGTGAAAAGTTGTAAAATTAAACCCAAAGCATTACCCTTCATAAATAAATCTTTATTAAAAGACATTAAATTACATAACCTATTTAAGCATAAGATTAATATATTCCAAAAACTCTCTGACTCATTAGGTCTGTCAAATGTGTTCATTCTCTTGCAGTCCATTCACCTGGACACAAATCTAAAATTGGGTAACAAAATGTTAAACCTAGATCAATTCCCTCAAGTTAAAACCTTAACTGTATTGGATTTTTTTCAGCTTAAGGACATCTCCCTTAATGATATCAGAATAAAATTTAACTTAAATAGTAAATACACAATAATCTCGAGACAAATCAAAAAATTAATTTCTACCTTAGGACGCTTCCCAAATAAGTTACAAGAAGAAATAAACTTGGCCACTTCATTCCTGAGATGTCTAAAAATTAAAAAGAAGATGCTTTCAATCACTTACAAATTAGTCTCTACAGCTAGATACCAATCCTCTATTACATTTGCTCAATATTGGAGAGACAAAAACCCTGATCTGACAGACACTCATGTCTCCCAAGAAATTAATCACACAACACTCTTGCCCCTTTTAAGAAACTGTTATATACCCAGTTAATGATTAATAATAATGCTTACTATACTCCAGAATGTTTAAACTCTTTTTTTCCTAACACCTCACCCTTCTGCCCTTCTTGCCTCACAGCTAAAGCTGATCTCCTACACATTCTATGGTACTGTAAATATGCTCAGAATTTATGGAATTCCCTAAGGATCAAACTTACAAAAATGGGCTATGGCAAATCCACTCTCTCCTGAAATTGGCTATACTTCATATATGTCATGAGGACATAACCTCTACTGATCTCATGATACAGATTGCTCTCTTCATGTTAATCAAGCTCTATATTACACAGAACTGGTTAGATCAATCTAAACTGGATTGGGACAACTTTAAGAACATGGCATCTAAGTATATCTTATCTTATAAACTAACCAATAACAATGTGAATAAGCCCCTGAAATACCTCAGGTTCTGGAGTATTACCCTTGACTGCATCTTAACATAGCAAACAATGTTTTTCTATAGTCATTGTCCTTCAGTAATATTGCCATCAGTCTCCTCCTCATCCAAGTCCTACTCCACTATGTTCTCTAATGGTTACATGTATATAAGATGCATGCAAAGGAGAACTATCATGTCTTGTTATATGTAATTAGAATCCTGTCATTTTATTGTAGCAGTATCTGTAAATAGTTGTATATAGGTTTTTTCTTTTTTTTGTGTTTTTCTTATTTTTTGTCTTTCTCTGTTTTTTTTTTCCTGTATTCTATAACACTGTATAGTTATCTAATACATTCTGACTATGTGCACAAAGCTACATTGTACATTAACAATGTTAATATTGCCATATTTCTCATATGTCTGTTCGTCTCGCTCTGCTTTCCATCTATGTCACTCTTCATATTGAGAAAATGAACTTTAAAGATACTTGTCTATTACTAGAATGAACAGTTGCTTTATTTAACTTTGTAAATGGTTTACTTTCAATGAATTATCATCTGTTACTTTGTATTGTATTTTACAATTTGTTTAATGTACCAACAAAAAATAAAAACAAAGATTTGAAAAAAAAAAGAAAATTCCTTCAGGGGTCATAAATTTCAAGATGGGGAGGAAAGATCTTTTCTTTCTCTCACTTCTTATGTTATGCATTTTTGTGAAAACTTTAGAGCTCCATTGGTATGAGAAATGTTGGAATCTTTTCTGAGGTATTTGGGGTATGAGAACATTGCATAGCTAGTTATATAACACATGTACCATATTATATACTATAAACATAATGTGTTTAATTTATGCAATGAGATGTGACAGAGTTTAGATTAAAAATAACCTACTTTTCGTGGCTTATTGTTACATAGTCTATCAAGCATTTTCTTCAAAATAGTTTCATAGGTAAATACCAGGTTAACTGTACTGAAGGGCCATTTCAAGCCTGATCAATAACTTTAGGTTAAAATCAAACCCTGTATCTTGTGTCAACAAGGTGAAAACTGCAACCTTTATGCCAAATCCACACAAAAAATATTTTTGACATAGGTTCATAGGTAAGTACCAGGCTAGCTGCCCTTGCAGGCTATTTGAAGCCTAGATATTTTCCCTTTCAAAGGTAGCAATCAAGCTCTGTGCTTTATGTCTGTGAAGTACGCATCTTAACCATTATACCAAGCCCCATTCAGATATCCTATTTTTTAACCAGGTAAGCCCACTGGACACAGCATCTCTTATTAGGGGCAACCCATGAACAATGTCTGGTTGAGTATCTTGCTGAAGGCTACACAGTAGCAAATCAGAGCTGAGGGAATCAAACCCTGCACCATAAGAACTTCTGCAACCTTAACCTTTGAGCCAAAATGCTTTTTTATACTGTTATTGCAGGTCCTTTATCATTTACATCCAGAAACATGCAGTATCTGGAGCTGAGAAGGAGTTACACTTGTGAGAGAGAGAGTCTAGGGTCTTACATTCAAGAAGCTGGTATGCAACTGCAAACATCCTTATTCTACTCGTGCTTTACATGTAGAGAACCTCAGTGAATGTGTATCACTCTACAAGTGGCTTCTGTTCCTATGACTTGTATCACTCTACACGTGGCTTCTGTTCCTATGTAAAACAAAAATGCTTTACATATAGGAAATCTCAGTGAATGTGTATCACTCTACACGTGGCTTCTGTTCCTATGTAAAACAAAAATGCTTTACATATAGGAAATCTCAGTGAATGTGTATCACTCTACACGTGGCTTCTGTTCCTATGTAAAAAAAATCATGCCTCACATATAGGGAACCTCAGTAAATGTGTATTACTCTACATGTGGCTTCTGTTACTATGTAAAACAATCATGCTTTACATGTAGGGAACCTCAGTAAATGTGTATCACTCCACATATGCAAAACAATCATGTTTTACATATAGGGAACCTCGGTAAATGTGTATCACACTACATGTGGCTTCTGTTCTTATGTAAAACAATCATGCTTTACATATAGGGAACATCAGTAAATGTGTATTACTCTACATGTGGCTTCTGCTCCTATGTAAAACAATCATGCTTTACATGAAGGGAACCTCGGTGAATGTATATCACTCCACATGTGGCTTCTGTTCCTGTCTAAAACAAGATATTGTCACCTTATTAGAACAGCTAAATCCTTAATCTTTATACATTAATCATAATTCATTATTGATTTTGCATTCATTATTCTTAAAATGATCTAATATTTACATAATGCAAATTAAATTCATGTATTTTTAATTTTATAACAAGTTGGTTATGTGTGAGTAGAGGCTGTTATGTTTACAAACTCTGTGATGTAAGAATTTTAATTGTTTTTGATTTCTAGATCTTATTTATGTAATATGTCTTTTCAATTTTCAAATATTATTGATCATATGACTAATTCAAGGTTTATACCTGTCAGTGATTGTATTATTAAATCTGTTATGATGGAGTCTCAGGCAGGGACAGAAGCACTTAAATGATTTTAATAAACTAAGTGAGATTTCCAGCTTTGCTGTCTGCAGATCATTTTTTTGCGGATCCTGGGTTGATTGTATATACTATGACCATTGTTTTCTTATTTTTTTGGTTTGGTTCATTGTTTTCAATACACAGTCTCCTACATTTTGGTACCATATTAAAACAGCTAGAAGGCAATTGAGTCTTAGGACCATTGAGATGTTGCCAGTACCTACCCTTAAACCTTACCACTGAGGAGGGCCAGACCAGTCAAGCTCTTGCTGAATTTGTGAATAACCACCCAATTATCCAGGTTCTATATGAAGGAAGATAGATTATCACATCAATTATTTACACGGACAGTCATAGGTTCATAGGTAGGTACTAGGCTATCGACCCAAAGGCCTAAGTAAGCCTAGCCAACAAGGTTCCCTGGCTTATGCCACCCAAAAAAGTTATTTTCCTGTGCCCCTGTCGAGCAAAGCCACAGAAGTGATCCCCTGGGTGTATTTCCTATTACCCATTCACTCATCAAGATTTTTCTTGAAGAGTGCTAATGAGGAGCTTTGCTTGACATAGATGGGGAGCTTGTTCCAGAGTATGGGAGTCTCTGGGACAGGAATCTATCCCTCCAGCATGCCCTGTTTATTATGGTGACAAGGTTTAGGTCCCTAGAGCATGTAGCTCTGAAGGATTGGGATTTCGTTAGGTGTAGGATGTCCAACAGATCTGGGTTTGACATAGCTTTATATGTTAGGCAGAGATCACCTTGGAGTAGGTGATATGCTACAGAGTAAAGCTGGAGTTTTTTGAGATGGTCAGTGTAGGGCATCTGTTTGAGGCCAGTAATCATCTTTGTGAGGTATTTCTGTGGCCTTTCCAGCTGCTGCAGATGTCTTGTAAGGTACATTCCAAAAGGGGTGTTGTACTCTATAATGGGTCTAATGAGTGTCGAGTAGAGGGGAACAATGACCTCTTTTTTCCTGGATGAGAACCCTTTTATGATGAGGTGTGTCATGTAAAAGGATTTCCTGACTACTGTGGTGATGTGATTATCAAAGGAGAGACTACTGTCCACCTGGGTCCCAAGGTCTTTTATCACACATTTGGCATTAAGTAGACTGCCGCCTATGTGGTAGTTCATGGGTACAGAGTTTTTACCAAAGGGGATGACAATGCACATTTTGGCATTGAGCTTGAGGCCATGGCTCTGACACCAGTCATCTGTCTCAGTGAGGTCTTTCTGTAGGATGTCCACATCATTTGGGGACTCGACTATGACTCCTAGTTTGCAGTCATCTGTGAACTTCATTAGCCAAAGGCCTTCTGTGTTAGCCTGTACTTCAGAGAAGTAGATACCAAACAGGAGAGGTCTCAGAACTGAACCCTGTGGTACTCCACTTGTCACTGGTTTGAAGTCAGACTTGGAGTCTGCAACTTTTACAGTCTGGGTTCTGTCAATGAGCCAGTTGGCAACCCATCCTTTGACATAGGGATTTATACCTAGTTTAGTGAATTTAGCTATAATTCTAGAATGGGGGATGGTGTCGAAAGCCTTGGCGAGGTCAAGATAGACTGTGTGAACCACCTTACCCTCGTCTAAGGTTTTGTGTTCTGGAGTTATTATCAAAATGAGTCTATTCCAGAGGTGGGGAAGGAACTGTATAATAAATATATCTCTCCACCACATTTTATCTCTGATGTAGATTCAGATCTGTAGTTCTGAATGATTATGTGTTTACATGTATAGATACTCAAAACCCATGGACTGCTCTGTGTAATTTCATACAGATGATTTCCAAATCCAAAATGCTCTAATGGGAGAACACTTTAAGAGATTGTGTGCAAGTGTTTAAAATAAAAGAATATGCCTGAAAAAAACTTACCAACTGAGGCTTGAGATTTATGAATGACAATTCATGTTAAGGAAAATAAACTTCACATATTGCTGTTAAGCAACCTTGTTTTGATAATAACTCCAGAACACAAAACCTTTTAGTACTATGACTCAGGCAACAGATAGTAGAAAGGGTTGTAGCCAAACTTAGGGAGCCTATAACAAGAAAAATAACCAGAGCTCCTATAGCAGTATTAGAGATATTTGATGAATTTTATGAAAATTTGCATAAAGCAGAGAAATGTGAAAGATCAATAAATAATAAAAATGGAATATTACCTTTGTATACATCCATATCTGGAATCAAATTTGAAATCCTATATTGCACTGTAAGTCATTTGTTGTCATTATATCTAATTTGTCATCTAAACATTGAAAACATTTCTGTTATTGTGCTGCTTTTACTATTGTATTGTAAATCATTGTTCTTGTGGAGCTTTTCTCCCTGCCCCTGAAAATTGGCTCAACTCAGCCCAGTTGACTTTGCATATAAACAAATCCAAATAAATAAACATAAATAAATAAATAACAAAATAAATAAATAAATAACTATGCCACAGTTAGAGGTACATGAGGGTAAACAATTAAGTTCTGACTGGAGAAGATGAGATAAAAATGGTGATGTATAGTCAATCTGTTGGAAAATCTCAAAGAACAGATGGTATTCCTATGTACGCTTGGAAGCTAGAAGGGAATAAATTGATAAAAATATCTGGAAAGTTTTGTTTAACAGTACTTTAAAAGGATGGGAAGCAACAACATCCCAGAAGAAAGCTGTGGTGGCTGTGACACCTACAGACAGTAAATATGCATCAGACTCAGCTTCATACAGACCCATTTCAATTTTAAATAATGATTATAAAGTGTTAATAACAGCTAGAAGAATAGCAATGTAATTTGCAAAATTGATGAATATGGATCAATATAGATTTGGGGAGGAAAACATTTGACAACATTAACAAAGCAATGATGATCCAGAGTGAAGCAGAATCTAAGACAATACCTCTGTTGTTAGTGGGTACTGATGAAGTGAAAGCATTCAGCAGAGAAAGCTGGGATTTTATGATTAGGCCAGTGGAAGCATTTGCATTCCATATACAATAACAAGACTAATAAGGAGGCTATATGAGGGATCAGAAGCAAGACTTAAAGTGGGAGGGTTCCTCTCTGATATGTCGTGTCTGAACAGAGTAACTACACAGGGGTGTCCTCTTTCTCTCTTGTTAGTTGTTTTATATTTAGAGCCATTTTCAAAGAAAATAAGAGACTCAGAAATTCAAGGATATAATAGACATGGTAATCAAGAAAAGTCAGTTATATGCAGGTGATAATATTTTGTACCTGATAAAACTAGGCACAGACATTTCAGCATTGTGGAATATTTGGAGACAGCTTCAGGACTTTTTGTGTTATAAAATGAATGAAGATAAAAATAAAAGCTATAGCTGTAAAATTATGTACCAAAACATGAATTGGTTCATCAATGCCCACACATATGGAGACTTGATAAAATGAAGTATTTAGGAGTATGGGTTAAAACGACTTCTGTTATAGCAACTAAGGATATATGGGAAGAGATTAAGCATTAGATAATATAAAAACTCAGAAAAAGAGAACTCAGGAGATCACCATGGCAGTAAAAATAATTTAGATTTATATACTGTTTTTACTGCCGTGGTGATCTCCTGAGTTTTCTTTTTCTGATGCTCATGCTTAGTTCTTGGGAGACCTTTGGTTTTATGCTGGTGTTTTTTTCTTTAATAATATAAAAACTGAGAAATGGGAAGCTCTTGTTTATAGATATAGATAGCAAGATATAAACAGTGAAAATGTTTTTAGTCCTTTTAGTTTTATATACAGGTCAGGCATATTTTTATCAACCCGATGATAAGTTGTGGACAATAATTAATAAGGAAGGAATATATCTGGAAGGGGAAGAGTGCAAGAGTATAATGGGATAAGCTGATCCCTCCAATAGAACAAGGTGGTTTAGAATTCCTGATTTGAAGGGATATTTTAGAGCTACACAATGAAGGCTCTTATACATAACACAATGAGAAAGCTATAATTCAAAGTTAAAAGGGATGATGATGAAACAGAGGGAAATTCTAGAAATTAGGAGAGAGTGGGATTTTGGATGCAGATCCTTAAGGAAAATAACAACAGTAATACAGAATATTGTATTCATAAAGTAGCAGAAAGTATTCTAAGAACTAAGCCAACGCAAGAATGGAGAAATCACATTATACTTCTAGGGATGATTGTAATTAGGGGTACATAGAATAGGAAAGAGAGGGCTGGAATTTACCAGAGAAAACTGGCAAAGGAACCAAAGTACCGGAGTAAATAACTAGACAAGGGAAGGTAATAAAGGAAATGTGAAGAGGACAAGAAGACATTTGGACTTCAGGTTAGGGACTGCCTACCCTATCAGGGATTGATATCAGAATATAGGCAAAGAAAAAGGGCACATCAATCTTAAGTGAAAGACCTGCTCTGATAGAGTTATTAGTTGAATCTAGAACAGAAGCTACAATTGAAAAAGGGATAATGAGTAGAGCATGTAAAATATTGCACAATAACTATAGGAATCAATTAGAGGAGGTAAGAAAATATTAGGAAGATAGAGTGGATAAGACATTTACAAGGAAACAATGAGAGGACATATTTATGGATCCCAAGTTTGTAACAAAATCTAGAAGATTTTGAATTTTTGCATAGATGGCAAATGTTGAAGTATGATAGGGAAGAAAGAGAACTGGGAACATGCGCTTTGGGAGCATAATGAGTTGACAGACTGGAAAAATTCCCTACAGTGTACTCTGTCAGAAATATTGGGTGAGCAAATGGTTGTAAGTAAGTAAATTATTCTTTTGTTCAGGTTCTGAATTGCCTAGAGATAGTGAGGCCTTGTTAAATTTAATTCTACACACACACACACACACACACACACACACACACACACACACACACACACACACACACAAAGATAAATACAAATATTGGTTACTGTAATGGTAGGTGAAAAGAAAAATACCAGTGGAATGAATATGAAAATTGCAATTGATATATGAATAACTGTAAAGAATTTTATTTACTGCACATTTGAAAGTAGTTAGAGAAAAAGGATATATATATAGAGGACATGAAGTTTGAAAACGAAACATATTTTTTCTGTTTACTCAGGAACTGAATAATGTGGATGTTGGTATAAGAATAGTTTGGTTTGTGGACAGTGTTGTTATATGGAATGTGTTTAGGCAAGATGCTGGAAGTATTAGTATAGGAATGGATATTATAAAACACACAAGATTATGTAGCTCATTACAATTTATGTAAAAAGAAATGAAGAAGCTAGTCGAAGAACACAGAATGAGAACATTTTTGGTGAGCTGAACTGAATGTTGGGAAAGTTCTAAAAAGAAATATAAGACAATGTTTAGAGGAACTGAAATCGAGCGACATAGAAAGGAAATGCAGAGGAAAAGATTGATGAACTTTGAGAGAAGCTGTGGAAGAGAATGCTTTAAGTATTTCTCTGCTGAATAAAAATGAAATTAAATAGTTGATTACAAAGCAGAGGTATGCAATGAAAGAAAATAATATAAGTAGCACATTTTTAGGGGAAAGTGGTAATGCTGGGAGAAGGTATAATGCAGAAGATGCAAGCATTATATAGAAGAAATATTAGAATGTTTGTTTCAGTATGTGCAGGGAGTGTAGACTAAATATACTGAAAGGGTAGTTAAATCAAACCTACAAGTCATCAAAGATGCTGACAAAGTTATGTTACAAAGGAAAATTACAATGGAACAGCTGGAAACAGCAGTTTACTTACAGAATGCACCAGGAGATGATGCTTTTGGTTATAATTTATAAGAGGAAATAGAAACAGAAGAAAATAATTTTTTGTGACAACAATAAGTGAGTGGCTGATTGAGTGTTTAAAGGATGCAGATAAATGTCGGAAGATCATAAAGTTTGCGCTGGATAAAAAGAAACAAGGCATATGTCAGAAAAAATAAAGTTCAGCAACATTATGAAATATTGCCTATAAAATAATTATAAAAGTAATGTAAAATAATATAATTTTAAAGAGGGCATTGCGAGAAAAAAGTATCAAAATCAATGGAATAAATGGGAAGAATGCTTTAATAACTGAGTTCAAGTTAGCAAATATTGTTAAAAGGGAAAAGATGAAGAAATGATTGCATGCTAGAGAAACTCTTTAGCAGAAAGTATTAGTAAATGGATGGGTTAGTGAAAAGGTAAAATTTAAAAAAGATGATCATCAAGAATGCTCAGTGAGTGAGATGTTATTCATTTTATTGATAAAACAACTATTATGCATGCAAAGAATAGAGTTTTGTGCCAAAGTAGAAATCCCAATAATATTACATTATACAGATGATCTGTTAATTGTTTTCAATAATATATTATAGGTGAAAAGGTTTCGTAGATATTAAGAAGTTATTTGAAGTTGATAGGTTTAGTTATGAAAAAATGTAAAGGTTATAGTGACACTCTAAAGCTATGGACTGTATTTCAATAGAAATATGATTCTATATTTGCAGTTTTAATATGGTGATATAGAAGTGATAAAAAGGGAGAAATAGAAAATACAAGAGGCAAAATAAGTTATAGAAATGTTTAAATTAACATTTAGGAAAAAGTATATTTAATTCCCCAAGTAGTGTTGGTGAAATTAGCATAGATGGGGGTGTTTATGCTCAGGACACAGAAAAGAACTGTTAGAAATAATTTTGGCAAACATGGGAATCTTGTCTTAACCCAACTACAAAGGGTCTTGCGTTCAGGTACAGAGATATATTTAGCATGCACCATTGTACAACTCTGTCTAGCTAGTTACGTACATTTAAACAACCCATGCCTGTTAATGTAAGGAAGTAGATATGTCAGCATGAGCCCAAAAGTTCAGATCAATGCATTACTGCATCTGAATGGGGTGTAATGATGACAATTTGTTTACAACTAAAATGTGGATATCTAAAGCTAAACCAGTAACTAATAAGATGGCACTGGTGTTGAAATACATTGTGCCTGTAAGACAGTGAACTTGATACAGGGGTGGGAAGGGAGGCCATATAGCCAGAACTTGTATCAGTAAAGGGAACAGTATTACTGTTAAGCAGTAGCATGACTATGATGGGGGAACAGGGAAGATACCCTAGGTATAAAGCACTGCGGGAAGCAAACAACAGATCCCAATCAGTCTTTAATGCAGTACTGACATTGGGAAATGAATAATATTATGTTTGTGGTCAGAACTGAAGCATTTAACATTGCATAGCTGGAAAAAACTATCACAGCTGATTTCTGAAAATGTAGTAAGCAGTTTGCTATAATTTAAAACAAACAAACAAACAAACAAACAAACAAACAAAAAGAGCTTCTTACAAATAGCTTAAGTACTTTAGTATTCTATTATATAGTAACTGTTTGCTACCTTTTTTTGTTGTTATTGAGTGCTGGACCCAGACTCCAGAATAGCTAGCTATTTCTCTGATGCTAAGAATGTGCAATGTATTATATTAATACTGGGAATGATACATTTAGTGATACAATATACTTGTAAGTGATATTTAAAATGTAACCATATAGAATCTGTAGTGACACTGTCAAGTGACTTAGTTAGTAAAATGCATGTTATTATTGATATTGTTGAAAGGCAGGGAACTGCAAGATTACTGTATTCAGGCAGTAAGGTTACTTTAGCTGAAATGCACCAATAAGCAGAATGCAAAAGACATATCAGTTCATGAATACAAAAATAATATTCTGTTATATATAAAGAGTTTTAGTATGTCTTAGTGAAATACTACATCCTGTAAAAGTAGTACTGGAACTAACTCATGATGTTATTACTGGGAAACACTTCTGTGGAAGCTATGAATAGAAGGAAAAAATCAGCATGACTTCCATTAGGAAGACAGCCTTCAAAAGAAGCCAGCCTAGCATGAGCCTTGAGTAGCAGCACTTTCTCTCTGCTCTTTTATGACAGTAATTTTTTTAGTATAACTAACTAAATAGTATTTTTTATATATATTTAGTGTCTCCTCATAATTTAGTTAGTTAATATCAAAATATTTTAATTATTTACAACTTTTCCTGTCAAAAATTACAAAAGACATGTTTCAGGCATCTGACTGCAGCATGAGCTTTACTAAATCCTCTCATCAGGACTCTATATTAAAAAAAGAGTTTCAAACTCTTTTAACTACCATACAGGAATTATCAACAACATTTTACAGAAAGGACATGAAAATAGATAGCTTTAAAGAAACTACTTAGCAACAAATGGAGACAATAAATCTGGATCTGAAACAGCAGAAGAAACACATTACAGGTATTGAGACTTCCTTAAATGACATGGATAGCAGAATACAACAAAATGAACATAACCTGGAATTTCTTCTAAAACAGAATACCTTGTTATTAACTAAAATAGATGATCTAGAAAATAGATCTCGAAGAAATAACATCAGGATCTTTGATTTACCAAATAACTTGGAAAAGTTTTTATCTTCATGGCTACCAGAACTCTTACAACTACCTGAAGCGCTTTCTTTTGGTATAGAAAGAGCTCACAGGTCCTTGTCTTCCTTAAAGAATACCAAAAGCACTTCTACAAAGTCAGTTTAGTTAAATTTTTATCATCTCATGATAATGAAATAGTTTTGAAGACGGCTTGGTCTAGGACACCTATTAAATACAAGGAAAACATAATTCGTTTTGATAATGACTGTTCTCCATCTGTTATTTCAAAAAGGAAGCAGTTCCCTCCATTGCTCAATGAACTGAAAAAGCACAAATAAAATCACACTTGCCTTTCCCTGCAAGGCTGAAAATCTTCCTTTAAGAGGCTCCAAAGATATTTGAAGAACTTGATGTTGCCATCAACTACATTAAATCTAATAAAATATTGGATAAAATGGATGAAATGGACTGGGTAAGTCCAAGTCTCAAAAGAATTGCTGAAAATGGTAATTGGAAAACAGTTGAACACAAGAAGAAACTTAAAAAATAATCCCCTTTTTGTTTTTTCTACATAATAAACTTTCTATCTTCTTTCATATAACTTTTTTCTTTTTATTATGACACAGAAGTCATGGGATTTGAAAATGGTTGAACAGACGAGTGCCTTTCTTTAACATATAATATTTATAACTTATATTTATATATCATTTAATTACTTTGGTTACTTTTAATAACTAGAAGTAGTCAGTATATAATATTTCTCTTTTATTAATATTATTTTTCTTTATATTAGATATTTTTGGGGGTTTAATTTAGTATATACCTTTTAATACACAAGTAATCTTTAACAACATTCTACTGTGTTTAGTTTAAATAAAAGAAAAGAATGGGGAAGGGAGAGGTAAAGGAAACAAAGTACACAATAATATTTTTTTAAGTATTAGATTATTCCCTGGGAATGCAGGTAGAAGTTACCAGTTCCCCATAACATTCATCATGGCAAGCCAGAACTATTACCAGTCTAGGTTATTGGGCTAGAGAATCAACTTATCTGTTACTGTTTCGATCTTGATCAGTAGCCAAGTAGCAATAGTAAAAAATAAATTATATTACACACACACACACACACACACACACACACACACACACACACACACACACACACACACACACACACACACACACACACACACATATATGCACACAGATATTATAAAACAACCTATAAAATAGATCAATATATTCAACTTTTAAGGATATTAAGCTATACTTTTTAACAGTACTAAATATTTTCGACTTTTCTGATTCTGAGTGTATTCTGGATTGAACCGTTCAATTTCATACAGTTTTTTTTAAAGTTCAGTTAATTTTTTTGTACAGATGCCATCGGCTATTCAAGATTATTATACTCACTTCTTTAGACTGACGCTCCTCTACATACTGGAGATAAAGAGTTATGGTCCATACAAGTATTTTACCTATGAGGTGCTTATTCCTTCTCCTCGATAGCCAGAACTCATATTTTCCTTCTCAGCGAGTAGAGGGAGAAAGGCGGAAGTCTCAATTTTGCGGTGGAGCTCATCAGAATCGGATCAAGCCTGCGCATTTGAAGAGGGAGGAGAATTCCTGTAGGACCAGTTAACTTGTTGCACACAGAGTACACGAGGGATAGTTGAAACACACAAAATCTTGGCCTACCGTTCGAATGTTGAGACGGGAGCCTGGACATGGCCTCAAGTTACTGAATACATTTAAAGGTAAGGAAAAAAGTGTCTTGTTGAGTCTAATCGTTCAAGCAGTTGATTTGAATGCTGAAATTTCAAACCATTGTGCATGGAACAGTTCCTCAAAACTTGTATACATAAAGGAGCTTATATGCTTTTTTTTCTTGAAAATCATGTGTTTGATTGAGTTATCATTTAAAGGAAGAGGGACACATAGGAAAACCTGTTTGATGTTTTTTATGAGGATGTCGGAGTTTCACCAAATGCTTTAATGAATGTAGCTTTCTCTTTTTGTAGGTTTTTTTATAGAGTACATTACACTTTTGTGCTGGAATGATAATATTGTATATAGTTAAATTAAATAGGTTTTAGGTGTACTGATACACCTTCACACACCTGAATAAATAATTACCTGTCAGTAAATTTTTGTTACATCTTTGTTAGCTAATATCCTATTCACTTGTTTAACGAAGGTTAATAGTTCTTTTTGTTATATCAGAACTGACTCTACTTGTACCTAAGCAGAATGTATGAAAATGTTTCACTTATTTGCTTTGAACCTATTTGCATTGTGTGACTTATATTTGTTTATGTATCTGTGTCTTTAAAAATGCTAATAAAAATCAGATTGCAAAAAAAAAAAAAAAAAAAAAAAACAGTATTTGATTATTGCCCCACTATAGCTTAAACTTTTGAATATATAACCTGCTCAGGGATATAATTATATTACTTATAGAAGTTTAGAAGCCATTTGTTGTTTAAAACATTTGTTTAGTATTCTGGTTCTAGTTTGTTTCTTTAAATACTGCTAGAATGCTTATTAAACTAGTTAAGCTTCCTTTATCATATTTCTTTTCTTTTTTATAAAATAGTTAAATATGTATCTTTACTATGTAGATACAATTTTCTTGCTCTCCGTTTCCTTTTTTGTATGCCCTTGTGGTTCTCATTGGGTATTTGGGCATGATGGCTTTGTTTCATGAGTTATTGGCTGGTGTAGCTTGTATTTTGTTGCCATTGCTTGTTGGTGGCATTGTGCATGTAGCGGACCCTGGGATTTAGGGATCCGAGGTTGCTTTTTTTTTTTTTTTTTTTTTGGTTCTTTTCGCCTGTTGTCTTCCCTGACATTTGTTGAGAGCTTCGACTGTTGCTGGAGCAGGAGCGGCCTTAGGTCAACCGGTGCCATAGGCAAAATGGCTCCAGGGTGCCCACACCACACCAACCGGTGCCCCCATCCTGGTCTACCTACACCAAATAAATACTGTAAAAGCGCCCCTGCTAGAGTGGCACCCTAGGCAACTGCCTAGTTGGCCTATGCCTAAGGCCGACTATGCGTGTAGCTCTCGAGCCACTATAAACCTTCATCTGAAGAAAAGAAAGCTCACAGTTTCCCACTGAAAAAATTGAATCTGTTTTTTTTTTTCTGATCTGGCGATGTAACCGCACGCTTCTTCGAACAGCTGCAAGAGCCGCATGATGTCACTGATGACACGGCATTCTTCAGAAAAAGGAAGTAAACATTTTATAAAGCCTTTCAGATATGCTTAAAAGTTTTGTTTTTGTTTTTTTTTCTTATTTCTTTTTGCCACTGAGATGTTTATGTGCTGTACAGTTAAATAACAAGATAAACAGTAGCAGAATTTGTTATGTTTGATACTAACTTCTGTTTAGTACATGATGTTTGCAGGAAGGATTAAATATGACTAGTAAAAGCTCATTTACAGTATATTTGTGCACATTATGCTACTTTAAAAAGAAATATGCTTTTCAGCAGTTCTCTGTCTTCTAGATTTAAATATACTGAAACACTATTCACATTAATAACTTCTTTATATTCTAGTAAATACAATGCTATTGGAATTTATGTCACTTTCTATACATTACACTATATGCTATCTTTTTTACTTCTGCTTAGCAGAAGTAACACACATAAGGTTAACCTTAATGAATCTTACTAACTAATATCTACAAATACAATAATTTTAGACTTGTCTCACAGACTTTGCATGGGTATGTAATGAATGAGTAGCTCAGAAACATTTCTAAAAACAGTTAGCTGGTTTTACTGGCCCATAATTGAACTATAATCAATATACTGGTTATAGGTTGTGTTTTATTACTATGTCATGATACAAGTTGAAAGCATTAGTTTTGTTTTAGCAGTTTAGTTGTAAAAATGAATATCACTTGATTTATGTGTGCTGTTGCAACCATACTAAATCATACTATGTTTAGTTAAAACTGAGGTCTTTTTTTCACATTTTGGTCCTATATTATATACTACATATTCCTTTAATTTTAATCTAAAGCAGTTATGTCACAATAATGTACCCCATCAATGAGAGTCTCAATTTTGTTTACAAATGCATTGGCGGGGTAAATAGATCAATGTTTCATATTTAGATACATAGACATATCTTTTTACTTTATACTTGTATTGGGTATATTTAAATTTGATTCATGAGTTTTGAGTTTTTAAAAATGTTTTTAGTGCAAGAAAGTAGTTTATTTTGGACACTCCTAGGCAATAATTTTTATTATGAAGGAATATACAACTGTGATTTCTATTATATCTACATATATCACAAAAACTCTGTTTAGTTTCATATTGTTCACTATTTTATTCAGGTTAAATATACATTTAAACAATCACTTCATTTAGTTTAGTTAAAAATATATGTATTAGTGTGAGATTTTTTTAAGAAGTGGTTGTAGTAATACACTGATTACATACAAATCAATAAGTAAATAAGCTTACCAATGATTTAGTAATTATGGCATTTTTGAATAGTTGAATTACATGTATAATATAAAGCCATGTTTTAAAATAATGAAACAGTATATATGTCAGGCAGTACATGATAGAAACTTGCTGCTAGTAGGAATGTTAATTTGAGTGATTAATGCCACTCACATTAGGAGTTTATAACTCCAGGTGGGTTTTAAAAGGTTTTCTTGTTAATTGTTTTTGCTACAATTTCTTGATAACAATTCTTCAGATGTTCACAAAAATAAGATTAGTTGAATGTTATTTAAATATTTGTAACCTAAAGTCAATTTTCTGTATAGTATACTATATAATGTGCTGTATTGCATTCCTTTTATTTTTTAATTTACAAACTAAAAAGTAATAGGCACCTTAGCCAACATACATTGCAATTCAACAAACTAACAACATGACATCACTGCATTGTATTCCTCTTAATATAAATGGTCTTAATAACCCTAACAAGAGAATATATTTGAATAAGTATTTACAATTGCATAATTCACAATTATTTTTTCTCCAAGAAACTCATTTAATAGAATATGACATTTCCAAATTACAATCTAAATCTTTTTCAAGTCTTGTTAGTTCTGAACATTCACAAAAAGAAGAGGTGTAGCAATATTGTGGAATAAAACATTACCGCAGCCTAAAATGTTAGATACATACAAAGATAATAAAAGTATGGTAGCTTCTATTATCATATAATTTAATAATTTAATATTCAGTCTAATAAATATATATTGGATTCCTGGCTTTGGACAGACATTAGCACAACATATTGATCATATTATTCAATTCTCTAAGGGTATTATTATCTTAGCTGGTGATTTTAACTGTATCTTTAGTAGCTCTGATTCTTCCTTTAAAGGTAAAAGAAACATTTCAAGTTCAGCTAAATTGTTAAAAGAGTTTTCCAATTCCATTTTATTAAATGATATTGATAATTATGCTGACCCAAAGTTGCTATTCTACACATTTTTTCACATAGGCACAGCACATATTCAAGAATAGACAGAGTTTTTATTACAAATAGTTTACTAGATTATTTAAGTAATGTTAAAGTTATCATGTGCCCCTTTTCAGATCACAATTCTATACCCTTTGATTTATATAGTCATATTAACACCAATGCTCAGATAAAATGAATCCCAGCATGTATTACCAAATTAAAAGATTTCAGTACTTTCATCCGGCAAGAAGTTCATAGCTTTTTGGAATTCAACACTAATAATAATAATACATCTGAAAATGTTATTTGAGATGCAATGAAGGCATATCTATATGACAAAGTAATTGACTGGTATAAGAAAAAAGACTTTCATGGAATAAAGAACTAAAAGAGAGACAAACAAAACTAGACACCTTACATCTTGAATTATTAAAGAACCCACAAGTAAAATCTAAATTGGATGAGCTAAAAATCTTAATAAAAAAATACCTTGAAATTCTTAATCATGAAACTATGATAAGTTTAGAGAAATATAAATTTATTAATTTTTCAATTAATCCAAGATCTCTGAATATTTTGTCCAATAAAGTAAAAAGATTGAATAAATTCAATCACATTAAAGAAATATAGTCACCCCCCCAAAATTAGTTTCTGATTTGAATAATATATTAATCGAATTCAGACATTTTTTTTCTTAATTTAAACCAATCCCCCACATCAATAAATTCAAGTAATGATATTCAAGCTTTTGTTAATAAAAACTCTAAAAATAGATTAACAAGTGAGCAAACTAAGATTCTAGATAGACAAATTACTTTAAAATATATTCAAGAACAAACTAACACCCTTAAATAAAATAAAGCACCTGGTAATGACAGCATTATTCCAGAAATGTACAAATTGCTTCCAGAAAAAGCACTAACTTTTTTACTTTCAGTGTTTAACACTATACAAGATAAAAATATTACTCCTCCCTTATGGAAGTATATGTTTATCTCTCCTATCTTAAAACCTGAAAAAGATCCTACAAACTGTAACTCATACAGACCGATTTCTTTACTTAATACAGACTACAAAATATTTATGTCTATATATGCAAAAACACTTAAGGTATTTCTCCCTAACTTAGTAGATGAAGACCAAACAGGTTTCATAATAAACAGAGCAACATATGATAATATTAAAAAAGTAATAACTTTAATTGAATCAAGAAAAGCCTAAAAAATAATTTAACTATAGTCAGCTTAGACATAAATTGTGCTTTTGACTCTGTCAACTGGAATTACTTATTTATTCTTTTACAGGAACTCAATTTTTCAAGCAATTTTATAAATTTTCTTACACAGTTATATACAGGCTCACAAGCCTATATCAAAATAGGCTCTAGCATATCCCTACCCATACCTATTACTAAAGGCACTAAATAAGGTTGTCCTTTATCCCCTCTATTATTTACTTTAGTTATGGAGCTCTGGGCCAACTTGATTAGAGATAATAGTAACATTAAGGGATTTGATATAAGTCTTAACAAAACTTCAAAGATTCAAATGTTTGCAGATGATACATTGATTACCTTAGGTGGCAAAAATCCAATAATACAAGTATTATTTAATGACAAAGATTATTTTCAAAAAAAATCAGGTCTTACATTTAATCATAATAAAACACAAATGTTATTATCTGGTACAAAAATATAACATACAAAATTAATTTAAAAAATATGTTTCACAATCTAAACAAAATAAAGTATCTAGAACTAATCATTACTAATAGTTTAAAAGAAATCAAAAATTGAACTTTGATAAAAGTTTAACAGAAATAGATAACCTAATACTTCGATGGTCTAAAATAAAATTTTCAATGAAAGAGAAATTATCAATTATAAAGATGATTCTTCTACTAAAAATGTTATACATAATCCAATCTATTTCTATACCTCCATAATTTGCAGTTACCTGTTATAACTTTGATCATAAGTGAAGTTTATGATTTTTTATCAGTGGTACAATTTTTTTTAAAGATTTATAAATAATATTGTAGTTAGCTTTATTACAGTGTGCTGGATTATGTGAGATAGTGGCGCACTTACAGTAGTTTTTTCCCCTTTTTCCACTGTACTATGACCATGTTATATATAAGTTGGGGGGTATTCAGAGGACCTTGACAATATGCAAAAAACATTTTTTTTGCATATTGGCAATGTCATCACTCATGAGCCATATCTAAGCAATGTGTTGAATAAATGTTGGCCCCTGAATTACATGGGGATGGTTTGGCATAAAGGTTAATCTCTTTTGCCTCAGAGATATGAAATATAGGGTTTGATTCTAACCTTTGTTTTTTGGATAGGCTTATAATTACCTGCAGACTTCTTCTTCTTTTGGATTTTCCCGGTTAGGGGTCACCACAGTGGATCACCTGTTTCCATTTCTTCTTGTCCTCTGCTTCTTGCTCTGTCACACCAACCACCTACATGTCCTCTCTAACCACATCCATAAACCTTATCTTAGGCCTTCCTCTTTTCCTCTTACCTGGCAGCTTCATCCTTAGCATCCTTTTCCCAATATACCCAGCATCCCTCCTCAGCACATGTCCAAACCAACGCAATCTCACCTCTCTGGCTTTGTCACCAAACTGTCCATCCTGGGCTGACCATCTAATATACTTATTCCTAATCATATCTACCCTTGTCACACCCAGTGCAAATCTTAACACCTTTAACTCTGCCACATCCAGCTCTGACTCCTGCCTTTTTGTCAGTACCACTGTCTCCAACCCATATAACATAGCTAGTCTTTACTACCCTTTTGTAGACCTTCCCTTTCACTCTTACTGGTACTCGTCTGTCACAAATTACTCCTGACACTCTTCTCCACCCACTCCACCCTGCCTGTACTCTCTTCTTCACCTCTCTTCCACACTCGCCATTACTCTGAACTGTTGATCCCAAGTATTTAAACTCATCCACCTTTACCAGCTCTACTCCCTGCATCCTCACCATTCCTCTATCCTCCCTTTCATTCACACACATATATTCCATCTTAGTCCGTCTGACCTTCATTCCTCTCCTCTCTAGAGCATATCTCCTCCTCTCCAGGGTCTCATCAACCTGTTCCCTACTCACACTACATATCACAATATCATCTGCAAACATCATAGTCCATGGGGACTCCTGTCTGATCTCGTCTGTCAACCTGTCCATCACCAGTGCAAATAAGAAAGGGCTCAGAGCTGATCCTTGATGTAATCCCACCTCCACCTTAAATGCATCTGTCACTTCCACTGCAGATCTCACCACTGTCACACTACCCTTGTACATATCCTGTACCACTCTTACATACTTCTCTGCCACTCCCGACTTCCTCATACAATACCACAACTCCTCTCTAGACACCCTGTCATATGCTTTCTCTAAGTCCACAAAGACACAATGCAACTCCTTCTGACCTTCTCTGTACTTCTCCATCAACACTCTCAGAACAAACATCACATCTGTAGTGCTCTTTCCTGGCATGAAACCATACTGCTGATCACTAATCATCACCTCCCTTCTTAACCTAGCTTCCACTACTCTTTCCCATAATTTCATGCTGTGACTGATCCGTTTTATCCCTCTGTAGTTACTACAGCTCTGCACATCACCCTTATTCTTAAAAATCGGTACCAAAACACTTTTTCTACTCCTCAGTTACCTCTCACTTTCCAAGATTTCATTAAACAATTTGGTTAAAAATTCCACTGCCATTTCTTCTAAACACCTCCAAGCTTCCACAGGTAAGTCATCTGGGCCAACAGCCTTTCCATTCTTCATCCTCTTCATAGCTATCCTTACTTAAGCCTTGCTAATCCATTGCACTTCCTGATTCACTATCCCATCATCCAGCCTTCTCTCTCTCTCATTCTCTTCATTCATCAGCCCCTACCTGCAGACTGATAGCCTAAAATTTACCTATACACCTATTTAATTGATAAAGTAAACATGTCTATGCCTCATAATGTTAGACTCCCTGGTTGTGAGATAAAGCTGCAACCAGTTGCTAACCTGTATGCACTTATTACACCCAGGAGAGTACAATTCCCTATTTTCTCCAAAGTAGATGATGAGTTAAAGATAATGCAACAAAAAAGCAGTTTTCCTTAAAGAAAATGTGCAGTATGTAATAATATAGATATCAGTAGTGTATTTGAACATCCTTTTACAGATAAGCCCTATCCATCATGTGTATATGCAAACTGTAATACTGAAAATTTAGTTTATTTAACTAGTTTTACCACATCTTCAGCATTCCATGTAGATAATTCTAATCAGAAACTAATGTACAGAATAATGCAACACGTCCCTCATTAGAAGAAAGGACTATAATAATGTTTTATCTAAACATGTCACCAAGACAGGTAATAATCATATTTTAGTTTAAGTGTAATGGAAGTAGTATATACAGTACATCACCTAGGCATGGAAGTATGATTCATTTTACAGAATGTAAGCATATACGTGGATTTTACTTTTAAATAGTCTTTTTTCAGTCTGTTTTAAATACTTGAAAAAGCATGCAGAGTTATCTGAAATCTTGTTAAATAAGTCTATTGGCTCTTATTGTTCTGGCTTTTGGATATTTTAGTGTGTGTGTGTGTGTGTGTGTGTGTGTGTGTGTGTGTGTGTGTGTGTGTGTGTGTGTGTGTGTGTGTGTGTGTGTGTGCCTAGATTTGCCACGCAGATTGATAAGGCAGCTGTCTTTCTGATTCAGATCTTTCATGTATATTATTAGATGTACCTTCTGTTTCTTCTTACCATTATCACCACTTAAGAAGTTAATTGTATTATGACGTTGATTGGATGTGATTGAATGTTATTTAAACTCAAGCTTTTTTATGTTGTTTTAAATAGTTGAAGAAGTACATGGAGGTACACAAAAGCTAGTTTAATAACAGCTGCTTTCCATGGTTCCACATGTATCATTGTTTTTGCTTCTTAACTGCCTTATCCAAGCATGGAGATAGTTGAGCTGGATAAACAGAGGTTGCTCTGGTGGAGATAGCTGCTGAATCTGAAAGAATAGTTGCTGCTGTCTGGGAAATTAAATGAGATTTGTTTGAATCCAATATTGTGGAACTGACCTACAGGACTAGCCACTATGTGCTGAAAAGCGACACTTTGATAAATGCCTTGATAAACTCTCCCTAGTTTTACCAACCATAGAAACCACCAGATTTAGATAACATTTTTGGAAGACTTTTTAACTGCTAGATTTCATAAAAGGTAAAATATTCTGACTGATAATCAATATTGTTTGGCAAAAAATATTTCAGCACCTTAACAGAATATTACTTTCTAGCTAGTTTCACCAATATCAATGTAAATGCACCTCTCCTTACTGCTGCAGGTTAGTGAACCTGGTGTCCCTCTGATCTTGCATAATATGCACTCCTTAGTCAAAGACCCGCAGATTCTGGCTTCACGGATGGCCACATCTTGTGGATTACAGACATAATAAAGGAAAATATCTGCGGTATTAGACAGCATCTTCCTAAAGACTGGAACAACCTATATTGGTGTTGTTCAGGGTCTAGAATAAGTCCTGTTCTCATTTTACTCTTTATTTACTGATTCCTTTAGACTTCATTTATTTAACCCTCTCTAGAGATGTCCTGTTTCTTTGTTTTTGTTTTTTTAAATGAGAGAAGCACTTCTATAATATGTAAATATATTCATAAAATGCCTATTAGGTTTTCTTGTTAGTTCACCAGTGCTACAGTTAATCAAGGTATCAAAATGATGCTTTTGCCACAGAACATACAAAGAATACTCTTCCAATTTAAATTGCACTAATAATTACCATACAACAGACTTTTCATGCAGAACCACTAACAATCTACATACACATCATAACATTTGATGACACATAATCCAAACCAGACAGAAATACTTCACTTTAACAAATACAAAATAGTTAAACATTACAGGCAGAACAGTCAACCTCTTAAGAGCTATTACATTTCAAATTAGTTTATGCAAACTACTATCCCTCTTTGGCAAACAACTTGAAAAAATCCATTGTTATTTTTGTTCACAAATGTGTTCTTTCAATTTAACAATGCCAACCCAAATAGTCTCCTTCAAAAAACAGTTATTAAACTTCTTACTGAATTTCACACTGCTAGTGCAATGACAATGGCTAACCTAATGACTTTTTCCATAATTGTCATCAAAAAGAGCAACATACAAAAAGATCAATCTATTAGCAAATGTTAAATATTACATGTTGTCCTGTCTAAAATTATATCACCAGCTATCCTCTTTTCTTTTTCAGTACAGATAACATTGCATCCAGTAACAGTTATAATGCTAGCAGCAACATTCGCAAATACTAGAGAATCAGTCTGCTGACCATTAAAGCCTAGCCAATAGGCAGAGATCAAAATTAAACCCTGTGAAGTGAAGAAATTAACCATTACGATACATGGGCTGCTAAAGCTCCTAGTCATTGTACTGAATTATCGGATTCGCTTTTTCATTTGTAAATTTGAAAAACTCTTACTGCTCTCATCTGAATTAAACCTAATAGAAATAGAAGCAGATAGAACTTTTTCTTCTAGAGAACTAAAAATGTTCCATTCTGCCTGTAATTATGTGCCATATATAAAAGGAGAGAAGGGAGCTGCATAAAGCTGCCTGAAAATTCAGAACATATAAAAGTCTATGGCAGAAATGCTGGAACTATGATGATGATAATGTTGGGTCATTTGTGATGAAAGAGGCTTATATGGGGACTGACCCTTCCAACTACAGGTCTATTTCTATTCTGTCTCCTCCATCTAAAATACTTGATAAGTACATTGATAAACAGGTCATAGATAATCTTCTACAAGAAAATCGCATAACCCCTACCCAACAAGGCTTTCGCCCCCACCATAGTACCTCCACAGCACTAGTATTATTCACATAAGCTATCTCCAAATCTTGAGACAATAATAAACTCATCTGCTGTTTTTCCTTGACCTTTCAAAAGCCTTTGACACAGTCTCCCCCAACATTCTCCTATCAAAACTTTCTAGCTTTAATCTCTCCGACGCTGCTATTTCCTGGTTTAATAGTTATCTCTCATATAGACAGCAGACAGCAAAGTGGCTCTCTTCTACCTCTCCCTTCCTACCAGTCCACATTGAGGTTCCCCAAACCTCTATTCTTGAACCGCTACTATTTTACATTTTTACTAGTGACCTCTACACTTCCTGTCCTCACTCTTTACTAATTTAGTATGCTGATGACTCTACTATAATTTCTTACCCTGACACTCTCTTATCTCCTCACTCTTACTCAAGAATCTCTCCACTCTGTCAAAACTTGGCTAACCTCAAACCAGCTCCTTCTAAATCCTAACAAAACCAAACTTCTCCTCTTCCTCCCAAAATCTCTCCAGCACCACAAAGCTGCTTTTACCATCTCTTCACTCAACAACACAACTATCAAGATCGAATTCTACACTAAACTTCTGGGGATCATAATAGACAGCTCAATACATTTTGATCTTCGCATACAGCACTGCATTAAAAAGACCCATCAAAATTGGCCTGCTCTATAGGAATAAAAAAAATCCTCACAAATAAATCTAAAGCCTCCCTTGCACAAGCCTATCTCCTACCCACTCTTTTATATGTTGACCCTATTCGTACTAACCTACAAACTAATCTCTTGACTAAACTAGAACTAAACTTTAACAAAATTGCTAGATTTCCTTCAAATCACCTCTATCAAATTGGGTAAACTGATTACAAGTGTTACAGATAAGGCATGTCTGCAAAATAATTTGACTAAATTGACCATTTGGGCACAGAAGAATAATATGTTGATAAATACATCAAAAACTAAGTATATGAGATTTGGGAGACATAAACTGAAAGGTGAATATTTAATACAGCACACAGTGATTGAAACTGTAGACTCATTTAAGGACCTGGGTATATGGGTAGATTCAGCTATGAGTTTTTCTAAACATATCAACCAATTGGCTAATGATAGCTATAGAACTATAGGTTGTATAAAACGATTTATAAAGTCTAGGAAATCAAACATAATGAAGTCATTGTTTATTAGCTACATTAGACCCAAACTTGAGTATAGAATAACAAAATGGAAACCCTACAGGAAAACAAGCATGAATAAACTGAAAAGAGTACAGCAGAAATATACTAAGGGCATCCATGGATGTGAAAATCTAAGTTATTATGAAAGACTAAAATATCTGAACTTGTGCAGTGTCTCTTACAGATATTTAAGAGGAGATCTTATTCACGTATATAAGGCATTTAGGGACAATTACCTCTGGGAATGTTTGGGTTATAAAAAAATACTAGAGAATCATCAGATAAACTATGTAGAATATTCTATAGGAATGAGAAGTGTACTAATTGGTTCACTGACAGAGTAGCTGATGCTTGGAACAGACTACCAAATTACATTAAAGCAAGTACTAGTTTAGATATTTTTAAGAACAGCCTGGACATTTATTATGGGAACAAGTGTTTTGGCATATTGGCAAGCTAGGAGGGCTTTAATGTCCATGCTTGAAACATTTGTATGTATGTATGTATGTATGTATGTATGTATAACTCACATCATTGCCTGTCTCTTAAAAGTCTTCAGTGGCTAGAACTCTGACATCAACTTCTTCTGCCTCAGCTACACTTGACTCAGTCTATCCTTAACCAACACAATTCCAGTCCAGCTCTATCAAGCATCTTTTCTCTCTATACTCCTATTCATACTCCCCATAGCTCTGATCAACACCTCCTGGAGATTTACAACCCTCCAAAAAAGACATTGGTAAACTCCTCTACAACCACTCAGTTGCCAATGCATGGAACAAACTGCTCCGATATGTTAGAATGATTCCCAACACTTCCTGTTTCAAAAAGTCCTTAAAGGACCTCCTATTAAATTCCAGGACTTGTTTTTGCACTGACCCTACCTAAACTCTTCCCCTAATGCAACTTACCTATCCTTAATCTTACTTTATTTCTAGCCTGCATCTTTGCAGTCAAAAGTGTCCTATGGCCCCAAAAGTGAGGTTCATTCTGCTGCACGTTTTAAATCTGTACATTTTATTTAGTGTTTATATGTGGGATACAATTATTGTTAAGATTAGCATTTTACTTTTCTCTGTATAGAGTCTTGACCACTGGTACATTCATACTATATATTTTAACCCTTTATGTTAATTTACTTTTAAATGTAAATGTATGTAGGATTTGTTGTACTTCATCTTTTATTATGTATAAACATTGAAGCTTTTCTCCTCGGGTCTTCTCTGAAAAAGGGCATCTGCCCTGTTAGACTTACCTGGTCAACAAATGTCAAATAAATAAATAAATAAATAAAAATTATATATGAGACTGTATAGCTGTATATGCTTTTTATGAATGTTTCCAACAAGAAAAGTTATTTGTCTCATATAGGGGACTATAAAGCTAGGCCAGCATCACTGTTATTATGTTTCTTACCAGAAATTTATTTTCTTATATTAAACTTTTTAGTAGTTTTTGATGACTTTACAGTTTATGCCTAGCTAGGGCCCTAATGCTATGCTATAGTGCATGTAGTCTTTTTTAATTTACCTCCCTTTAATTTTATGTTTTTGTGTTGCTGATTTATATGGAATAAATACAAATTTCAGTTCCAGATAGTTGATATAGACAAAGCACAATTTTCAGTCCTTTCTTATTAGGGTTAAAAAGTTCACAGTGTGAATATACAGTTACATCATAGATGAAGAAATGTTCAGTCTTATGGTTTGCTGGTATTTTTTTGAGTTTTTATGTCTAGCTAGAGTTTGTAGTATTACTTGTTAGCCATGGCCCAAGAAAATTTTCCAGTAGCTTTATGAAGTAGACTCAATGAGAATTTAAATCACATGGAGAAAAATTGTGTGATTAAGAAAGAGAATGGGCCTGCTTGATGGATCAACAGCAAAGTTATTGTTGAGAAGCGAGATAAAATTTATATTTATTTAAATCCATACCCAAGCACTAATTAATTACAACAAATTAAGAAGTGACGTTTCCCTTACTACATGCAATATATTTTATCCTGCATGATACAAGCTAAGCATGTTCTATAAATAACTTAATGAGGAAACTTTCATTTTGTAAAATTTTAATTAGCCCACGTGAAGGGTACTACTTTTTGAGGTATCCCTTTAATGTTTTGCCAGTAACAGTGAACTGTTGCGCAGATAATCAAGAAGTGTGATGGAATTCTCAATATAATTGATGGAATACTAGTATGAGGTCAGACCAAAGAACATCATTTGAGATTGAATGAATTATTGAAGAAAATGAGACAGAATATCCTCAAGCTGTGCAAACATTAGCTTATGATTTGGGGTATTCAACTGAGATATGTAGATCATGTCTTGCCATTTGAGGGATTGAAACTGGTCATCATGAAAATAAGAAAAATATTACTAAGTCTGCATATAGAACAAAGGAGCTTTTCCTATGGCCAATGTGAACAAGGTTCGATAAGTGGCCCAGCACTAGAGGAATCAATGAGGGGGGAGGAAGAGGAATAAAAAGGCTGTGTCCACTCATCTCTCTCTCTCTCTCTGGGGATGGGGACTATATGCTGGCAAGGAGTCTAGCTCATCTGTTGACATGATTCAAGATAACACAGCAGAACACCAGGTAGAGAGGGAGAAAGGACAAAGAGGAAGTGATGTTTTACAGCAGAGGTCAAGTATAGCCTTTTTGTGCTCCACTGCATGCTTCTTAATGGCAGGCCCCTAAAGACATGCACTTCATCACAGAGTAGAGTGCATTCATCTCACAATCCAGAAGCCCAGGATTGAACCTGGAAGTGGCAGAAGGGTAGTAGGGCTAAATTCCACCAGCCTGCAGTATGGCACGCTTTCCCCAGTCAAGCTAATCCTCACCTTCAGTGGTTAAAAGCATATGAATAGGCCACTCAGAAAACTGGGCTAGAAAAGCTGATGTCAGTGGCAGATGAACAAAAGGCAAAAATAAAAAAAATAAGACAAACAGAGAAAAATGTCCCTTCCTGAGGACAATAATCTCTTTTCTAAAAATGAAGCAGCACCTTTCAATGCTTATTGTGAACTTGTCATATATGAGTTTGCCAAGTCACAAAGCCATAGATATTTCAAGGCTTTTGAGCCTTATGACCATTAATGCCTTGCCAGTACTCTCCCTCAGGCTGTGCTTACTCCTACCAAGAGAGCCATACCACTCAATCCTGGAATATATTTGTGGATATCCTCCCGTTCATCAAGGTTCTGTTTAGGTTCATAGTTACTAGGCATGCGGTCTGAGAAACCATTAAAGGTCCTAGCCTAGATCCGCAGCTGCTCCAAAGCTGGTTAAGTGACTTGCTCAAGTTCATATAGCAGGCAGATGAAGGCTGTGAGTATCAAACCCTGTATCATATGAAGTATTTTCTTAACTGCTAAGAGCCTTAATCCTCTGTGCTAACTGACAGACTATGGCAGAAATTACTGAAACATTTTGCATAATGGTGCTGAAGTACAGAACAAGTTTGAAAAGTTTAAACATATAACTGAAGTGACCAAATTAAAGAATGTTTATGTGAATAAATCAGACAAATTACAGATAAATGCCAACTACAACCAGCTTTATAAAAAAAGATAAGGTCAACATCATTTATAGAATTCTAGAAAAGGTTTGGTCAAAAAAAAAATAGTATCTTACCTTAGTGAATGGATGTGAAAATGTCATTAAATATATTTATGAGAAATTATTGGTGGTTGCAACAGACCATAAATCATTGCAACATATGTTTATGGAGGCCAATTACAAGACATAGCCAAGATTTCAAATGATGTGGCTGAGATGACAGAACTGTGATCTAGTTGTGACATATAAACCAGGAAAATAAAAGCATATGACAGATCTGGTTACTTACTTACAATTACCAGTGCAACAAGAAGACTTGCATGGAGAGGGTCGGGAAGCACAGGAGATGGCTCCCCAGTTGTCTGTGTGTCTATAAATTGACTTAAGGAGCGTTTGTAGTTACTACATAATGATCTGGATACAAGATTGCTTTGATGCTTGGCAAAGAAGTGCTGGCCAGAATAGAAATCTGGTATAAGAAGAAAAATATATGCATGATTTTTGTTTGAAGAAGGACTAAACTATATACGCAGCATGATGTTTATAACATCATATGGAAATCTTTGGATCGATTGAGTCTCATTTTGTCGACACTTTAAACCTGCATTGGTGAATGGCTGGACTATCACTGGTTAATTTACTCAAGTCTTGCTTCACTGCATGTAATTTATATTTATATTTATATTTATATTTATATTTATATTTATATTTATATTTATATTTATATCCATACTGGCTCAGAGCTAACTTTTCTCTTTTTTTTCACATTTGCATGACCACAGGCTTGGCAGTTTTCTTCATAATAACTATATTTTTCAAATTGGAGTTTTTCAAGCAGATAGAACAATGGAAGGATATTCAGTTAGTTATATGGGCTCTAATGCTACCCCTTCACACACCGACACTGACCTTAACAGAGCTTTGATCTTAAAATTTCAACCTAACTCTGGATTTGTGAAAGAAATTATTAAAAGAAATTGCTGCATTTTTAAATGTGAAGATTATGTATTAAATACCTGAGGTGATTATCCATGTTTTTTATATAAAAGAGTACAACATTTTAAGAATACATTTGAATCTAAAAAGGTCCATTACAATAAAAAAACTTTCTGACCAGTTGGAAGGAATGATGAGACGTGGGCACTGTAACTAATGCCGGTACATATTTGAGGGAAGTAGTTTATAAATTGGTGGTCAGAAGGTTTAATTTCCCTATGGTTGCAATTGTAACAACATGCGTGTTGTTTATATTGCTCTTTGTTCCAACTATGAATCATTCTGTGTAGACAAAACTGAGAGGGTTTTATCTAAATGTATATATGAGAGCACTACTATAACATTAAGAGGTGTTTTATTTGTTGTACTTGAGAAGGTTCTACAGAACGCAAGGAGTTCACTTTGGGAGACTATTATTTAATGCAGGGAACTTTTATGGTAATGAAGACTTAATGCTTTGGTGTTGGCTAGTTGGAATGATAATATTTCTATTAGTAGTGTGTTGATACTTCAGGTGGCCAACTTATATTATTAAAATTATTAAAATCAATTTTTAAAATCATAAAATAAGTTTTTACTGAGGCTATGAATGTCTTGCTTCTACCTCTAAATGTTTAAGTTTTATATATTATCATTCTTGTTTTATAATATACATATATATATATATATATATATATATATATATAATTTTCATACATATTTTTGCCTTTATGGTGTTTCTTTAAATATTCAGATTAATGAATATTAATTAGGCTTTTTAAATTGCCCACATGCTTTGGTATTGAGTATATTTAAACTGATGAAGTTTTCGACTACTTCTTCTGATGAAGTCTGGATATGTTCAATGGATGAAAGCACTTAAAATTTTCAATAAACTGTCGTTCTTTTAGCTATTCCTAGTGGCGGTGGTATTTTTATATATTTAAAATTCCCTGTTTAGACTAATACATGCCCAAAACATTCATCTCATCTTATTTTAAGACCATGAGTCCACAGCCCACTTCCTCATCCTCTGTTGCTAGCCTTTTATCACTAAGTATCTTGAAGTAGTGCTCTAACTGCTTAACATCACTGACAGCCTTTTACTTCTACCTTCAAAACACTCTGTATGTGAGAATACAAATATCTACCCAAAATGGATATTAGCCTCTTATCCAAACTTACACAGAGCTCTCAAGAGGATCTTTGTGTCCACACCGACATAATATCTGCTCCCTTATGAAAGGATCAAATATATTGGATCTGTTCACTACAAAATATCACCATTATGCTGTGCACCTTTAATTACACCCTTGTTGGCTTGGTCAGACTGTCTAGCAGTGCTCTTCATGTTTGTAACCTGGCCCAAAATCTTATATAAACTCTACCATTTTTAGATATTTCTCCAAGGCAAATTTCCCCCAACTGTATAATGACCAGAGGAGTTTCAAGAACCACTTTCTCTTTGAGGATCCTGTGCTGATAATGTGGCCTTGTCAAAAGGATTCTATTCCAACTTAAAAACCTGTATCAAGACATTGGTGTCAACCTGTAAGAAATACAGTGCAAAGTTAGGAATAAAATCCTTTGGTGAAATCATTGCAAAAAAAACTCCTCTCCTTTAGATATAAACTGAGAATCCTACACCTCAAAGTTAAACTCATTAAAAAGAGATAAGAAGCAAATCAAATCTTCTAAAGGCAATAATGCATTCAAAAATCAGTGAAGGACATCAACAAGTCTTTCTTCAGCTATATCAGAAACCTCAGAAACTGCACCCAGAACTAATTTCAGCTGACACGTACTCACCACTGAATGCAAAACTGACCTACTAGCAGGTAAGATTAGTTCAAACTTTTTCTCTTTATTTCATTCTTGATTACATGTGCTATAATCCCTTATCAGCAATCCCCTCCAATGTCAACACCGAACGAGTACCTAAAGCTCTCTCAGAGGTAAAATATACTGGATCTATGGAGTAAGACAATATATTTGGGTGCATCCTTACCAATATTAAGCACTCTCACATTGACCCTCATCACAAGATGTTATATCTCAGCCTCTCATTTGGCTTTGGGCATGAGGAGTATAGATCTGTGATAGTCATTCCCCTGCACAAGTAAGTCTCCATAACTTCTTTTTCTTCTTTCGGCTTTTCCCGGTTAGACGTCACCACAGAGGATCACCTTGTCCGCTCATGATTGGCAGTGGAGTTTTACGGTGTTGAGTTGCCAGCCCAACACCCAACCTTCCACAGAAGGCACACACACATGCACTCATGCCTAGGGCCAATTTAGAGTGTCCATTTGACCTACAGCATGTCTTTGGGATGTAGGAGGAAATTTGAGCACCCGTAGGAAACCTATGTGACCACAGGGAGGACATGCAGACTCTGCACAGAAGGCACCCCAGCCAAGGATCGAATTGAAGAACCTCTTGCTGTGCGGTTGCAACGCTAACCGCTACACCACCATGGCTGCCCATAAGTCTCCATAACTGATCCTGGTAATTACAACCTGATAAGCCTCACAAGCCTAATCTGATAAAACATTGGAACTCATCATTATGGATCGTATTACTATGGTCACTGGTACCTTAAAGTTCCTTCACCCAACACTTTGGGTTTGAAAAACAGTCTTTGCTTAGCCTTGCTGATTTCTATGAGAAAGTAATTGAGGCCCTAGATTTTGATGTCAGTTCACACAGCTTACTTCAACCTACCAAAAACATTTGATACTCTTCCTCACTTTAGTATAGCTGCTAAACTTACTGATTAAAAGTAATCCTTTATTCTGTCCAGTGGATAGCAATCTGGCTGATTGACAAAATGCAGCAATCAAGATTGGGGCACACTTAACTTGAAAAAGCCCAAGACCAACTGTGACTGCTCAAAGATTAGGTTCTGGAGTTCACCTGTTTTGCATTTACATCTCTAATGTTAAAGTTGATGTCAAAGGCCTCTGGCTAACCATGTTTATCAATGACTACATACCTGAAGCAATCTTCAGCTCCCTCAGAAACTCCCAGATTCTACTATGCACACAGAGAGGGTGCCTAGACCATAGTCTGAAGATAATTGCCAAAAAGTGTCTTTTAGCAAAAAAGAACACCCCTGCCCCAACCACATTAATATCATCCCACATAAGACAGATACAATTATCAGAGACCTGGGCACATTTGCAGATAATTAGCTCTGTTTTGCCACCAAGTAGCCACAGTTGTGAGGAAAGCCCAGTTGACTACAAAGGGCATTTCCTCCTGGTCCAAGGATATCATGCCTGTCTACTCCTCCCTTATTAGGCCCATAACTGACTGCACTCCTAGGTTTGACAAAGTACATATCCAAACACATGAAAAATGTCCATCTCCAATGCAGAATACCTCAGACCTCTGTCTTTTCAATCTCATGTTGACTATTTAGGGTTGACCTCTGCTTGGCATACATGATCTAAGTTTATCCTGTCTTAGATGACTTTCTTTATATTTGCAAAACAGGCAATGCCATGAACACCGTCATTAAAGACCTCAATCTTCATTGCAACTTAAACTATTCCTGATTAAATAATAGATACCTGATTCAATGAATTATTCTCTTTTGGAAGAGGCTTTTCTTTCACATTAAGCAAGTTAGTACTATCACCCTTTACAACAGCAAGCTGGAGAAATGAATGGGTAGCCATAAATATGACCTCAGTCTCACCTGAATGAGTGAATGGGTAGCCATAAATATGACCTCAGTCTCACTTGAATGAGTGAATGGGTAGCCATAAATATAACCTCAGTCTTACCTGGATGAGTGAATAGTTAGCCATAAATATAACCTCTTTTGGAAGAGGCTTTTCTTTCACATTAAGCAAGTTAGTACTATCACCCTTTACAACAGCAAGCTGGAGAAATGAATGGGTAGCCATAAATATGACCTCAGTCTCACCTGAATGAGTGAATGGGTAGCCATAAATATGACCTCAGTCTCACTTGAATGAGTGAATGGGTAGCCATAAATATAACCTCAGTCTTACCTGGATGAGTGAATGGTTAGCCATAAATATAACCTCTGTCTCACCTGGATGAGTGAATGGTTAACCACAAATCTATTGTCAGTCTGACCCGAATGCATGAATGGGTAGCCATAAATATAACCTCAGTGTCTCCTCATAATCCTAACAGAAAAGGATAGTAAATAGTAGGAATCACAGTGACAAATAACCATAATTTTTGCAAGCAATGTATGTCAGGAATGTTTAGTGATACTTGGAACAAAGCAAAGTTCTTCTTCAGTATCTCCCTATACCCACAATACAATGAGTTTTCTAGAAGTTACACAGACAACAAATCAAATATAAAGTATATTATCACACAAAGGAAGGGAGATAAGTGGGCAGGCACTAAGGTAGGTCAAGATAAGTTGGAGGCCATCCTAAATAAATGCATGATACCAAAAAAAAAACAATTCCACATTTTACACAATCGCATAAATACATATAAATATAAATATAATTTAAGGCCACACATTAATAAATTTACAACAGACATAAGGTAGCCATGTTTATAGTCAATACAAAGAATGTAAATGGGTTAGGTGGTAGAAGAAAGTTGAATCTAATCTAACATTTAATTTATCAAAGCAAATCCAATGTCATAGTCTTACAAGAAACACACTTAAATAAAGATCAGTGGTTAAAAATCAGTTCAAGAAAATGGATCAACCAAATCATTTCATCAGGGGACAGTTCTGCCTCAAAAAGAGCAGCCATTATAATTAAAGAATCCTTCCATGAGAACATAACCAACAGCAATTACGGCACGAATGGCAGATGGTGTCTCTTCACCAGTACACATGCACAAACAAAATATAATACTCTCTTTTTGAATATCTTTGGTCCCTGTTCAAATCAGCAATTCTTTATATATGAAATCTATAACTTACTCTTAAATTTTCTCAGACATTCCATCATTATAGGGGGGGGGCTGGAATTGTCTAATTGACCCATTATGGGATAGTTCTAACAAAAACAAAAAGCAACCAGCCCAGGTCACTTCTGCTCTAAATGACCTCATACAAAATCTCAATTTGTCGACCCTTATCTAACTATAGACCATGACAGATCAAAGAACAAATACACTTTCTTTTCCCCTCTGCATAAAGTCTGGTCAAGAATAGACTTTTTCCTGATCTCCTCTAATCTCTCCAAGAAATGTCAAAAATATTAGCTTAATAAAAGAATAATCTCCGACCACTCCAAAATCACAATAACAATTAACACAACCTGTCAAACTTCTCAACAGGGTGGTCCTTATAATTGGTATCTAAACAACAATCTTTTAAATCAAAAAGAGGCAGTTGAGGAGATAGGTAGAACAATAACACAGCTAGAGTAAGATGCATTGCAAACCCAAATTCCATTAGATATTCAATGGGCAGCCACTAAGACAGTGCTAAGGGGAATCCTAATACAGAAAGCTTCACTATACAAAAAACAAGAGCAAGAGCCAACTAGCATGCTAAAAACACATTACAACATCAAACAACAACTTCAGTCTCATTACTCACAAAAACTAGAAAGAAAATGATATCAAATCAGAAAAAAAAACTTTACTCAATACAACTAGATAAACACTCATTAAATGAGTTAAAACACATCTATAAATACTCTGAATGGGCCCAAACACCTTCTATGGTACTAGAAAATATGATAAACATAAAGAAAACTCTCAAAAATATTCCAGAAATACACTACAAAGAGAAAAATGTATATAATAAAGTTGACATAATCAACTCTTTCTGGGACATATATAACAATATATATAACCCTGCAAAACAACACCATATCTCTAACATACAAGAGAATTTCTTAAACAACTTAAAATTCCCAAACCTTGATGAAGAACAGTATAAGTTATTAGATAGCTCCTTATCAACCAGTGAAATCAAGACAGCAATAAAAAAACTAAAGATCAACAAATCCCCAGGTCCTGATGGATTTGCAGCAATGTTTTACAAAAAAAATACTAACTCCAATACTGTTAAGACTTTACAATTATATCATAAAGCATGGGTTCACTGACAAATACTTAAACAATTCAAAGACAATTTTAATACCAAAGCCAAACTGACAAACTAAACCCTCTATTACTCTTATTAACCTTGACATAAAAATTTTGACTTCACTGTTAGGGAATAGATTACAAAAAACCCTGGATAAAATTATTTCCCCAGAACAACTGTGTTTCATGAAAAAAAGACAATTAAGTGACAACACCTGCACGCTAGACACCTTAATCTCCCTCTTAGCTAAGGATAAGTATCCAAGATACGCACTTACAATAGATGACTCAAAGGTTTTTGGTAATGTACACCTGGATTTCCTCTTCTTAACAATGTCACATTTCAATTTTCCCCCATATTTTATAAAAACTGTTAAAATGATTTACAACAATGCCACCACCACACTATGTATCAACAAGGTTTACTCCCAACCCATCAAAATAACAAATGGCACCCACCAAGGATGCCCCCGTCTCCATTCTTGTTTAACATATGCTTAGAACTGCTATTACTCTCCATTACCCAAAACACCTACCACCACATCCCAAATGTTTACAACACTATATTAAAATACTCAGCCTTTGCTGATGACCTAAACCTATACTTTGAACTCTCAAACACAGATTTATACAAAATAATATCTTCAGTCGAACAATTCTCCAAAATAGCAAATTACAACATGAACCCCCAAAAATGCTCTATTTTTCCTCTAAACCCACTAAGTCATAACACATCTTGTTTCCCCTTAGCTGACATACCCCTAAACTACACCCTAAAATATTTAGGCATAAATTTTTCTCACAACTATAAAGAAGTGTATAAATCAAATCTCTTAAAAACATGGGAAAAATTAAACAAGATATCTCAAGATGGGAAAATATAAACCTAGCCCTTCTGTCCAAATCAGCCATCATTAAAATGAATATCTTTCCTAAAATACTATTTCAGCTAAACTCTATTAGTCTTAAAATTCCAAAAAAAATGTTCACATCAGTGGAAAAGGCCCTCTCCAAATATCAGATTATGATAGAACTAATAAGATTTGGTAGCCAACATGGGTTAAAATATGGTCCAATCTATTACACTCCTTAAATATAAACCCCAAAGCTACCCCTTTTCTTAACCCCAATCATAAACTCTTTAGCAAACTACACCCAATAATCAAAAATGAAATAATGGCTTTCCAATCTTTATTTACTTCTATCAACCTACAGAACTCACTAAGTCTGCTACAACCCATACACATGAACCCGAATATCAAGTTAAATAACAAATTGATCAATCTCAAACCATTCCCACTAATTAAAGACTTAACGGTATGGCATATTTTACAGCCCAAGGAATCAACACTTGAAAACTTAAGAACACAACTAAAGGCACCAGGCAGCTATAATCCTATTATTCGACAAATTATATCACTAGTAAAGTTGAAATATTCAAACTACAAAATAGATACACAAAATATAGCAACTACCCAAAATAGAATCAAATCATTAGCTCCTAAGGAGAAAATTATCTCAAAGTCTTATTAATCAATAAGAAAGATAAAACACCAATCTGCATTACTTTATTCAAGATACTGGGAAAACATCAATAAAACTATTACAACAACACAAAAACAAGAAGCTATTAACAATACCTTAAAACTAACACCTTTCAAAAACCTAATCTGCACACAAATAATGATTAACAACAATGCATATTATGCCCCAGCTGTCCTTAAGAAATTTGGTTACAAAAACTAATCATTGTGCTCTTTTTGCTCCAGTGAGAATGTAGATATCTTCCATATCTTTTGGAGCTGTAAGAACATTTTCAAGCTCTGGTGTTCCCTAAGAGCTCAACTTGAAAAAATTGGATACGAAAAAAACACATTTTCCTGGGAAACAATGATTCTACACATAATCCCTAGTTCAATCAATGGAATACGTAAACATATGTGCCTTACTTAAATTTCATATAACTAAAAATTGGGTAAATAACAATAAAATCTCATGGGTAAACTTTAAAGATATGGCAGTTAAATATATCACATCTCACAACTTAGCTACAAAAAGCACAAAAAAAGAATATATTTTCAAACATATTGGAACTCTCTTCTAGACACAATTCTAGCAAGCAAACAAAATCCATAAACTTAAATACAATGCAGGTGACACTCAAAAAACTTTTATATACTAAAGACAGTAAGTATATTGCTCAAACATAACATGCTTCAAAATTAGTATCAAACAGATGGCATCCAACATTGTAAATAGTGCAACTTGTACACAGTTCATAGGCTCATAGGTTCATAGTTGGGTACTAGGCTATTGGCTCAAGGGCCTACGTAAGCCTAGCCAACAAGGTTACATGGCTTACACCACCCAAGAAAGTTATTTTCCTGTGCCGCTGTTGGGCAGAGACACAGATGTGATCCCCGGGGTGTATTTCCTATTTCCTATCCACTCATCAAGATTTTTCTTGAAGAGTGCTAATGAAGAACTTTGCTTGACATAGATGGGTAGCCTGTTCCAAAGTATGTGAAGTCTCTGGGACAGGAATCTATCCCTCCAGCATGTCCTGTTTATTGTGGTGACAAGGTTTAGGTCCCTAGAGCGTGTAGCTCGGAGGGATTGGTATTTCTTTAGGTGTAGCATGTCCAACAGCTCTGGGTTTGACATAGCTTTATATGTTAGGCAGAGATCACCTCGGAGTAGGCGATGTGCTAAGGAGTAAAGCTGGAGTTATTTGAGGCGGACAGTGTAGGACATTTGTTTGAGGCCAGTAATCCTCTTTGTGAGGTACTTCTGTGGCCTTTCCAGCTGCTGCAGATGTCTTGTGAGGTACATTCCAAAAGGGTTGTTGTACTCTATAATGGAGTCTAATGAGTGTCGAGTAGAGGGGAACAATGACCTCTTTTTTTTCCTTGATGAGATCCCTTTTATGATGAGGTGTGCCACATAGAAGGACTTCTTGACTACTGTGGCAATGTGACTATCAAAGTAGAGACTACTGTCCACCTGGGTCCCAAGGTCTCTTATCACACACTCGGTGTTAGGTAGATTGCTGCCTATGGTAGTTCATGGGTACAGAGTTTTTACCAAAGGGGTTGACACTGCACTTTTTCGCATTGAGCTTGAGGCCATGGCTCTGACACCAGGCATCTGTCTCAGCGAGGCCCTTCTGTAGGATGTCTACATCATTTGGGGACTTGACTATGGCTCCTAGTTTGCAGTCATCTGTGAACTTCGTTAGTCAGAGGCCTTCTGTGTTAGCCTGTACTTCAGAGAAGTAGATACCAAACAGGAGAGGTCCCAGGATGGAACCCTGTGGTACACCACTTGTCACTACTTTTAGGTCAGATTTGGAGTCTGCAATGTTTACAGTGTGGGTTCTGTCAGTGAGCCAGTTGGCAACCCATCTTGTGACATAGGGATTTATGCCTAGTTTAGTGAGTTTAGCTATAATTCCAGAATGGGGGATGGTGTCGAAAGCCTTGGCGAGGTCAAGATAGGCTGTGTGAACCACCTTACCCTCATCTACGGCTTTGGTGATTGCCTCAAAGAAGTTGCTCAGGTTCAGGAGGCATGATCTGCCTTTCACAAACCCGAACTGGGAGGTATCCAGAGTTTGGAGGCTACCAATGTCTTTGTTTATGAGTTCCATGATGATACGTTCCATGGCCTTGCAGACCAGGCTCATCAGGCTAATAGGTCAATAGTTCCCAGGATCAGTGGTGGCTCCCCCTTTGTGGAGTAGGATAACTGTTGCTGTGTGCCATTCAGTGGGCACAAAGCCTGATGTGAGGCTATTACTGAACATGGTGCTTAAGTGGGGAGCCAGTTCGTTCTGAAGTTTGTGTAAAATGCAGCCTGGGATGCTGTCTGGCTCCATGGATGCTGTGTTTTTGGCTTTAGAGAGTGCAGCTTTTACCTGCATTGTTGTGATTACAGGGACTCTGTATTCTTCCTGTATAGATATGGGCCCTTTAGGGGATGAGGGGGGGGGGGTAAAGTTAGCACTGAACCTATCAGCCAGGATGTTGGCAATATCAGTTGGTTCTGTAATTTTCGTGCCTTTGTGTTGTAACTCAGATCAGATCTGGGTGTTGCCATCGAGATTCTTGACATAGCTATAGAATGCTTTTTGGTTGTTCTTAGAATTAGTGGCAATTTTGTTTTCGCAGCTAGCTTTGGAGGATCTTATAAGGGACCTCAGCTTCTTACTGAGGCTGACCTGGGAGCTCCTGCACTCATGAGATTTTACTCTTTTTTGCAAAAGTTTATTCCTTCTGTCGTACAGTTTGTTTATGGCAGGGACCACAAGATTGGCTTCCTTTTTTTGGAGGATAGCGTATTGGTTCTGTTTGGGATAGCATGATCCATGCACTCGTGCAAGCACTTATAGAGTGCATTTATGTAGGATTCAGCAGTTGTAACTGTATTGTCCATCTGCATGGGTGTCATGAAGTTCACCACTTCTGTCTTAAGAAGCATGAACTTGGCTTTGGTGAAATTTTTTACCGTGGTTTCCTTAATGAGGGGTGGGGCGGGATGTGGATATCAAGGGTGATTAGCTTATGGTCCAGAACATCAAGAAAAGAAGTGGGAATCCTGGGGCATGGTGGGGGATCTGTAGCAAGCTACAATTTGGATTGCAGTTTTACAGTTAGTTGCACTTGGATAACCTCGGATGCATTATGCTGAGCAACTAGCCTGGAGGTGTGGATATTCTTAATGAATATGGACACACCTCCGCCTTTGGTGTTTCGGTCCAGGTTACATGGCCGAAAAGTGTGCTATGAGTTGTAGCCTGGTAGTGCAGGGGTGCTCTCTGGAGCCTTGAACCAGGTCTCAGCCACTGCACAGATATCGATGTTCTCCATTTTAAGGAGTGCCTCGACTGAGTGCATTTTAAGATATAGACTTCTAGCATTGAGTAGCATTGCCCTCAGTTTTTGCTTGCCTGTTCCTGTTAAGGTGGTGAATTTGTTATTTGAACCTTGCCTACAAAAGGCACTATAGGGGCAGTAAGAACCTTAGCCAGAGTTTCACAAACCCTTCTACAAGTAAGGTTATCCTACCTACACAAATCAAGCAACATATAAATGATGATATAAT
>NC_056732.1:1284702319-1284882319 GCF_019279795.1 Protopterus annectens
AGTAAGAAAAGTATAAAATCTGACTCCCAGTAGTAAGAGAAGTATAACAACAGGAAGTCTCTAGATATTAAGAGAAATATAACAGCTGACTCTGCTTAGTAAGAGAATTATAACAGCAGGAAGGCTCTGGGTAGTCAGGAAAGGATCACAGCAGGGAGACTCTGGGTAGTAAGAAAAGTATAACCACCAACTCTGGACAGTAAGACAAATATAACAGCAGGATGACTCTGAATAACAGCAGGATGACTCTGAATAGTCAGCAATATATAACAGCTGACTTTGTGTAGCAAGATAAGTATAAGAGCAGGTAGAATCTGAGTAGTTATGTATGACAACAGGGAGACTCTGGGTAGTAACAGAAATATAACAATAGGATGACTCTTCATAGTAAAAAAGGTATAATAGTAGTAAGCCTCTGGGTAGAAAGAAAAGTATAACAGCAGGGAGACTCTCAGTGGTCAGAGAAGTATAGCACTAGAAAGCCTGTCCATACTATAGTGGTACAGCTATTAATATTGTTGCCTCATAGCACTTGGTTCTCCAGGATAGTTCCTCATTTGTCATGTCTTATTTGCAAAATATTCGTGTCTTCTCTGTTTTTTCTCGTTTTCTTTTTCTTAATTTTTTTTTTCTGTGAACTTACTCCATTCTTTTCTCACATCGAAGTGGCCTGCCAGTAGCTTGAACTGCAAATTCTACAGCTGACAATACCTGTGGGTTTGCGGAGCAACAGTGTGTGCGCGCACGCGTGTGTGTGTGTGTGTGTGTGTGTGTGTGTGTGTGTGTGTGTGTGTGTGTGTGTGTGTGTGTGTGTGTGTGCATGTGTGTGTGTGTGTGTGTGTGTGTGTGTGTGTGTGTGTGTGTGTGTGTGTGCATGCGAATGTGTGATCGTGTGTGGCTGTGGGAATCTTGTAATGGACTAGAAACACATTTAAAAATGACTCCATGACTTATATTGTCTGCTTGACAGAACAAGTCCTGTCCTTCCTCCACCTGACAATACAGTAAAGGTAATATCAGATAATTAATGAGCAGATGGAATAGTGAGTGTAGGAAGCAGAAAAACTGTACATATGTTTAGTGCTGAAACGCTGCCCTTATGCCCAAGTACTCTGTGCAGACTGATCACTTTCTTTACCCTTTGCATATTCTTTTCCAGTGAACACATCCATGGCTGCTTGTGTTACTTCCTGTGAGTCTTCAGAAAAGCTGACAGTATTGGAAGGGTGATTGAATCCCCCCCTCCATTTGGTATGTACCTTAAACTGTAAAATAAGCATCCTGTTTAACTTTGGAAGTGCTCTTCTGCATCAAGTAGGGTTGTTTGTTCTTGCCATGAGCATTACTGTTGTGTTGCTTTACTCTTCCATCTCTTCCTAGCACTTTTATACACAAATCATTGTATAATCTCTATAATTTGTTACTGAGAAAAGCATGAGCTGCAATATGATGAAGTTCTGTCTAGCACTTCATAAGCGTATCTGTTACCCAACAGTATCCTCATATTGCTATACTATTTTCTATTAAAAAACTTAACACTTGTCATCTTTATACCTGCTTGTTGTATAACAGTCGTCATCGGATGTCTCACAACCAGTAAGTAAATTAGCTCAGCAATATCACTACACAAGGAGCATGCTATCTTAAACAGATCCTCTGTCATAAAATACTACCCAAACCTTTTGTACCACTCCCTGTATTTAAATACCACTGCACTGCTGCTGCTACAGATACTTTCTTGTTCAAAAGGTTATTGCCACCTGGAAACCAGTGAGTATCCACTTTTTCATTTATAAGTCAACAGTTTTCCTACTTTCAGAGAAGGTACAAACTGAATGAGCATGACACGCATCACAAAACTGGCCACAATACATCTCTGAAGATATTGTTTATGGCTAACCTTGCAGGAAAAAATGCCACCCAGCTGTACCAGAATCTCCCATACAAGCAAGCAGTCCACTGGCTAATCTACAAGCCCAAGCTAAAAAGCAAAAAAGAAAAAAACAACAATACTACACCATGCAGAAGAATTGCACAAATCATAATACTTATTATTAATATTATGTACTTACATCAAAAGCATCATTTCTAAAAAAAAGAGAACATTTTTTACTTGGAAATCCTGAATATTTCTTTTGAGAAAATAATATAACAGGAAGAGTAAAAACTAATCAATATGTTGCTCCTACCCAAACTTACCAGCATTTTAGAATGAACATGCATCACCTCTCTTAGAGAAGCTTTTGCAGACTTTTCTTTCCAATACTCCATATCCATCCCAACAGGAGAGCCTAAGATTCTGAGCTACAGGTATATTGTGAACACCAGCATAGGTTTTGGAACAGTCATAGCAAGAAAATCAAACTACTCACCCACACAGATAATCCACTGGATTCACTATTCTTCTGTGCAGGACTAGCTTAGTCCTGCATGGAAGTGGCCATTTAGGAGCAGGACGGCAGCGTGCCATGCATATTAATGAAGGTGTGCTGCCTGAGCTCCTAATCTTACATGGAGCATGTAAGAGTGCAGGGGGTATATCTGAGAGCAGAGCTCTCAGAATATACATGCCCCTGCAATGAATAAAAGCAGAAAGCCCTAAAAGAATGAGCAAGACCTCTCATAGGTGACCACATATCCCCAGTAACATTTCCCCGTGTGTACAAGAGGAATAGTAAACACAAACAATATAAAGATACTTTTATTTTTTATGAAACAGATTAAATTTAACCATAGGTCTACGGGTTTGCCCATCGCTCAGCTATAGTTAATGCAGCTTAAATGGCAGAAGAGGATAAAAAGGAAGATATATGCAAATGAAGCAGTATAGCAATAGTGTAGTGGGCAGAGCATTCTCCTTATGAGCAGTCATTCCCGGTTCTTGTCCCACTGCAGCACATTCCATTTTCCATGTCAAATCACGTTATGACCAATATTTTTAGTTGCATAACCTACTAAATAACATATATTTATGAACTGGAGTACTGCATTAAATGCAGATGTGAGGTGTCAGTGTCATAATGTTGCAAAGTCCACAGATAATCACATGTGCCCCATACAGTATATGTACACAGGAATTATGGATACAAATGGAAGGTAAAATGTGAAATGAATGATAACTCCATACAGCTTCCAAATCCCCCACCTTCCCAAGAACCATTATACATTACTGTCTAAAGTAGTGCAGTGGTAAACGGGAGTAAGCACTAGTAAGCAAGTGTAAGCACTATTAAGCAATAGTAAGCAGGAATAAGCATATGTAAGCACCAGTAAGCGGGTTTAAGCCCGTTTGCATGGGGGTAAGCAATGTGGACACAGGTTAAGCAATATGGAAGCTAACTCTCTGTAAGCATATTTTACCGAAGGTTAGCATAGCTTACCCTCACACAAACCCATGCAAACCCGCTTACAAGTGCTTAAAAGTGCCTTAATCACTCTGTATCCAACAGCAGTTGTTCTGCCCAGCAACAAAATGAACAGCCTTGCTGATCTTGAACCCAGGATCCTATACACTATAGTCACAGTAGTTAACCACCAAGCCAGCAGAGCAGTACATAAGACTGAGGTATCACCAAACAAATTCTCACTATAGTAAAATCAAAATGAGCATGTGAAAGGAATCAGTATACAGGCATATGTTCTATAACCTACTACATAACATAAATATGTGAACTGGAGTACTGAAGTAAGCCCAGATGTGAGGTGTAATTGTAATACAGTGCTGAAGTCCCCTATTAAACACAAGGACCCCATACAATGTACGTACACATGAATCATGGATACCAGACATATATATAACATGTAATGAATAAAAAATCAATGCCAAAAAGCAAATATAATGCAAAGTAAATATTAAGCAATGCTAAGCATTGCACAGGGCAGCTTAGTAGGTGTAAGCAATGTGTAGGCCAGCTAACTCAATTTGCCCAGTGGTATATCCCCAACCTTAGGTAAGCAGGTTTGCCCATAGCTTAGCCTTTTCAGAACCATCCAATCACGGCAAAGCATGGGAAATCGGCCCTACTTAAACCCAACAGGCAGGAATACATCTCATAACTGGTTGTAGCTTCCCCTTGTGGGCACCATGTCAAGAAGGGGAGAGGGAGTGCACTTTCGAGCACAGTGCTGGGGCATCCAGGAGTCCAAAGTCATGACAGGACTCCTTGTCAAAGAATAATAAATCAATGCCAAAAATCAAATATAATGCAAACCAAATATTAAGCAATGCTAATCATTGCACAGGCCAGCTTAGTAGGTGTAAGCAATGTGTAGGCCAGCTAACTCAATTTGCCCAGTGGTATGCCCTTTAAACAGTGCCAACCTTAGGTAGGCAGGTTTATGCATAGCTTAGCCTTTTCAAAACTGTCCAATCATGGCAAAGTGCAGGAAATCAGCCCTACTTAAACCCAACAGGCAGGAATACATCTCATAACTGGTTGTAGCTTCCCCTTGCAGGCACCATGTCAGGAAGGGGAGAGGAGGTGCACTTTCGGGCACAGTGCTGGGGCACCCAGGAGTCCAGAGTCATGGCAGAACTCCTTGTCAAAGACCATGAGCAGAGACTGCTGCAAGGCTAGTACCAGGGTTCCCAATATAAAGAGGAAGCCTGGGACTGTCTCGCCCGTGACTTCACCAGTTCAACTGGCGTACCATGAACTGGTAGGCAGGTCAGGCATCACTATGCCGACCTGAAGTGGCATAAGGGGGATCTCTTGGATCAGTGGATCCAAGAAGCTAGGACGGCAGGGGTGGTCCCAGCTGTGTGTAAGTAACAGTCCACTACCTGTTTAATAATTGCCAGCTCATGTATATTATGGATAGGTATGGCTAAATATTCCTCTTATGTCATTCACAGAGGCAAGTGAGTGGGTGGCGAACCAGGAGGCCCATGGATGTCGCTTGGAGAGGTTGCAACGTGAGACAGGTTAGTAATACTCTTGCATGTACTGTCATAGGAAATAAATCCAAAAGTATTAGTAAGTTAATTACCAGTATAAAACCTGTATTGCTTAAGGCAAGTACTGCATACACCAGATAATATGGCAGGAAGAGTCTCATATAGGTTGTATGTAAATAAAAGCATAATAGCCTGACAATAAAGGTCTAACTGCTGGACTGCATGTGTTTACTCTGGTATCATACGGTAATGTAGATTTGCAATCACTTAATAGTACTGCTGTATTAGGCACTGTTACCCACACTGTGCAACATAAATAAAATGTGTAGGAATGTCTGTATATGACTGGTGTAATCCCTAGAGGTAATTTAGTACAACTGAGAGACACATCGACAGAAAAAAGTGAAAAGACAGAGAACAAAATCTAAATAGCACACACAACTGACATGTGAACTGTTGTATTTTTAGCACACACAGCCATGGTTGAAATCCTGGGAGTGGTAGTAGTCTGCATACAGACTCATACCTCACAACTGTACAGATATGTCCAGAATGTCCAGTAAAGTGGCCCATATCTGCTGCCTGTCACTCTGTCCCCTGGGAAATCAGTGGGATGATCCCAGACATATAGGCAGCAAACAAGAAATACAACTAATTGTCACACATCTATAAGAACAGACCTGTCACTCTAGCAACTCCTCAAACTGCTATGAGAGTAATAAGCCAAGTATGTCCCATCTACACCCCCAAGTTGTCAAGCTGTGACCAGAGTGTGTACAGTAACAGAGTGAGATATATGTGCATAATAGTAATGTGGAATCTGGTACTTTGTGTGGCAACAGTCAGGTAGTGCTAACAAACATTGCTCCCACAGGTCCATCCGATATGAAGACTGTGCCCAGAAATAAAAGAATGATACCCTGTACTGGTACTGTTTACTATGGTATTGCATGAAATTGTGGGTGGTGCAGTTGCTCTGAATAATAAGGTATCACTGATCACTGTCACCCACACTGTGCTACATAATATAACTGTCTAGGAAATCCTGTATAAGAGTGTTGTAAGTCACTAAAGGTTGAAGAGGTCAATAGTCTACTTATGTCCCGGTTCACCTGCATGTGGTCAAGACATGGCCAGAGTCTGTGCAAAAAGAGATGGACAGGTATGTGCATAACGTCAAGCTGGAATCTGGGAGTATGTGTAGAAACAGTTAGTTAGTGTTAACAAACAATTCCTCCACAGGTATACCAGGTGGGAGGTGTATACTGCAGGTAAAACCAGTCCATGTATATAATTGTCAACAGCCATATCACTGTCCAAACTAAGGCAATAAGGTAGCGTAGTAATACTTGTAAGGTACAGATAACAGCACTGACTAGGAAAGTAATGCAAACTACAGGAATATAGTAGTTGTTAATTGACATCTTTCTCCCCCCCCACCATATCGCCAACAATACACTAAATACCCACCTCAACTAGTACGTGATGACTCCATTGTAATGTTGGGATATATGTCCTATTGTTTGAAAATTATATAAATCTGTTTCTATGCATGTGCTATGTTTAAATACTCCAACATTGGTGACATGGTGCCATCAATGTACTTGCATGCTGTTGTTTTTACCACTGTGGTCCCATATATGCATATGTTCCGTTTGCTATACAACTGTTCCATAACTGGTGTCTGTGTTAATGGGAATATCTATGCATGCTGTTATACCTAATGCTGGAATGTGTTTACTATTACTAACCCACACATGTTGATAAACCATAAACACCATAGCACATATTGGAATGTGGGCCCCAGCAGACTCATCTGTCCCACCTCAGCTGGCCATGGCACAGGGCACCAGCACATCTGGGGCCCAACCCAGGACCTCCTCGTCCATTGGTCCTGCACCACCTTTGGGTGGAACTGCCTCAGGGGATGGGGCTCACCCCCCCGGGAGCAGGGACAGACAGGAACCTGTCACCCATCGCCAGGTCCAGGTCGTGGTGCGTAGCAAGCTCTGCAGGGAGGTTGGAGATCTGCTATGCCAGCTCGAGGGCCACGTGTCATGACTAAAGGGTCAGCCTGGCTCTCCAACTCAGCCCCCAGCACAGCCACCTTCAAGGCTGTGAAGGTGCACTAGTGACTGCCCATGGGTGGGGACCTCAGTCCCACTGTTTCCATTAGGGGCTCATGGGCTTCCGATTTCCCAACACCCCTCCCCATCAAGATGTTTACCCCCCACATGTGTCATATACTGCCCCTGTATGTGTCTTGTTTGTCTTGCCTGTTAACCTACCCAACCTACCTCCCCAAATATACCTACTATTCCTCCCCAACATCCCACTCTCATCTGAAAAAAAGGGCAATATGTTCCTAAAAAAAAAAAACCTCCCCATACATAGCTGTCCATTTCACACGTGTCCACTGGACACATGTAATCTGGTTTAATTGGCATCACAACATATTATTGTTGTCCTCACCCCTCTCTCAGGGGTTTGAGTGTCCAAAGCTACCTCCAAATTCAGTGTATATGCACAGCTGTTGCTGTAGAAGAAATGGGCAGTTATGGACCTTCTCTACACCCTCCTGCACAACCCTAGCTATTTTCCCAACTGTCGCTCCCTCTTTGTGCCCCTATTTCACCACTTTCCTATCAACCATTTTTTTTCTTTTAAAGAAATTAGAGCAGGGGTAAGTGGGAGTAAGCACATTTAAGCAGCAGTAAGTGGGTTTAAGCTTGTTTGCATGGGGGTAAGCAATGCCTAGACAGGTTAAGCAATTGAGAAGCAAAATCAGTGTAAGAAACTGTCACCGGAAGTTAGCAGTGCTCACCTCTGCACTAACCCGCACAAATCCGCTTAAAGCTGTTCAAAACCACCTTAACCACTCTGTATCCGACAGCACTTGTTCTGCCCAACAACAAAATAAACAGCCCTTGCAGGTCTAGAACCTAGATCCCTGTATACTATCATCACAACACTTAAGCACTATGCCATGACCACTGTAAAGATGGCTGTTGTTTTCCTAATATATCTGTCAATACATATATTGCTTAGTATTGAACAATTGCCTTTACTTCCACAATTGTGTAGTACTTGTTATTAATATGACTTTTGCAACACCTATGTTGCTTTATCGTAATGTACACATAGCAGATACATATGGTGAGATACATCAGGGAGAGTATACACAACCGTGAGGTTTACACATGACAGGAATATGGATATATACATATAATAGGTTGATATATGTCTACATGTATATTCACACGTCTGTATACACATCTGTATAGTGCAACATATAAACATATATATGGTCATGTGTACATCTCTTCGTATGTTCACACACACATATATATATATATATATATATATATATATATATATATATATATATATATATATATATATATATATATATATATATATATATATATATATATATATATATATATATATATATATATATATATATTTATATATATATATATATATATATATATAGCTATATATGTATGCACATCCTATGTGTACAGATATGCCTATTTATGAAGATATATATGTAGATATCTATAACTATATGTGCATACATATCTATTCTGATATACCTATTACTGTCACTATATATGTAGATATCCATATGTATATGTGCATATGTATCTCTGTCTATGTGTAGACATATATTGCTGTGCATATGTATATATATATATATATATATATATATATATATATATATATATATATATATATATATATATATATATATATATATATATATATATATATATATATATATATATACATATCCACCTATGTATGTTGATATGTATATGTGTATATATCTATATAGATATATGGATAATTATATATACAAATATGTTCACCATATGTCCTGAACGTGGAGTGAAGCCCTACCTCAGCCGCAATAGTCCCATCCTCTTAGTGCAAGGGGATGTCAGGTATGTATTGCAGGTATATATGTAGACTATTGCTACTGTAATAGGGGCTTTCTTCACAGACATATTATGTGTGGGAGGTCACATCTGCTTTTAACATGTACGCCATTGCCTACTGACAGACATCCTAACGACATCATAGTACAGTACCACTGCTAGCACAGTAATAATCCTATATATGGCCAATAAATGTGGACAATCTGACACACTCTGGTCAGTCCAGAGGTATACACAGAACCCCTTAGTGCAAGACATGTGAACGAAGCCTGACAATGTGGATGTTAACAGCCATATAGATGGGTATATCACGTAAATACTGGGATACATTTGCCCCCATAGGTTATGCGTTCACACACCCCTGTCTGTCCTGACACATATTAAACACTGGTACAGAGGTGCCATGGCCATATACTGCCCACTAGGTAGTGACATACATCTGTACAGCATCCCACTACTTTGTCTGACATACATGACTGTTATGATGGCCTGGCAGCAGTACATCTGGCAAGTATCTGGACATAACATCACACTGGGTAAGTACACTAAGCTGCTAGGCATGTAACAAAGCACTGTGCAGGCTACTGGCAGACTGTCACAACACTGGCCTACATTTCTTATGGGGGAATACACATGTACCTGCATATATAGCAGGCTCTACAGACATGTCACAGCACAGAGTAACAGACACCTGTGTGAAAGGGCATAACCACAACCAATGTGAACACAGCCACAGTCACATATGGTAAGCTAGCATAATATTACAGTATATGGATTATCTCATCAACACCATCCTCATATGTGCCACTCACACACTAACCCTACATTTACTCGGCCACTACACAGTGTGGTCAGATGCATGTCTCTGGTGTGGGACATGTGTGTATGGCCCTACTAACATGTAAGCCGATAAGGTAACATATAGTGGAGCAGCATGTTACATCAGATAGAACAGGACCAAGAACAATGACATCTACCACAGTCTGTACACAGGCCAAGATACATATTCACAATGCACACACTGTTGACAATCACCATACGTACACAGACCTCAGTACTGTACACACAACCACAGAATGCCCAAGTTATGTCCTCAGATATAACACTTACTATACATAACGTGTGTAGCAGTCTGATATTTCACTGGCTTTTTATCAGATATGATGCCAATAAATTATGGTGTACAGAACATATGCACCTCTTACTGCATGACATATGTACAATGGTTGAAAGAGTTGTGGCTGGAGACACAAACACAGGGCCAATATTGACATGTTGTTGTAATAACCTCATACATTTACTGTTGTAACAGGGTTTGTTGTGACATATGTCCTATGAGGGATATGAAGTCAGTAACTCTCATGGCTGTCACCATGTACTGACTGCAATCCTCACACTATGCTTCTGCAGTTCACAGATGGGTGCTTTGTGAGTAACACAAGAAACAAAAAGCACCACACACTGCCCAGTCTACAGATGACCTTACAGATGGGGGTTTCCTCAGTAACATAGCACTGTCATGACAGGTATTAAAACATCTAGACCAGCCATATCCACACACACCATATTAAACCAACATTATTCCAAATGAAGAATAGCAACACTTACATTATGTAGTCATGTCAGGCGCATCCTGTGTGTTGACCTGTTTCCACAGTTTATGCTGTTAGAGATAAATCCCCAATCCATCTGTGATGCTGTTTGCCAAACACCAGATCTAGGTCCTGCTCACAGTGAATGAAAAGGCCCAACACCAACATGATGTTCCTAGATATTGGAGTGTGTTTCCATGCAATTGGCTATGGGAATGTAACCACAGCTGTTCCACATGCAATCAGCTAGAGGAGGGCTGCAATTCATGCAGAGGCCATCAGCTGATCATGAGCATCACTTACAAAACACATGCTGCTGCCTAAGTAAAGCAGGTGTCGTTCTCCAAATCCACCAGAGAGGGAGTGAGTGGTAGTCAGAGGCATGGATAAGTCTGGGAGGGGGTGGTAGAGCAAAATCCTAACATGTTTGTGTCACACACCTACTTGTACACGGTATCAAGCCCCTAACTGACTATGTATTACTGTCACATGTCTATGCAGTTATTGGATGCACCACAGAGCTTACATGTTGAGGAGCTTTCTAAACATATATGTGATGGTGAGTGACATCTGCAACAGTGATATGGTAGCAATACAGTAGGTGTAGTACACGTGCCTGAACAAGTGTCAGTGTCAACACAGCCACACTCTTTCAGGGACTCACACACATTGACACACTTGGCAGGGTCAGGAATACTATTCTTCACTAGTTAGTTTGCTACAATACAGTACTGTGCAGGTATCCCATGCACCATAGGTGTTATCAGGAAGTTATATAGGCAAAGGGTATGGGGATGTGTCTGACATCAGACAGCATGCTTCAGTATGCCAATGGGTGTTGTAGTGAGTGTGAATGTGCTCGAAAGCATCATACATCACATACACAGACACAGGATGCCAGTACTGACATGCATGTTGTCATTGCTTCACGGGTGCGTAGTGGTTGACAGTGCCCGAAGGCTATACAAGGCTAGGTGAATGGCATATGTTGGCATCAGGCCACATGACAATGATCTGCATTGTAGCTCAAGGATGTAGTGTCTGGATTGGCCTACACAGGTGGGTATTGTATTCGTCACTCAGTCACCTGGATAGCTATTGTGTGTGGCCATTGCTGTTCAATGCTTGCCATGAATGTGTTCTTTAGTCCATGACATGGACACTCTCTGGGATGTGCACATGTCCCACATGCATGTACATTGACATGTGGAGCTGTACCTGGGGTGTCTGGCCCATGTTGTGTACACAGATTGTTATAATCAGATGTGCCTGTCCTGGCTTTATGTGCTGGGAACAGGTAATGGACAGTGGGTTGACCCTGCACCTACATTAATAGCATGATGCAGGTATTCCCTGGTGTCCGGGGTATCTGTCCATACAGGGCATGTGTATAAGGCATGGTATGTCCTTTGTGGGTCACATTTGATGGCACCACAAGTGTTGCAGGCGTCCAGTGGGGAGCATAGTGAAGGCACACTGTCTGAAATATACGTGTATATTTTACTGATGGACAGGGTGCCATGCCATCTGCCGTCCACTGCATTCACACCATGGTTACTATCTGTGAGCAATATGCAGGGTACTACTAACATATCAGTTGTTGCCTAGCCAAGTGTGTTTGTGTATGAGACGAGGGTTGAGAGTGTTCTTTGGGTAATACATGGGTTGCTAACTTTGTTCGCCTGGCCTTGATGTCACATGTAGGGGTATGGATTTGCATTCTAGCCTCTCGACTATTTCACATCTGTTATCCCTGTACGGTGGACACTGTGACATATACTAGGGCCACCCACCTCCACACAGGATACGAATGACAAACACAGACACACACACAGACACCTGCCATGTCTGAGATTAGAACTCCTACCTAACCAGTTTATTACACTACAGCAGTACACAGTTATAGGATGAGCCATGGAGATTACTGAAGTACTCCTTCCCCAAAGATGTATTTCACAGTGAATGACATCAGCAGCCGTGCCAAAGTAGGGCATTTGAATTGTACTGAGTGTGACTGGCCTAAAAAGCATTGCTCCCTACACAGACAGAGACACACACACATCCACACTTGCCATGTGTGGGACTAGGACCCCTACCAAATTACTATATCACACTACAGCATTACGCTGTTATAGGATGCACCAACGAGATTACTGGTCTACACCTTTCCCAAAGGTGTATTTCACAGTGAATAACATCAGCAGCCTTGCCAATGTGGGGCATTTGAATTGTAGTGTGTGTGACTAGCCTAAAATATATTGCTCCCTACATAAACAGCCATGCACACACACACACACACACACACACACACACACACACACACACACACACACACACACACACACACACACACACACACACACACACACAGTTGCCATGTCTGGGATTAGAACTCCTATCTAACAAGTTTATTACACTACAACATTATGCAGTTATAGGATGCACCATGGAGATTACTGGGCTACACCTATCCCAAGGTGTATTTCACAGTGAATGACATCAGCAGCCTTGCCAAAGTGGGGCATTTGAATAGTAGTGAGTGTGAATAGCCTAAAAAGCATTGTTCCCTACACACACACACACACACACACACACACACACACACACACACACACACACACACACACACACACTTGCCATGTCTGGGATTAGAACTCCTACCTAACTAGTTTATCACACAACAGCATTACGCAATTTTATGACACAGCACAGAGATTACTGGGCTATTCTATTCCCAAAGATGTAGTTCAAAGTGGATGACATCAGCAGGTTTGTCATAGTAGGGCTATGGGGAGGGCAGTGTGTGTGCATGGGCCATAACCCATTAATCTAGAGGTTGACACACCACATGCAGGCACACACAGGGTTATTTTCCACAGGTATGTGTATACAGCTGCTAGATTACTACTGCCTTGTACAGTCATGTTGCATGACTAGCACTTGCACCACATAGTCTGTAATGCTGATGGATATCAGTGGCTAATTTCTACAGTGAGTGACATTTAGACATCATGTGGTTTTAGCCATTTGGCCCTGTGCTGGGTGGGACAGGCCTCATGATGGATGGCTCTTTGTCACAGTCCCTCTCTTCCACACATCTATGTATGCCTACTTTTGGCATACTATACTGTGTTGTCCTTGGATATATGTCTGTATTCCTATCCAATGTGTGTGCAAAGCATGACTGGTGCATACTGAGGAGTGTATGCACTAACATCTACAACTGTCAGATATGTATGGTCCACTGTTGTTTGCAGACATAGGCTTCATGTGTTTATGTGTGTGAGTATGCCCAGTATGACCTTTCAGCATGTTGTTGTCAGACATTGCCTTCTTTTCTCTGTGTGAGCATGCCCAGTATGCCCTTCTGTATTGAATGTGTGGATCCATTCCAGGTATTTTTTTCTCCAGTGCAGACCTTTGTGTTGTACATCTACAGGTGGCAAACTGTTTCTGCATGGTATCCATAGATCATTTGGCAATATGGGATCAAACTGTGCAAGGGATAGTGTGCACTGTAGGTGATTGTGTCTGTCCTGCTTCTGCTACATGGTACTGGTGTTAGCAGAGATATTCAGATATGTGTACTGTTATACACTGTGATGTTTTATGTCCTCAGGTTCTGTCAGGTGTTCATTCTTTCTCACAGTGATGTCCTGGGGAACAAGGGTGAATGAAGCTGTGTTCGGTATTGTGGGCAAATACCTACATATTCATGGAACGTTATGCCATTCTGGAGAGGGAGCTGCAGACACGTGCTTCTGGGTCTGTGTATCCAGTTCAGCACCTTGGTATGGTGCTGGCAGAGGATCCCATACTTGTACATCCATCGACATGACAGTATGGCCTTATCTTGCTGTGGCAATACCTCACAGCTGTATAGATTCACACAGGTTACCCAGAGGCAGGGGCCATAAGTCAGGACATTACCCCTATTGTGGTGTGCGGGCAGGTTTGTAGCCACCCATTTATGTATTTGCAACCAGGGATAGTGTGTGCACACAGCTGTGTGTCAGACCTTGAACATCCCATGCTGCCCATGCTCCCACCCCCCCCCCCCATTATTCTATCCTCTTCCATACATTATGCCTAGATTCTCTGATACTTTCCCTAAGGTTATCCCCTCATCACAGCTGTGTTTTTGTGTTGGTTCACAGTTCATGCAGTGGGACATGACGGACATGTTACTGTGGTTTTTCCACATGTCCTTGCATATAGCTTATGTAGAGTGTGTTATGCTGTTATTTGGGTGTCCATGACATAACATGCATTGGCAGTACATGTGAGACACAGGCCTTTGGAAGAGGCCTGTAGGCCATTTAGTGGTGTTGCAGGCTAGCTGTGGCAGGCCATTGCATTCTGTCAGTCCTACAGTCCCAGACTGACATACAGTATATTCCCCTGGGGTGACAGGCTAGGTGTACTAGATGTCATGCCAATACCTTCTATCAGTATTGATCAGGTGGTGTGGATGCTGGCAGGGTGCTACCTACAGCTAGGGTCACACCTGCATGGGACTCCTGCACTGTATGCTGCATTCTTTTGCTGTTGCCATATAGAGGTGGGGGTCATATTGTATCCATTCCCAACAGCAGGGATGCGACCAGAGAGATACCTATAGGTGGTGTTTGGGTGAGCTGGGTGCATGTGCACTATGGACACTACTCACTTCTGATGCACACATATGCATGAGGCATTCCAGTTATGCTTGCATGTGCAGGGAGAGTAGTTGTTTCCCAATACATCAGTCCTATCACCTTTGTGATCTGCAAGTGTTCGGGCAGACGACACCGGTATTCCCAGCTACAGGCCCAGATAATGTGATGCATACCTGTATGTACAATTCCAAGGGTGTGTCCATTTCACAGTTACACATTATATACTGTATGTCTGGGGTACTTTCCCCTGTGTGCTGCTTGTATGTCTAGCCCAACAGGCATGCCATGTCATTCTTTCAGATGGTAACACATATTACTACCATACATTTACAATGGCTTACTGCTAGCATGTGTTATACTGGTGGGAATTGTCTTTGGCACTGCAGTTGTGAGGACTTGGCCCTGTCATCAGCAGTAGTGGGCAATGGCCACCAGGTCATACCTCAACATGCATACATACTGACCACTCTCACACAATATGAAACACACCAACCTAACACACACTTACCTGCATATTGTACAAATGCTACAATCTTTCCGGTACCTTGGCCACCTCTGGGCACCTGTGTTCAACTGGTATTATACCTACACATACATGTTACTACATTTCTAAATAGGATTGGGGGGCACACCTGACTGTTACTACATGTCTAAGTAGGGTTGGGGGGGTACACATGACTGTTACTACATGTCTACACATGATTGGTGGGCACACATGACTGTTACTACATGTCTACATAGGCTATGTGGGGCACACCTGGCTGTTTCTACATTGCTACAAAGGACTAGGAGGGCACACCTGACACTTGTACACATTTGCTATGATTGTACTGGTACGTCAGGTACTCCATTTCATTCTGTTTTCTAACCTATCATGCTGACTAGAGGCATGTCAGTGTACTACAGGTCTTACATTTGATTGACCTACATATTAGTTTCTGACTTCCTAACCTTCAGAACTAACATCCCACTGCCTGACTGGATGTGGTCTGTCTGTGTAGGCCTGGGGGCTTATCATTCAGTGGCCTTAGCACAGCCTTCGTTTGTGTTTGTCTATATCTGTCCTTCTGGCTGTGACTCTTGTTGGGTATGCAAACCTCCTTGACTGGCATGTGTGTGTCATCTGGACACACATTTGGCCCACCACAGTTCCTGCAGTGGGTTTTGTCACCATGTGTAGTACTGGCTACTGTGGTGACACCCGTATTTGTTACTGATCTCATGCTGCCTCTATAGGTGTCTACTATCTGCTGGCATCCCATTCAGCCATCCGATTCCCTTGCATGCTCACATCCATACCATAGATACAGGTAACAACACATACTATTACATTTGGCAATTGGTAAGTTGAGTGACTTAAATTGTGGGTATGCCAGTATTGAGGGTGGTGCTGAAGTGCTGCCTATGTCAGATGCACATAGTACACTCCCTACACATGGCTGACCACAGGTAGTGTCATGTTTGGCATCCCTTTTACTGTATGTGCAAGTCAGAGAGAGGTGTCATCCACTGGGTCCCTACTGTGTCAGTGTATGGGCTATGCATTGCCTCTTTGCCAAGGCCAGGGCATACTGGGCATGCCTCCTTCTGCCTACTGGGGGCAGGCTCATGTTGTTCTTCCTCCATGTCATTCTGTGCCTGTGCAGGCCTTGGCAATGGTGGGGGGCTGTGTGGCCCTGCCCCATGCTGTTCCTGCTGCAGCTGTTTCTGCAGGATCATATTGTGTAACATGGCACATACAATGAAAATTTGAGTACATGTAGCTGGTGAGTACTGCAAGGCTTCACCAAATGTGTCCAGGCACTGGAACTTTGACTTGAGCATCCCAAACACATGCTCTATTATAATTCTGGTCTGTGCGTGTGCCTTATTATGGAGTTCTTTTTCAGGTGTGTGTGCATTTCTGATGGGTGTCGTCAGCCACGGCTCCAGCGCAAACCCAGCATCCCCCACTAGGTGATCGTAAGGAATGTCCCCCATTGGCAACTCATTTGTACAGCTGCATCAGATGCCAGATGTGAGAATCGTGATAACTTCCAGGGCAGCCAGCACACACATTCATTATTATGCCCTGGGTATCGCACATGACCTGGCAGTTGATAGAGAGGAAGCTCCTGTGGTTTATGTAGACCCTACCCTTCTCACTGGGTGGTGCTTTGATGCATATGTGCGTGCAGTCTATAGTACCCACTACCTCCGGGTATTCTGCTATTTGGTGGAACAGATGCATATTGCTGGCCAATGCCTCACGGGTGTTGGGGAGATATACGTACTCACCTGCATGTGCTGACATGGCATCCAGGAACTGGTGGAGTACCCTGGATGCTGATGCCTGTGAGATCCCCATGATATCCCCAGTTGGCCTTTGGAAGGTACCTGTAGCTAGTATTCTTAGGTCTACACATACCTTGGCATCTACTGAGATGGGTTTTCCTCTGTTAGTTCTGTGTGAGGAGTTGCAGGCACAGCTCAACAATTTGCTGTAGGAGGTCCCTGTCCACCATATAGCACTCCACTATCTCCAGCTCGTGTAGCCCCTGATAGGTTACCCTGGGTCTATACACTCTTCTCTATCTCCTCACTGTGGGTTGGTCAACAGCATTGACATCCTCACCACCCTCAGCCTCTTCCACATGTTGTTGTATGATTGCAGCCCCTATTATTTTGTTGTTTTTTTTTTTTGTTAAAAGTTCCCTGCTTGCATGCATTGGTAGTGTAGAGTATGTGGGAAAAACCAGAGGGAAATGTGTTTGCATAGTTTATAGTAGTGTTCTGGGCTGGGCTGGTCTGCTTTCTGTGTAACTGGCTGATTCTGATACATTTTACCTGCCAGTTATGCTAGTTCTCCTAGATTACCTTCTTACTGCTCTTTTCCCTTCCCATTGCCTTCCTGTTTAAGACCAGGTGCGCGCCGCGCAAACACAGTGCTCAAATGTGCACCGAGCTGCTATTTCCTGGTTTACTTTTATTTTTTTCCTTTAAAACCCTGTGCGTGGCATGCACACCCACTTAGGCAATGTAAAGAGTGCTAGGCAGCCTCAGACACACCCCCTTGCTTAGCTCTGCTAAGCTAAGGGCAAACCCGAGCCACAGGGCTCCAGTCCACTTACAGTATGCCTGACACACACCCCTATGATGTCAGCTAACTCCTAGGCTTGCACCAAGCTATTCCTGCTCTTACACTGCTGGGTGCTGACTAGCATGCAGGGGAAATCTGGGATTCAGTATCAGTCCCCTCATTTGCATAGGATTGCCTGCTGATGCACAGTTACAGGTCCCACACTGAGCCTCCCCCCTTAGCAACCACTATTCACTGGCCATGTTGTCTTCTGCCTGCCATTGAGTATAATGGCAAAATAGGGATTTTGGTTAGAATGCTTATTTTAGGGTTTTTTTTCTTATTTTTCATCCAATCCCATTTGCAGGTCTATATCACAAAATCAAATGTTGTGAACGCCGAATACTGGAAGGCCGAACTTGGTAGTTCGAAAGTTGAGAATGTCGAAGCCACGGAAACCCAAATTCTTTCCCAGGGAAATAATTCCGTTGGCTGTTTCTGCGGCTTTGGCATTTTCAGACTGGGTCAAGGTAAGTGTACGAATGGGTAGTGACGGACTTTAGGGTTAGGGAGCGGGTCAGGTAAGTGTGCGATAGTGACGGACTTTAGGGTTAGGGTGTGGGTAAGGTAAGTGTGCGGTAGTGATGGACTATAGGGTTAGGGCATGGTTCAGGTAAGTGTGCAGTAGTGACGGACTTTAGGGTTAGGGCTGTGTTAAGGATAGTGCATAGATAGTGGTGTATGTTGGGTTTAGTGCAGGTTTTGTAGGTGTTTGGTGTGATTGTGTTATGTGTGTTTTTCGGATCAGTGAATTTTTTCCCTGGGAAAAAATTTGCTGTTTTGAAGTGTCGATGTTATCCGAATTCGATCTTCCAAATTCAAACTTATGGTGTTCGACATTTTGGAAGTTCGATTTCATGATATAGACCCCCATTTCCATGCCGCTGCCCTACACTTAAACAGCCAAGATCGGCTAAAAAAAAATGAAAGTTGATTTTTTTTTTTTGCAACTGTTTTCCATGCCAATGGTCTTATATTTGGCTATTGTCATGCTTTCTACATAATAGCCACCCTTTATTTGGAGCTGTCATGGCTCCATTGTGTAGTTTGCAGAAATGTACTACGTTACTGGCGGAGTACATTTCTGGAGATTACACTAGTCCTGCACGGCCGTCTTCCAGCTTCCTGGATCACAAATTCACCTCATTTGCATGGATTTCTCCTGCAAATGGGGTAATTTGCATACAGGGGCTGAGTCCATGCAGAACTAGTGCAGGAGCACTCATGCATGTCCCTACTGCTTATTCCTGGTTTGCACAGCAGGCATATTGCCTGCTGGAGCTCCTGCACTAGTCCTGCACACGGTGCAGAGCTTGCTGAATCTAGGGGAATGTGTATAAATGGATAGATGCAGAGCACATGACGAATGTGATTTTAATGAATTCACTGAGGTTATTTATTCTGTTTCCCATCTAAAGCTAACAAACACAATGACTATATAGGATGAGGGCAGCTTCATTGAAAAAAAGATCTTTCAGAGTTGTAGTGGTTGGGCCTAAACTCTGTTCTCTAACTTTTATGACTGTGGTTACCCTAGGCTCAGTCATGGTGCCTCTCTTCTTCACCTTACCCTGACTATTTTCCCTTAGTGCTCTGCTTTCTCAAATTACCCTAATACTTGGTTTACTCACAGTCCACATACTCCTTCTTTTTCTTTTGGCTGCTCCCATTATGGGTCAAAACAGTGGATCATCTGTTTCCATTTCTTCCTGTCTCTGCATCTTGCTCTGTCACACAATCCACCTGCATATCCTCTCTCACCACATCTATAAACCTTATCTTAGGCCTTCCTCTTTTCCTCTTACCTGGCAGCTCCATCCTTAGCATCCGTCTTCCAATATACTCAGCATCCCTCCTCAGCACATGTCCAAACTAGCATAATCTCACCTCTCTGGCTTTGTCTCCAAACCGTCCAACCTGAGCTGACCCTCTAATATACTCATTTTCTAATCCTGTCCATCCTTGTCACATACAATGCAAATATTAACATCTTTAACTCTGCCTTCTCCAGCTCTGACTCCTGTCTCTTCATCAGTGCCACCATCTCCAGCCCACATAACATAGCTGGTCTCACTATCATCTTGCAGACTTTCCTTTCACTCGTACTGGTACCCATCTACCACAAATCACTTCTGGCACTCTTCTTCACCCACTCCACCCTGCCTGCACTCTCTTCTACACCTCTCGTTCACATTCACCATTACTCTAAACTGTTGATTCCAGTTATTTAAACTCATCCACCCTTGCCAACTCTACTCCCTACATCCTCACCATTCCTCTGTCTTCCCTCTCATTTACACACACATATATTCTTAGTCCTGATGACCTTCATTCCTTTCTTCTATAGAGCATATCTTGACCACTCCAGGCTCTCCTCAACCTGTTCCCTACTCTCACTACAGATAACAATGTCATCCATAAACATCATAGTCCATGGGGACTCCTGTCTTATCTCATCTGTCAACCTGTCTATCACCATTGCAAATAAGAAAGGGCTCAGAGCTGATCATTGATGTAATCCCACCTCCACCTTGAACGCTTCTGTCACTCCTGCCACAGACCTCACCACTGTAAAAATGACCTAGTACATATTCTGTACCACTCTTACATACTTCTCTGCCATTCCCAACTTCCTCATACAACAATTCCTTTCTAGGCATCCTGTCATATGCTTTCTCTAAGTCCACAAAGACACAATGCATTTCCTTCTGATCTTCTCTATACTTCTCCATTAACACTCTCAGAGCAAAAGTCACAACTGTAGTGCTCTTTTCAGGCATGAAACTGTACTGCTGCTCACTAATCATCACCTCCCTTCTTAACTTAGCTTTCACTACTGCTTCCCATAACTTAATGCTGTGTTTGATCAAGTTTATCCTTTTGTAGTTACTACAGCTCTGCATATCACCCTTATTTTTAAAAATCAGTACCAAAATACTTCTTATCCATTGCCCAGGTATCCTCTCACTTTCAACATTTTGTTAAACAATCTTGTTAAAAACCCCACTGCCATCTCTCCTAAACACCTCCATGCTTCCACAGGTATGGCATTTAGACCAACAGGCTTTCCATTCTTTATCCTCTTCATAGCTGTCCTTATTTCTTCCTTGCTAATCCATTGCACTTCCTGATTCACAATCCCCACATCATCCAGTCTTCTGTCTCTCTCTCTCTCTCTCTCTCTCTCTCATTCTCTTCATTTATCAGCCCCTCAAAGTACTCTTTCCATCTGCTCAACACACTGTCCTCATTTGTGAGTATGCTTCCCTCATTATTCATTAGCACCATAGCCTGCTGCACATCTTTCCCAGTTCAGTCCCTCTGTCTAGCCAAATGGTACAGGTCCTTTTCTCCCTTCTTAGTGTTCAACCTTTCATACAACTTGCCATACACCTTATCCTTAGCCTTCGCCACCTCTCTCTTCACCATACACCTCATCTCCTCGTACTCCTGTCTACTTTCTTCATCTCTCTGACAAAATAACTTCTTCTTCACTGACATCTTTCTCTATACACTGTAATGCACTTCCTCATTCCACTACCAGGTCTCCTTGTCCTCTTTCCTCTGTCCAGATGTCACACCAAGCACCTTTCTAGCTATCATCCTTACCACCTCTGATGTGGCTGTCCAGTAATTTGGTAACTCTTCACTGCCACCCAGTCCCAGTCTTAACTCATCCCTGAACTCCACCTTACAGTTAACCTTTTTCAACTTCTACTATTTGATCCCTGGCACTGCCCTCACTCTCCTCCTCTTCTTTGTGATCACCAGTGTCATCCTATAAACTATCATCCTATGCTGCCTAACTACACATTCCCCTGTCACCACTTTGCATTCTCCAATCTCCTTCAGACTGGTCCTCTTGCATGGGATAATTATACACCTGTGTGCATCTTCCTCCACTCTTGTATGTCACCATATGCTCCTCCCTCTTCTTAAAATACATATTCACCACAGACATGTCCATCCTTGTCACAAAATCCCCTACCTTCTGATTGTCTGCATTCCTCTCCTTAACACCATACCTACCCATCACCACCTCACCTCTTCTGTTCCCTTCACCAACATGCCCAAAATTCCACATACTCTGATCAGCAGAATTTTATCTTAAGACTTGATAAATATTTTCAAGAATGAAAAAATGCCATTTTCTGTTACGTAAGAAACACAAAAACAAAGCAAACTGTGCCAACGCATATCAGGGAAATGTACTTTAATTAAATAAAATAAAGAATTTAAAGTAAAAGTGGTTGAGCACATTCATCTACTAAATGACAGACTTCTGAACAACAACTCAGCTGGCTAAAACTTCCACATTATCTATTACATTCACAGCTCCTCATTGGACCATATATATCGTACAACCCTTCCAATATCCTGCTTTGACAATGCACTTCATATTCAGCCATCAGACTATATTACTTGAAAAACAAATCACTTTTTAAAATTTACAACCCCAAAATTCACGAGACCACTTCCTTTGTACATGTTCTATAGCTAAGGCCTGCAATTCTCTTCCCCTTTCAATTTGACAGACCAGCAATTACAACATATTCAAATATAGTCTCAAACAATTCCTGACTGATTCATGCAAATGTCCTTACCTGATGCCAACAACAACCACAAACCCCTGGATTTACTATTCCTCCGTACAGGACTAGCTTAGTCCTGCATGGAAGTGGCCATTTAGGAGCAGGACGGCAGCGTGCCATGCATATTAATGAAGGTGCGCTGCCTGAGCTCCTAATATTACACGGAGCATGTAAGAGTGCAGGGGGTGTATCTGAGAGCAGTTCTCAGAATATACACGCCCCTGCAAAGAGGAACAGCAGAAAGGGGTAAGAAATGAGAGAGACCGCTCATAGGTGTCCGCATATCCCCACCAACATTCCACCTTGTGTACAACAGCAAGAAATCATCAATAAAATGAACAAACCCTTTATTTTTTTATTTTAAAATCCAATTAAAGCTAACTGTCGGTGCGCGGGTGTGTCCATTACTTAACTACGGTTAATGCAGCTTAAATGGCTAAAGAGGATAACAAGGAGGATATATGCAAATGAAGCAGCATAGCAATAGTGTAGTGGGCAGAGCATTCGCCTTACGAGCAGGCATTCCTGGTTCGAGTTCCACTACAGCACATTCCATTTTCCATGGCAAAGCACATTATGACTAATATTTATGTTGCATAACCCACTAAATAACATATTTATTAACTGGAGTACTGCAGTAAATGCATATGTGAGGTGCAAGTGTCATAATGAATAAAGCACTAATAAGCAGGTTTAAGCCCCAATAAGCAATAGTAAGCATATTTAAGCACTAGTAAGCGAGTTTAAGCCTGTTTGTGTGGGGGTAAGCAATGCGCACACAGGTTAAACAATTTTAAAGCTAACTCTCTGTAAGCATATGTAACCAGAAGTTAGCATTCCTTACCCCCGCACAAATGCACGCAAACCCACTTACAACCGCTCAAAAGTGCCTTAATCACTCTTTGCCCTTGTTCTGCCCAGCAACAAAAAAACAGCCATGCAGGTCTCAAACCTAGGACCCTGTACACCATAGTCACAGTAGTTAACCATCAAGCCAACACAGAAGTAGAAAAAAATGAGGTATCAGCAAACAAGTCTTCAGCATATTAAAGCCAAACTGAACCTGTGAAAGGAATCAGTATACAGACATATGTGCCTTAACCAACTACATAACATAAATACGTGAACCGGAGTACAGCAGTAAGGCCAGAAGTTAGGTGTAATTGTAATAGAGTGAAGTCCCCAATAAAATACAAGGACCCCATACAGTGTACATACACATGAATCATGGATAACAGGCATACATATAAGGTGCAATGAATAATAACTCAATGCCAAAAAGGAATTATAATGCAAAGTCTAATGTAAGCAATGCTAAGCATTGCACAGGCCAGCTTAGGAGGTGTAGGCAATGTGTAGGCCAGCTAACTCAATGTGCCCAGTATTATACCCCTTTAAACAATGCCAACCCTAGGTAAACAGGTTTGCCCATAGCCTAGCCTTTTCAAAACTGGCCAATCATGGAAAACTGTGGGAAATTGGCCCTACTTAAACCCAAGAGGCGTGAATACATCTCAGGTTTTATCTTCCTCTTGCAGGCACAATGACAGTAAGGGGAGAAGGTGTGTGCTTTCAGGTGCAGCGCTGGTTCATCCAGGAGTCCAAAGTTATGGTAGGACTCTTTGCCAAAGACCATGAGCAGAGAGTGCTGCAGGCCAGTACAGGGCTCCCAATATAAGGCGGAGGTCTGGGATCATCTTGCCTGTGACCTCATCAGTGCCATTGACATACCCCAAACTGGTGAGCAGGCCAGGCATCACTATGCTGACCAGAAGCAGCATAAGGGGGACCACTTGGAGGAGTGGATCAAGAGGCTAGAGCAGCAGGGGATGTTCCAGTTGTGTGTAAGTATCACCCCACTATGTGTATAATAATTACCAGCTCAGGTATATCATGGATAGGTATGGCTAAATATTCCTCTTATGTCCCCCACAGCTACAATGGAGTGGGCTGCAAACCAGGAGGCTCACGTCAGTCACCTGGCAAGGTTGCACTGTGAGGCAGGTCAGTAATACTCATGCATTTACTGTCATAGGAAATAAAACTAAACGTAGTAGTAAATTAATTGCCTGTATAAAACCTGTATTGTTCAAGGCAAGTACTGCATACACTAGAGAATATGGCAGGAAGGGTCTCATATCGTTTGTATGTCAATAAAAGTGTAATAGCCTGACAATAAAGGTCTAACTGCTGGACTGCATGTGTATATTCTGGTATCATATGGTAATGTAAATTCACAATCATGTAATAGTACTGTTGTATTAAGCACTGTTACCCACACCGCGCACCATAAATTGAATGTGTAGGAATGTCTGTATATGACAGGTGTAATCCCCAAAGGCCATTTAGTACAACTGAGAGACACACTGACAGTAAATAGGGAAAATGCAGACAACAAAACCTGAATAGCACATGCAACTGAGATGTGAACTGTTGTTTTTTTAGCACACACAGCCATGGTCCGAATCCTGCCAGTGGTAGTACTCTGCATACAGAATCATACCCCACAACTGTACAGATATGTCCAGAATGTCCAGTAAAGTGGCCTATATCTGTTGCCTATCAACCTGTCCCCCTGGGGAATCAGTGGGATGATCCCAGACATATAGGCAGCAAACAAAAAATACACCTGATTGACACACATCTATGAAAACAAAGCTGGCACACTACCAACTCCCCACTACCTTATGAGACTAAGAAGCCACATATCTCCCATCTATGCCCCAACTTGTCAAGCTGTGATCAGAGTGTGTACAGTAACAGTGAGATGTATGTGAATAATAGTAATGAGGAATCTGGTACTGTGTGTGGGAACATTCAGGTAGTGCTAATAAACATTCCTCCCACAGGTCTGTCAGATACCAACAATGTGCCCAGAAATACAAGAATGATACCCAGTACTGGTACTGTTTACATTGGTATTGTATGGCAGCGCGACTGATGCAGTTGCTCTGAATAATGAGGTAGTACACATTATTGTCACCCACACTGTCCTACAACATATAACTGTCTAGGAAATCTGTATAAGAGTGTTGTAATACAAGGTCAGAATGCAAATGCACTGGGGATAAATAAGACAGAAATCTGATAGGAGATATACAGCAATGTCTGTATAGCAGACATAACTGTGATGGACAGTGTGTTTAAGTTGTGTAAGATACAGCCATGGTCTTAATCTTGGGAGTGTAAGTAGGCTGCATACAGAATCATACCTCACAACTGTACAGATGAGGCCAGAATGTCCAATATATGGGCCCATATCTGCTGCCTGTCCCCCTGGTAAGTCTGTGGGATGATCCCAGATGTTTAGCCAGCAAACAGGGAATACAAGTGATTGTCAAACATCTATGAGAACAAACCTGTCACTGTAGCGATCCCTGAAACTGTTAAGCGAGTAAAAGGCCAAGTATGTCCTATCTACACCCTCATGTTGTCAAGTTTTGACCAGAGTGTGTACAGTAACAGAGAGAGATGTATGTGCATAATACTAATGTGTATTCTGGAAGTCTGTATGACAACAGTCAGGTAGTGCTAACAAACATTGCTTCCACAGGTATGTCGGATATGAACACTGTGCTGAGAAATAAAGACTATAATAACCTGTACTGGTACTGTTCACTCTGGTATTGTAGGGAATTGTTAGCATTGTAGTTTCTCTGAATAATAATGTATCACTGATCACTGTCACCCACACTGTGCTGCATAATATAACTGTGTAGGAAAGCATGTATATGTGTGTGTCAGGTCACTAAAGGTTGAAGAAGGCAACATTCTAGATACATTCCAGCACACCTGCATGTGGTCAACACATGGCCAGAGTCTGTGCAGAAAGAGTTGGATAGCTATGTGCATAACATCAACCTGGAATGTGGGAGTATGTGTAGAAACAGCTAGTTAGTGTTAACAAACATTCCCTCCAGAGGTATACCAGGTAAGAGGTGTATATTGCAGGTAAAACCAGTTAATGCATAATGATGATGACAGCCATATCACTATCCAAACTAAAGCTATAGGGTAGTGTAGTAAGACTTGTAAGGTACAGATAACAGCACTGACTAGGAGAGTAATGTGGACTATAGGAATATACTAGTTGTTAATTGACACCCCCCCACCATATCTCCAACAATAATCAACATACCCACCCCAACTGGTATATAATGACACCTATGTTCTGATAATGTCCAGTTGTTTGATAAATATATTATTTGCTCCCATGCATGTGCTATAATGAAATATTCCAACATTGGTGGCATGGTGCCATCATTGTACTTGCATGCTGTTCTTGTTACCACTGTGGTCCCATATATGCATGTGTTCTGTTTGCTATGCAACTGTTCTGTATCTGGTGTCTGGGTTAATGGGAATATCTATGCATGCTGTTATACCTAACCCTGGAATGTGTTGACTATTACTAACCTACATATAATGATGAAATCTAAACACTATAGCACATTTGGGAAGGCTGGTCCCAGCGGACCCACCTGTCCCACCTCAGCTGGCCATGGCACCAAGCACCAGCATGTCTGGGGCCCATCCGGAGATTTTCCTGTCCGTTGGTCCTGCACAACCTTCGGGTGGAACCACCTCAGGGGATAGGGCTCACTCCTTCCCCTGGGAGTGGGCATGGACAGGAACCTGTCACCCATCTCCAGGTCAGAGTCATGGTGCATAGAGTGCTCGACCAGCAGCTTGGTGATCTTCTACGCCAGCTCGAGGGCCGTGTGACACAACTAGAGCATCAGTCTGACTTTGTGACTCAACCCCTAGCACAGCCACCATCAGGGCTGTGAAGGTGTAGTGGTGACTGTCCATGGGTGGGGACTTCAGTCCCTCTGTTTCCACTCTGGGGCTCATGGACATCCAATTTCCCAACAACCCTTCCCATCAAGGTGTTTACCCCCACATGTGTCATATAACACCCCTGCATGCGTCTTGTTTGTCTTGTCTGTTAACCTATCCAACCTACCTCCCCAAATATACCTACTACCCCACCCCAACATCACACTCTCACCTGAAAAAAAAGGGCAATCTGTTCCCAAAAAATAAATCTCACCCCATACTTAGCTGTTCATTTCGCACACGTATCCACTGGGCACATGTAATCTGGTCTAATTGGCATCACAACTTATTATTGTTGTCCTCATCCCTCTCTCAGGGGTTTGAGTGTCCAAATCTACCTCCAAATTCAGTGTATATGCACAGCAGCTGCTGTAGTAGAAATGGGCAGCTATGGACCTTCCCCAGACCCTTCCTGCACATCCCTAGCTATTTCCCCTACTGTCTTACCCTATTTGTGCCCCTTTTTCACCACTTTCCTATCAACCTTTTTTTCTTTTCTTTTAAAGAAATTAGCACAGGGGTAAGCAGGACTAAGCACTTTTAAGCAGTAGTAAGTGGGTTTCAGCTTGTTTGTGTGAGGGTAAGCAATGCCTACACTAGTTAAGCAATTTAGAAGCTAACTGAGTATAAGAAACTGTAACCGGAAGATAGCAGTGCTTACCTCTGTGCAAACCTGTGCAAACCTGCTTACAACTGCTCATAAGTGCCTTACTCACTCTGTATCCAATGGCCCTTGTTCTGCCCAGCAACAAAATATGCAGAATTTGCAAGACTCAAACCCAGGACGCTGCACACCATGACAAAAGTGATTTTACCACTACACCATGTCAAATATACAAAAGCTTGATGTTTTCACAAAGATATCATCCAGCCAAGTCATTCAACAGTACAGGAAATGTATTTCAACATGTAGATGCATGTGTGTGTGTATATATATTAATATCTAAATAGATAAAACATATCATATATATGTAGATATAGATATAAATATATAGAAATATATATATATATATATATATATATATATATATATCTATATATATATATATATATATATATATATATAAACATATAGACATACAAATGCCTACATCTATAGATATATATGCCTACATCTATATGTCTAAATATATACAGCAAGTTATATATATGTAAGCATATATATATATATATATATATATATATATATATATATATATACATATATGTATATATCTATATATATATCTATATATATATATATATATATATATATATATATATATACATATATGTATATGTGTATGCTTTGCCCATACCTTACATGGATAGAAGGAAGTTTCTCTGTTCACCTGTGAGGAGGGTAGCTTTGAGCAGCCTATCTGTCCCTGGAGGAGTTGTTTCACCCCAGAAATTTGTAGTTTATTGGCAATTTTGGGCTAATTTCTATCTCTTTCATTTCCTTGCTATAAAAACCGCATTTGCCCGGTTTTGCGCACCGGGCAGCACCGGTTAGCTAGGGTAAAACTATTCCTGGCTCCACAAAGTCTCCTCTTCAATGTTTCCCGTGGAACTAGACAAACTTTCAACTTAAGCACTCAAGCCATTCATTTCACAGCCCGGCACTTGCTCAAAACTCATAGCAAGCACTTATAAACCCTAGCACTAGACCCTCCTATACTGTACAGAAGGACAAGGCTCTCTATTTGACCTTACCAGCCATTCGGTAAAACAGTTCACTGTACCTGTCCAGGCATGTCCAAAGGGCAGTTTCAGGTGTACTCTCCAGTCCAACTAGTGAATCTGGGCATGTTGAGGCAATGTTACAGCTGCATCATGTACACAGACAAACCTCTCCTCCTACCACCAAACACTAATACATGCGAGAGATGCAATTATACAGCCAAACTGGAGGCTAAGCTTTCTCAACCCAAGACTGGATCAGACAGTCAAGAGGAGAAGGGAAATACTTGCATCACACCACCAGTCTCACATACACCATTAAACCAGCACTGGCAAAAAACACACATAAATACACAAAAACATACTCGGAGGCTCTAAATAAAAATCTGCAAAAGCAACAGAGACCTCCAAAGCAGACATCCAAGCAATCTCCACCTCCCCCAACACAAACCATGAAACACATACTTCACAAAACCCATGTGCCACAAAATCACAGCCCTTAAGGCAAAATAACATACCCAACATACTAGTAATAGGTGACTCTATAGTCAGGCACACTGACGTCCCACTCACTAGACTGAATAAGGAGAAGGTTACTGTTAGGTGCCTGTTGGGTGCCAGGATCCACCATATAACACAAGCACTCAGGTCACTCCAGAACAAGTACAAATACAACTCTGTTATTGTCCATGTTGATGTGAATGACCTGAGCCGCACCTCCCTGGACTACATAAAAAGAGATATGGAAGAGCTCTCTGATCATGTAGCCCAGGTTGGTATGACCCTGACCCTGAGTAGCATCCTGCCCACACCAAGAATGATACCATGGTATAGAGAAAAAATTATCAATTTCAACAATTGGCTAAGTTACTGGTGTCATTCAAAGGGGATCCAGTGTCTGTCCACCTGGGATGACATGCTTGACAAGCCACAGTGCTTCGCTATAGATGGCATGCACCTGTCACCCTTAGGCTTTTGAATACTGGCCAAGGCTCTTGCCACCCCCATAGTGCCTTTTTTAGGCAAGGCTCAAATGACAAACCCACCACCGTAAATAGCACAAGTAACAAAAAACTGTGGGTAATGCTACTCAATGCCAGAAGTCTAAAGCTCAAAATGCATGCACTCAAGGCATTCCTCAGTATGGAGAAAATTGATATATGTACAGTAACAGAAACCTGGCTTAAGACTCCAGGGAGCAATCCAGCACTACCAGGCTACAACTCATACCATACATTTCAGCCACAGAACTCAGACCAAAATACAAAAGGCGGGGGTGTATCCATATTCATCAAGGATACCCACACCTCCAGATTAGTGGCACAGCATGATGCTTCAAAGATCATTCACGTGCAACTAGCAATGGGCAAAGCTGCTATTCAAATTGTAGCTTGCTACAGATCACCCACTATGTCCCAGGATCCCATTCCACATTTCTGGAAACACTGGGAAACATAAAGGTCCTACAAAACACCCTAATATTGGGTGATTTCAATTACCCAAACATTAAATGGAAGAACTACTCAAGTACTAAATCCCTTGCCCAGCATTTCCTAGAATTTATAAACTCAAACGCCCTGGATCAACTGGTCAACACTCCCACCAGAGGTGACAACATATTGGACCTGGTCATCACCAACATGGGTGACTGGTGATCCACACCGGAGGTCAATCCCTCACTGGTTAGATCTGACCATAAACAAATCACTTTGGATATCCACATTCTGCCCCCACCCCCGGACAAGGAAACCACTGTGAAAAACTTTTCAAAAGCAAACTTCATGTTACTTAAGACCAAGGTGGAAAGCTTCAAAGCCCCCATGCTAAAGGATTATGCTGTCCAAGCTGCAAAATCCTTTACTAATGCATTCTGCAGACACCTACAAGAATGCATGGATCGTGCTAGCCCAAGTAACACCAAGACTCACTCCTCCAAGAAAAGCAAACTAGTCTGGTGGACTCCATCCATATACAAGCTATACAATAGAAGGAGGAAACTAGTACAGAAAAGAGTAAAATCCAAAGAAGGGAAGACATTCCTGATCAGTATTAGCAAGAAACTATGATCCCTCATAAAATCACCCAAGGTGAGCTTCGAAAGAAAAATTGCCAAGGACTCCAAAGATAACCACAAGGCATTCTTTAGCTATGTCAAGAATCTAAGTGGCAATGCTCAGATCTGCTCAGAGTTAGTGCAGAATGGCACAAAATACACTGAACCAACTGATATCACCAACATCCTGGCAGACAGGCTCAGCGCAAACTTCACCCCCTTCTCACCCCAAAAGGGCCCATAACCATATCAGAAGAATGTAGAGCCCCTGAAATCACAGACACTCAGGTTAAAACAGCCCTCTCCAAAGCCAAAATCACAACATCAATGGGACCAGATGGTGTCCCAGGCTGCATCCTATATGAGCTCAAAGACGAACTAACCCTTCACCTAAACACACTGTTCAAACTCAGCCTTTCCACAGTCTACATACCCATTGAGTGGCGCACAGGAATGGTTATTCCACTCCACAAAGGTGGAGCCACAACAGACCCTGTGAACCATTGCCCTATAAGCCTGACTAGCTTGGCCTGCAAGACTATGGAGCGCATCATCATGGAACTCATTAACAGAGACACTGGGAACCTCCAAACACTGGTCCCTACCCAGTTTGGCTTTGTTAAGGGCAGATCATGCCTCCTAAACCTGGTGGACTTCTTTGAGACAGTTACCAAGGCTATAGACAAGGGAAAGGTGGTACACAGAGCCTACCTAGACTTCCTAAGGCCTTCGACACCATTCCTCATTCTGGTATTATAGACAAGCTCACCAGACTGAACATAAACCCCTACATCACAAGATGGGTTGCCAACTGGCTCACTGACAGAACCCACATGGTGAGAGTTGCGTGAGCTAGGTCCGACTCTAAACCGGTTACAAGTGGCATTCCTCAGGGCTCAGTCCTAAGATCCCTCCTGTTTGGCATATACTTCTCAGAGGTACAGGCAAGTATAGGAGGACTATGGCTGACCAAGTTTGCAGACGACTGCAAACTAGGGGCTATAATTGACTCTACGGCTGGCACAGACATCCTCCAAAAGGGTCTCACTGAGACAGATACCTAGTGTCAAAACATGGTCTCAAACTAAATGCCAAAAAGTGCATAGTCATTCCCTTTGGAAAAAACAAAGTACCCACAAACTACCGCATAGGTGGTAGTCCCCTAAATATGGAAGATGTAATAAGGGATCTGGGGACCCAAGTAGATAGTAATCTCTCATTTGATAATCACATTGCCAAAGTGGTTAGAAAATCCTTCTATGTGGCCCACCTAATCACAAAAGGGTTTGCATCCAGATCAAAAGAGGTCACTGTGCCCCTCTACTCTTCACTCATCAGACCCATCATAGAGTACAACGCCCCATTTGGGATGTACCTTACAAGACACCTGCAACAGCTGGAAAGACCACAGAAGTACCTTACCAAGAGGAACACTGGCCTCAAACATATGCCCTATGCAGCTCGACTGAAGAAACTCCAGCTGTACTCGGTTGCATACCACCTACTCAGAGGTGATCTCTGCCTGACATAAAAGGCCATGTCAAACCCAGAATTAATGGACATGCTCCACCTAAAGAAAACCTTATTCCCTCAAGCCACACTCTCTAGGGATTTAAACCTCACCACAACAATAAATAGGATGTGCTGGAGGGACAGATTCCTGTCCCAGAGACTTCCCATGCTTTGGAACAAGATTCTAATCTACATTAGGCAGAGCTCCTCGCTAACACTTTTCAAGAGAAACCTTGATGAGTGGATGGGAAACAGAAAGTTTACCCCAAGGATCACTTCAGTGGCTTTGCTGGACAGAGGCACAGGGATCTAATCTAAGGGGGCAGTGAAAGCCAACACATTCTGGCTAGGCTTATAAATGCCTTTGGGCAGATATCCTAGTACCTACTTATGAACCTAGGAATCTATATACGGACATAGTTATATTTATGTAAGCAGATGTATATATCTATATAGGTATATACAGACATACATCTGTTGATAACAGTGGGTAAATAACAGAAACATATATGTCCACATGCATTGTTAATGGGGTTGAGAGGCCCCAAACAATATACGTCTTGTATGAATAGGTATACCCCCCAGCCAAACACATCCATACTGCAATATACTACCAAGTGTTGCAGATCCCATAACCAGGACCTGGCACAACATGGCCATTCCTAGGATACATATACACAGGCACATATATGCAGATAGAGATATACATATATAAATATCTATCTATCTATCTATATATATATATATATATATATATATATATATATATATATACACATATGTATAGATATATATGTAACTACACATACACACATAGAGATATGTATAGTAAGATACATATGTAGTAGGTGCACACAATATGGAACAGCCACTCTTCCTACAGTTACCACCTTACCAAATGGAGACTGTATGAGCCACCCATACAAATGACAATCATTGCCTGCAACATATACCCACAGAGAAATCAAAGGATATAACACCACACACAGGTTTGCATAAATGAGAAAGCTTTAGTTGTGTACTATTACAGTTGTATATGACATGTGGTATAGCTGTTTAGACACGGACATCCACATAAACTGAGTAATGTAACTGTGAAACAGTTATACTAATACAGTAGTCTGAAAAACTTAACAAATGTTGCCGTCCAGGCCAAAGCCATCAAGTAGTACAATAGTAAAGACAGAATGGGCCACAGGATACCAAACAATCAACAGTAAGTAATGCCGATGTATAGTTCAGCAGCCACTATCTACACCCTGCAAGCAATCCCTAGGGGGGTAAAGACCTCAGCAAACACAATGGGATGTAACTATTATATAAGAAGGCATTACTGACACTATCACAAGTACACTGACAAACAGAACAGTCTGTATGGCAGGTGGCAGTAGGCCTGCATTTAACCAAGGTGGATTGTATGGTAATGTACATCCATATACCTTAAGGCAGCTCACCCCTGATGGTCTTCAGGACTTTGGGCTTTCAGGATTCTGTAGCGCTCCCATATACATATATTTATATATAGACATATGTATATATAGATATACATATATGTATATATATATATATATATATATATATATATATATATATATATATATAGATATATGTATATATAGCTATATATGTATGCACATCCTAACAGATATGTCTAATTATGTTGGTATATATGTAGATATCAGTAACTATATGTGCATACATATCTATTCTGATATACCTACTACTGTCGATATATATGTAGATATCCATACGTATATGTGCATATGTATCTCTATCTGTATATGTGTAGACATATATTGCTCAGTATATGTATATATCTGGGTGTTTATTTGTATAGCCTCATACCCTATAGTTCCAACTTTGTAGTGCAAGGGGATAACAGGTATGTATAGCAGGTATAGTTGTAGACTATTGCTACTGTAGTAGGGAGTGTCTTCACAGACATGGTGTATGTGGGAGGTCACATCTGCTTTTAACATGTGCACCATTGGCTACTGACAGACATCAGAAGGACATCATAGTACAGTACCACTGCTAGCACATAATGCTCTTGTGGACTACAGCTGGGATAATGGCCAATATATGTGGACAGTCTGACACACTCTGGACTGTCCAGAGGTATACACATAACCCATTAGTGCAAGACATGTGGACCAATCCTGATAATGTGGAAGTTAACAGCCATGTAGATGGGTATAACACATAACTACTAGTATACATGTGCCCCCATAGGTTATGCTTTCACACATCCCTGCCTGTCCTGCCACATACTAACCACTGGTACAGAGGTGCCATGGCCACATACTACCCACTAGATATTCACATACATCTGTACAGCATCCCACTGCTCTGTCTGACATACATGACTGTTATGGTGGCCCGACGACAGTACATCTGGCAAGTATCTGAATATTACATCTCACTGGGTAAGTACACTAAGCTGCTAGGCATGTAACAAAGCACTGTGCAGGCTACAGACAGACCGGTTCAACACTAGCCTACATTTCCTATGGGGGAATGCACATGTACCTGCATATATAGCATGCTCTACAGGCATGCCACAACACAGAATAACATAAACCTGTGTGAAAGTGCATAACTACAACCAATGTGAACACAGCCACAGCCACATATGGTATGCTAACGTATTATTACAGTATAAGGACTATCTGTTCAACACCAACCTCATATGTGCCACTCACACACTAACCCTACATATACTGGGCCGCTACACAGTGTGCTCCGATGCCTGTCTGTGGTATGGAACATGTGTGTGTATGGTCCTACAAACATGCCAGCCGATAGGGTAACATACAGTGGAGCAGCATGTAACATCAGATAGAACAGGACCAAGAACAATGACATCTACCACAGTCTGTACACATATTAACAATACACACACTGCCAACAATCACCATACATACACAGACCTCAGTACTGTACACACAACCACAGAATGTCCGGGTTATGTCATCAAATATAACCCCTACTATATATAACATGTGTAGCAGTCTGATATCTCACTGGCTTGTTATCAGATATGATGTCACTTATTATGGTGTACAGCACATATGCACCCCTTACTGCATGACATACGTACAAATGTTGACAAGGTTGTGGCTGGAGGCACATACACAGGGCCAATATTGACATGTTGCTCTGATAACCTCATACATTTACTGTTGTAACTGGGTTTGTTGTAGCATATGTCCTATGAGGGATATGAAGTCAGTAACTCGTATGGCTGTCACCATCTATAGACTGCAATCCTCACACTACCTTCTGCAGTTCACAGATAGGTGCTCTGTTGGTAACACCTGTAACAAAAGGCACCACACACTGGCCAGTCTGCAGATGACCCTACAGATTGGTGTTCCCTCATAAACAGCACTGACACGGCAGGTATGGAAACATGTAGGACAGCCATATCCACACACACTCTGTTAAACCAACATTACTCCAAATGCAGTATAGCAGCACTTACAGTCTGTAGTCAGGTCAGGCACATTCCCCTCCTGTGTGTTGGCCTGTTTCCACAGTGTATGTTGTTGGATGTAAATCCCCAATCCATCTGATATGCTGTTTGCCAAAAAACAGATCGAGTTCCTGCTCACAGTGAATGAAAGGCCCAACACCAACATGATGTTTCTAGATACTGATGTGTGTTTCCATGCAATTGGGTATAGGAATGTTACCACAGCTGTTTCACATGCAATCAGCTAGAGGAGGGCTGCAATTTATGCAGAGGACATCAGCTGATCCTGAGCATCACTTAAAATACACATGCTGTTGCCTAAGCAATGGAGGTGTAAGTCTCCGCATCCACCAGAGAGGGGGTGAGAGAGGCAGACAGAGGCACAGAAAAGTCAGGGAGGGGTGGGAGAGTAAAACTTAAGCATGTTTGTGTCACACACCTACCACTACAGGGTATCAAACCCCTGATGATTATGTAGTGCTATCATATGTCCATACAGTTAGTGGATGCACCACATAGGTTACATGGTGGGGAGCCCTCAGAACTTATATGTGATTGTGAGTTACATCTGCAACAGGGATATGGTAGCTATGTGGTAGGTGTAGTACACGTGCCTGTCTGCATGAACAGGTGTCAGTGTCAACACAGCCACACTCTCACAGGGATGCACACACACTGATACACTTGGCAGGGTCAGGAATACAACTCATCACTAGTGGGATTGTCACAACACAGTACTGTGCAGGTATCACATGCACCACAGGGGTCATACGGAGGTTATATGTACAAAGGATATGTGGAAGTGTCTGACATCAGACAGCATGCTTCAGTATGCCAATGGGGGTTGTAATGATTGTGAATGTGGTCATACGCATCATACACCACACACACAGACATGGGTGCTAGTACTGACATCCATGGGTGGACTGCTTCACGGGTGTGTTGTGGTCAACTGTGCCAGACAGCTATACAAGGCTAGGTGATGGGTATTCCTTGGCATCAGGCCACATGACAATGGTATGCATCGTGGGTGTAGTGTCTGGAGTTGCCCACACAGGTGGCTATTGTATTCATCATCCAGTCACCTGGGTGACTATTGCGAGTGGAAAATTCTGTGCATTGCTTGCCATGTATGTGTTCCTTAGTACATGATATAGACAGTGTCTGGGATGTGCACACCTCCCACATGCATGTACAGTGATATGTGGAACTGTACCTGGGGTGTCTGGCCTATGGTGTGTACACAGAGTGTTATCATCAGATGTGCCAGTCCTGGCCTCATGTGGTGGGAACTGTTAATAGACAGCAGGTTGACCCTGCACCTACATTGATAGCATGATACCAGTATTCCCTGGTGTCAGTGGCATCTGTCCATACAGGGCTTGTGTTTCAGGCATGGTATGTCCTTTATGGGTCATATTTGATATCACCACAGGTGTTGCAGGTGTCCGGTGGAGAACATGGGGGAGGTGCACTGTTGGCATGTACATGCCTATTGGACTGATGGACAGGGTGCCATGCCCTCTGTAGCCCACTGCAATCACACCATGGTTTCTATCAGTGGGCAATATGCAGGGTACTACCAACATAGCGACTGTTGCCTAGGCAAGTGTGCGTGTGTATGAGACATAGGTTGAGAGTGTTCCCTGGGTAATACAAGGGTTTCTAACATTGTTCAGCTGGCATTGATGTCACATTTAGGGGTATGGATTTGCACCCCAGCCTCTTGGCTATTTCACATCCGTTATGCCTGTACAGTGGACATTGTAATATATACTTGGCCCACCATGTAAGAAGTTTGTAAAACCCGCTCCACATTGAGTCCACTTGTTACACACTCACAACCACCTCCACACAGGATATGAATGACAAGCACAGACACACACACACACACACACACACACACACACACACACACACACACACACACACACACACACACACACACACACCTGTCATGTCAGGGATTAGAACTCCTACCTAATTAATACATTACACTACAGCACTATGCTATTATAGGACACTCCATTAAGATTACTGGAGTTCGCCTTCCCCAAAGGTGTATTTCACAGTGAATTACATCAGCAGGCTTGCGAAAGTAGGGCATTTGAATTGTACTGAGTGTGAGTAGCCTAAAATGCATTGCTCCCTGCACAGACATAGAAACACACACAAAACATCCACAACTGCCATGTGTAGGAATAGAACCCCTACCAGAGTTCTATATCACACTAAAGCATGATGCTGTTATAGACACACCACAGGAATTGCTGGAGTGCCCCTTCCACAAAGGTGTATTTCACAGTGAATGACATCATCAGGTTTGCCAAAGTAGGGCATTTGAATTGTACTGAGTGTGACTAGCCTAAAATGCATTGCTCCCTATACAGACATAGAAACACACACAAAACATCCACAACTGCCATGTGTGGGAACAGAACCCCTACCAGAGTTCTATTTCACACTACAGCATGATGCTGTCATCGGATGCACCACGGGGATTGCTGGAGTTCACCTTCCCCAAAGGTGTATTTCACAGTGAATGACATCAGCAGGATTGCCAAAGTAGGGCATTTGAATTGTACAGTGAGACTAGCCTAAAATGCATTGTTCTCTACACACACACACACACACACACACACACACACACACACACACACACACACACACACACACACACAATTGCCAAGTCTGTGATTAGAACTCCTACCTAACTATTTTATCACACTACAGCTGTACACAGTTACAGAATACGCTATGGAGATCACTGGCCTACAACCTTCCCAGAAGTGTATTTTTAGGTGGATGACATCAGCAGCCTTACCAAAGTAGAGCATTTGAATTGTAGAGAGTGTGACTACCCTAAAAGGTATTGTTCTCTACACAGACAGAGACAGAAAAACAAACACACACACACACACACACACACACACACACACACACACACACACACACACACACACACATGTCAAGTCTGGGATTATAACTCCTACCTAACTATTTTATCATACTATAGCTGTATGGAGTTATGGAATACACTACAGAGATTACTGGCCTACATCCTTCCCAGAGGTGTATTCTAGATGGACGACATCAGCAGCCTTTCCAAAGTAGAGCATTTGAATTGTAGGGTGTGTGACTACCCTAAAAAGCATTGCTCTCTAGACAGACAGACACACACAGACACATGCACACACTTGCCAAGTCTGGGATTGGAACTCCTACCTAACTATTTTATCACACTACAGCTGTACAAAGTTATGGAACACTCTATGGAAATTACTGACCCACAACCTTCCCAGAGGTGTATTTCTAGGTGGATGACATCAGCAACCTTACCAAAGTAGAGCATTCAAATTGTAGGGAGTGTGACTACCCTAAAAAGCATTGCTCTCTACATACACACACACACACACACACACACACACACACACACACACACACACACACACACACACACACAAACACACAGTTGCCATGTCTTGAATTTGAATGCCTACCTAACTAGTTTATCACACTACAGCAGTACGCAGTTATAGGACACACCACAGAGATTACTGGGCTACAGCTCTCCCAAAGGTGTATTTCACAGTGGATGACCTCAGCAGGCTTGTCATAGTAGGGCTATGGGGAGGTTAGTGTGTGTGCATGGGCCATAAACCATTCATCTTTGACACACCACATGCGGGCACAAACAGGGTCATATGTCACAGGTATGTGTATACAGCTGCTAGATGACTAATTCCTTGTACAGTCATGTTGCACAACTAGCACTTGCACCACATAGTCTGTAATGCTGACAGATACCGGTGGCTAGTATCTACAGTGAGTGACATCTGAACCTCATGTGGTTGTAGCCCTTTTGCTGTTTGCTGGGTGGGACAGGCCTGGATGGCTCCTTGTCACAGTCACCCTCTTCCACACATCTATGTATGTCTACCTTTGGCTTATTATAGTGTGTTGTCTTAGATATATGTCTGTATTCCTATCCAGTGTGTGTGCAAAACATGAGTGGTGCATACTGAGGAGTGTCTGCACTAACATCTGCAACTGCCAGATATGTCTGGTCCACTGGTGTTTGCAGACATGGCCTTCACTTGTTTAAGTGTGTGAGCATGCCCAGTATGACCTTTCAGTATGTTGACTGACATTGCCTTCATTTCTCTAGCCTTCGTTTCCCTAAGTGTGTGAGCATGTCCAGTATGCCCGTCTGTATTGAATGTGTGGATCGAGTCCAGGTAGTTTGTACTGCAGTGCAGACCTTTGTGTTGTACACCTACAGGTAGCATACTGTTTCTACAGGGTATCTGTCTATCATTTGGCACTGACTATTACTACATTTCTACATAGGATGAGGGGGGCACACCTGACTACTTCTACATTTTTACACAGGATTGGGGGGGGCACACCTGACTGTTACTACATTTCTATGTAAGATGGGGGAGCACATCTAACTATTTTGACATTTCTACACAAGATTTGGGGGGAACACCTGACTGTTACTACATTTCTACGTAGGATTGGGGGCACACCTGACTATTTCTACATTTCTACACAGGATTGGGGGGGTGCACCTGACTGTCATTACATTACTACGTAGGATGGGGGACACACTTGACACTTGTATACATTTGCTATGACTGTACTGATATGTCAGGTACTCCAGTTCATTCTGTATTCTACGCTATCATGATGACTGGAAGCATACCAGTGTACTACAGATCTTAGCTTTGATTTACCTACATATTAGTTTCTGACTTCCTATCCTTCTGAACTAATGTCTCACTGCCTGACCTGCTGTGTAGGCCTGGGGGGGGAGTTACCCATAGGCATCATTCAGAGCCCATAGCACAGCCTTTGTTTGTGTTTGTCTTCACCTGTCCTGGCTGTGACTGTTTTTGAGTATGTGAACCCCCTTGACTGGCATGTGTGAGTCACTCACCTTGTCGGTGTCCCAGTATTGAGGGTGGTGCTACAGGGCTGCCTATGTCAAATGCATATAGTACACTGCCTATACATGGTTGAGCACAGGTAGTGTCATGTTTGACATCCCTTTTACTGTAAGTGAGAGTCAGAGAGAGGTGTTATTCCCTGGGTCCTTCATGTATCAGTGTATGTGCTATGCGTTGCCTCTTTGCCAAGGCCAGAGCATACTGGGTATGCCTCCTTCTGCCTACTGGGGCAGGCTTAGGTTGTTCCTCCTCCGAGTCACTCTGTGCCTGTGCATGCCTTGGTAATGGTGGGGGGCTGTGTGGCCCTGCTCTGTGCTGTTCCTGCTGCAGCTGTTTCCACAGGATCATATTGTGTTGCATGGCACATATGATTACAATTTGGGTACATTTAGCTGGTGAGTACTGCAAGGCTCCACTGGATGTGTCCTGGCACAGGAACCGTGACTTGAGCATCCCAAACACATGCTCTACTATAATTCTGGTCTGTGCATGTGCCTCATTATGGTGGTCTTGTTCAGGTGCATGTGCATTTCTGATGGGTGTCATCAGCCATGACTCCAGTGCGAACCCAGCATCCCCCACTAGGTAACCATGAGGGATGTCCCCATTGGCAAATCACTGGTACAGCTGTGTCAGATGCCAGATGTGGGAATCATGATAGCTTCCAGGGTAGCCAGCACACACATTCATTATTATGCCCTGGGCATCGCACATGACCTGGTAGTTGATGGAGGGGAAGCCATAGCGGTTGATGTAGACCATACCCCACTCACCAGGTGGTGCTTTGATGCATATGTGCATGCAGTCTATAGCAACCACTAGCTCAGGGTATTCTGCTATTTGGTGGAACAGTTGCATATTGCTGGCCAATGCCTCATGGGTGTTAGGGAAATATATGTGCTCACTGACATGTGCTGACATGACATCCAGAAACTGGTGGAGTACCCTGGATGCTGATGCCTGTGAGATCCCCATCATATCCCCATTTGGCCTTTGGAAGGTACCTGTAGCTAGTATTCTTAGGCCTACACATACATTGGTATCCACTGCACGCAAATGCTGAATTATGTATCTGTGATAATGAAAATTCGTTTTGTGGTGGTTTCAGTACTCCAGTTCCTATTGTTGGTCCAATTTTCACTTGTTTGTTTTTTGGTTTGTGGTTGGTTTCTGTCATGGGTTCCCCTCTGTTAGTTCTGTGTGTCAGGCGTGGCCAGCACAGCTCAACAATTTGCTGTAGGAGGTCCGTGTCCACCCTATAGCATTCCACTATCTCCAGCTCATGTAGCCCCTGGTAGGTTACCCTGGGTCTGTAGACTCTTCTCAGTCTCCTCACTGTGGGTTGGTTGACAGCATTCATATCCTCACCACCCTCAGCCTCTTCCACAAGTTGTTGTATGATAACTATTGCAGCCCCTATCATTTTGTTGTTTTGATTGTTAAAAGTTCCCTGCTTGTTTACACTAGTGGTTCACAGCATGGAAAAACCTAGAGGGGAAGGTGTTTGCATAGTTTATAGTAGTGCTCTGGGCTGGTCTGGTCTGCTGCCTGTGTAACTGGCCAATCCTGATACATTTCACCTGCCAGCTATGCTAGTTCTCCTAGATTACCTTCCTACTGCTGTTTTCCCTTCCCATTGCCTTCCTCTTTAAGCCCAGGGGCACGCTGCAGAAACACAGTGCTCAAATGTACACAGAGCTGCTATTTCCTGGTTTAACTTTTTTTTAAAACCTTTAAAACCGAGTGCATGGCATGCACACCCACTTAGGCAATGTAAAGAGTGCTAGGCAGAGTCAGACACACCCCCATGCTTAGCTGTGCTTAGCTAGAAGCAAACCTAAGCCACAGGGCTCCAGTCCACTTACACTATGCCTAACACACACCCATATGATGTCAGCTAACTCCTAGGCTTGCACCAAGCTATTCCTACTCTTACACTGTTGGGACCTGACTAGCATGTTGGGGTAAACTGGGATTCACTATCATTCCCCTCATTTGCAGAGGATTGCCTGCTAATGCATAGTTACATGTCTCACACTGAGCCTCACCCTTTAGCAACCACTACTCACTGGCCATGTTGTCTTCTGCCTGCCATTGACTTTCATGGCAGAATAGTGATTTTAGTTAGAATGCTTATTTTAGGTTTATTTTATTATTTTCCCCCCAATCCCATTTGTGTGCCACTGCCCTGTGCTTAAACAGCAGAAATCGGCTAAAAAATAAAAGTTGATTTTTTAATTTTTTACACTGTTTGCAATGCCAATGGCCTTATACTTGGCCATTGGCATGCTTTCTGCCTGATATGCAGCCTTTATTTAGAGCTGTCACAGCTCCATTTTGGATTTTGCAGAAATTTACTTGGTTAGTACATTGCCCCTGGATTCAGGCAGCACAGTGGTGCAGCAGTTAATGTTGTCACCTCACAGCAAGAGGTTCTCTGGTACGATTCTCGGCTGGGGTGCCTTCTGTGTGTAGTTTGCATGTTCTCCCTGTGTTCGCGTGGGTTTCCTCTGGGTACTCCGGTTTCCTCCCACATTACAAAGACATGCATCTGGAGAATTTCTCCCTGGGCCTCCACTGAAAACAGGCTCTGTGTAACCTAGTTGGACTTTCCCGGTCAACAAATGTTAAATAAAAAAATAAAAATATATAAATAATTTCTGCAGATTGCACTAGTCCTGCACGGCTGGTTTCAAGCGTCCTGGATCGCACATTAACCTCATTTGCATGGATTTCTCCTGCAAATGGGGTGGTTTGCATATAAGGGCTTAGTCCATGCAGGACCAGTGCAGGAGTGCTCATGCACACCCCTGCAGGCTGTTCCTGGATCACACGGCAGACATATTGCCTGCTAGAGCTCCTGCACTAATCCTGCATGCCGTGCAAGGCATGCAGAATCCGGGGGCAAGTCTTGATCAGACTTGCTTCTCATACTAACACCTCCATGCCTTCTAACCTTGATCTCCCATAACTTGATGTATCTGTCACTACTTTAAATCTCATATCCTGCTGCATAAATACAGCACCCTTTCTGCTTCCATCTGATTACAAATAATCAATGTTTACCTGAAATTTTGTACTAATGTTTACTAAATTTTTTTTTGTGCAGATGTAATTTGTAGTTGCTAATGATTGCACTACTTAATCCCAGATACTATAAGAATGCACTCTTAATATCACACTGCTGTATATTTGCACTACCTCTGATATTATAATAATATACTGCAGTTGTATATTTTTACTTGAGAAGCTTTTCTTCCCGGGCCTCCACTGAAAATGGGCCACTGGCTAAGTCATACTTCCCTGGCAGTCAGCAAATAAATAAATAAAATAAATAAATAATCCAGTCTTGATGAGATGTCTTTTCTGGATGGCGCATTTCTAATGCATATTTATGAGGTTCTCATCTTGGTCTTTTGCTGATATTTTGGTAAGTCACAGCTAACTGAAGATGCAATGGACCTGACCATGTTCAGGACCTTGTGCTGTGATATATATGGGTCTCCTTCATTTGTACGAAGTTTCAGTACTTCAAAACCCACTTGGCTGAACCCAGTTGTGCAAACTAATGAAACTTCAAAAACAAAGTACGGAGATCACAATACACGGTGGAATGGGAATATTCCCTTTTCCTCGCTTTTGTGCAATCTCAGAGTTGGTATATTTAAGTAGGGGGTGTGGGGGACACAGCTTCCCACATGGGGGGTGCATGGTGGCTCCCCCCAGCAAAATATGTTTTCTGTGTGTTTTTTACTTTAGTCAGCTGATCTGGCGACTAGGCTTAAGTGAAAGTGCACTTTCGTTCAAGTGCACGTTCGCATAAATGAGTTCCTACTTTTCTTTTTCAAAGTAATGAAATTTCAACAAAGAAAAGTAGACCCATATATATATATATATATATATATATATATATATATATATATATATGGATTTATGTTGTAACATCAAAAGTACGTTTCAGCAAAACGTACAATGAGCGAACTCACTTTTGCAAAAGTGCATTTTATCGAAAATGCACTTTCATGAAAAAAAACTCCGAAAAACTACACATATAAAACACTACTCACATTTATGTAGGGGACAAGCCACCCTGCACCCCCCCACTTTAATATTCTCACTTTGAGATCGTACTACAGTGGGGAAAATGGAATATTCCCTTATCCCTGCTGTACCATGATCTAAGCAATAGTTTGCTTAGTTGTAAAATCAACACTACAAGTTGATGTACAACTAAATCTACATGCAAACTGCATGTTGTTTTTTTTTTTTTTTTTGAAAGTGCATTTTTGATAAAATGCACTTTCGCTAAAGTGAATTTGCTCAAGTACATTTCGATTAAGTGTACTTTCAATTTTCATACCAGGGCACACATATATATATATATATATATATATATATATATATATATATATATATATGATTTTATTTTAATTTGATAACCAGGTATATTTCAGAGTTGACACAGGAATTCAGTCTGGCAAAATGACATGCACAGAGTTGTGCAGTAGGTATTTGGAGAATGAGGAATCAAACCCAAGACAAAAACAAAAGGATAAAGCTTGTTAGCAGATGATAGCCTTAATGCTTTGTGCTAAACTGCAGAGAATCTTTATAGACTTCCAGCTTATGTCTAGAATGTGAAATGTCTTCTGACATTTATGGCAGTATTTATAAACAGCTAAATCTGAAATACATAAACAAGTGCCAAACCGAAAATTGTGTTACTACCACAACAAGCTTAAGATTTCATCACTTATAGGATGTGGGTTATGGAAAATAGATGAAAAGCATGTGCCAGCGCTAGACAAGTATTAAAAACAAATGAGCTTGCAGTAGTGCTCGTGTTTGTTTAAAATGACTGAACTGTGGAGGAATTCTGGGTTGTCATAGCCATGCTCTAAATTAAATTGTTAAATTTCAGCACTTTTATTCTGTTTTTGTGTATTTTGGAAGACATATTAAAGAAAGAAATGTGACTGTCTTAGAAAAGCAGATACCTCTGCAACCATATATTTTGTATTCTAGAACTACATTAATTTGATTTCTGAAAAAGCAATGTGCCAAGGATATTTAAGCAGAAGCTATAGGACAAATCAGTGGGTCAAAACATTATGTCATATGTTTCATAACTTTTAATTATTTTTGATCTAAGATTGTAGCCCTGTCGAGTATCCATCCACTTTAATGGCTTAAAATGCAAGAATAATTCATTATTTGCCCTACAAATCCCTAGTGGCACCCTGATTTAAATAAAATTATGGCACAGTTTAAATTTTCTTTATAAATTGTAAAGATTTCTGGTTTATTGCAAATGATAGAGCCACTCTAAAGCAATGCATTAAAGTGTATGTGTGCATGTTTACATAATTGCCAGAAACAACAGAACTCTCTACTTACATTTGCATTTGCTATGCATACTTACACAGTGTTGTAGTCATGGAAATCAGGTCCCCTTACTGAGACTCCATTTGTTCAACAGAAAATATATGAGTATTTAGTATGCCTTGATAACTTTCAAGGTGAGTATAAAAATAAGTGCACGGGACTAAAATGGAAAGAAATATATCTACTGATGGCTTTTACTTAAAACGTTCATAAAAAAGTCTGAACAGCTTACATAAGCAAAGTCTTGATCTTTGCAAAGAAGCCAAACAGATTTTTAGTATTAGACTAATGTACCTTCATTCACATTAAAATTCTAATGAAACTGCACTTTGCAATAAGGGCAATCATTATTCTTGTCTGCAAACAAGACAGGTAAGCAGAATTTAAAAAAAAATGCAAGGGATGTCATTCCTTGAGACTAACCCACTAGCACCTATGCCTTTTTTTATGCAGCTTAGAGCAATGATGTTGTAGAATGAGCTGTCCCATTTTCTATTAGAAAGATGTATTTCTCTTCCCCTTCTTCCATTCTGCCAAACTACCAGGAAGTTTCTTTTTATATACTTTGTGTTCTATAAGTGGATGTAATAGCTTGAAGACATTGAGAGGTTGTGCTTGAAATCTGAGTGTCCGGCATTGAATTACTGAGTCAGATTGTATCAATAATTAATTTTCCCAGTATGATTGGAACATGACATCATCTCCCTCCCACTTCCACCTTGATCACTTTGTGCAGGTTATTTAGAAGCGATTGTGAGTGACTGTATCCTAGCGAAGTACTGCTGAATCTGCATGTGTCCAAGAATGTCTAAGCTTCTGCCTCAGTGTTATGCAGAAGGTAATTTTTCTTTGAGTTACCAAACATCATCTTCCTGAAATATATATTTATACCCTAGCAGATGCTTGCTGCTGTAATAACATATGCGGGGATGAAGAGTGACATTCTATGAGGTTGCACATTTATACGATGATCAATATTTGTCACAAGCATAATAGAAAGAGTTTAAACATGGAGTATTCATTTTAAATGGTCAGTACATGGTTTTATATAAACTTCTCAGAAGGGAATTTTTTTCTGTCAAATATCTCTTTGAAATGTTAATTGTTGATAACCAAGTAGACGTGATTCTATGTGTTTACTGTTTCAGAATAGTAAATACATTTTAAAAGTACTAAAAATGAAAAGGTTAATATCACAGAAACTCCTTTATCTTTTTACCTACTAATTTAACAGTATAGATTCTAAATAGCTCTAGTATCAGATTACAATAGCTAAATAAATCTGTTGGTGTAAATTGCAGCCAGTAGACATGCAGCGCTATTACGCACCTTTGCATCTAATGTTGATAATTTTTAAAGTTGTCTTATACAACACAGTAAAAATACAGATAAAAAAAATATGGTTATGCATTCTGTAGAATATTATAATGCTGACATTAAAAATGAAAATGTTTCACAATGTATAAAGACAAATTGTGGAAGCTTTATAATGCAGAGCTCAAAAGAAAATTTGTAAGAAAATTTGTAACAACTACATCTGATTCCTTCAGCAAACCTGCAGGTTGTTTTTTCATAAAATATATATTTTAAGCATTGTAGTCCTCAATAAAGCATTTAACTCTATCACTCAAGACTGTGACATCAAGATATATTTAATTATTTTGCTTCTAACTTGCTATGTAAGGAAGAAGACATTAAAACATATATTTTTCTCTGCATTGGTGTTTCCATGCATATAGCTGCTAATGAATATTCTTCAGCCCCGTGTTTGATTCCTTCAGTCTCTACTTGTACACAGTGTAACACCGGGAATGCCACTAAGACAGGCAGCATTCCTGAAATTACAATGTAAAGCGAAGTAGCTATGTTAATGACTCATATTAACTAAAAATGTGGCAGTATATGAGATCACAATATATTGTGCTGTGTTACTTCTCTTCCTCTCTTCTACATTTCTCACAAGATGCCACGGTGGGACAGTTCCTATATTCTCCACATAATGCTAACCCACAATGTAACTTTCAGTCATTTAACACTGAACTGCAATAAATTAGTTTTTCTAAACTGTGCTTTGTTTAGGCAATAGCTGGATTTCAGTAACTGCACACAGAGGGAGAATGAGAGAATGTAACTATTTAATGCAATTATATCTATAGAGATTTAAAGCTGTACCGCAAATACATTGCAGAATCCCTTTGTTCCTTTCTGATTATAATGCATTATAATTTATTTAAAGAGTCACAGTATGTTACTGCCAATGCCTTTTGGCTTTGATCTCAGTCTCATTTTGAACAAATACTCGAGTGTTACAAACACAAGAAAATGGCATGCTGGCTATTTCAGTTTAGAAAATAAACAGCAAAAGATGATACATGAAAGGCAACACAAGCTATCATATTTTGTGTTAGGTTAAAAATGTAGTGATGGAATATTTATTTTAAAATACTGTGACCTCAAGAAATCCAGTAAATATTCTTGATACAGAGTTATTGCTTAACGTTTACTAGTAGCTGCAATGGATAACAACTTTTTATAGTATACTTCCTGAAACAATACTTTACCCTTACATATGTATTCTGCCACATGCTTGATTACTTTTTATTAATTTAGTCTGTTATAGACATACATTGCTGGAATTTATTATAGGGTTACCACCTTTTTGAATGACAAAAGTGGGGCTTTTCTTACTGACATGGCAGTTTTATAAGACAAAACAAGTTCTTAGCCATTGTGAATGAGTTACTATCAGTTTATTAGCAAAAGAAAAGAGTCTTTATAATTTTGTGATCTTTTTTAATGTTCATACAAGATGTTTGAGTTCTTGTATCATAGTCTAACAATCTTCTACAATATTTCAAGAAAAGTTGGGCAGCATTCATCTTCTAAGTTATCAGGACATTTGTAATTTTTATTTATTTATTTATGTATTTATTTATTATGGACTCAAACTGCTCAAATCACGACTGTCCTGCAAAAAGACGGCCAAGTGGCTACCCTATGTATTTAACAGATGGAAGGAATATTTTCTTTCTTTTACAAAGTATTGCTTCATTGTTGTTTTACCCACAATGTGCAAACATGATTTTTCTCAGACCGAGACTATTTCTTCTAGTGCTGAATTGTTAATATGATCTATAATCTGGTTGCCTTAATCAAACACCAAAATATCAGAGGAACTATTAAATTAAAGTATTTTTGTCCTTTTTTTCAATTGAGGCTACTTCATGCTTAAAATTTTGCTTCACAGTTAATATTTTAAGTCTTATCATGATTTTCAGAGCTGTTTTAAATGAAATGTTTAACAGGCTGCATCTGCATTTTTCTTATTTTAGATAATATACATTAATCTTAATATACAAACACACATGTATTTCTGCAGCTGCATAAAGCTCAAAGTTAGCTTTTTGTACAAAATATTGTATTTAGTTATAAAACAGAAAAAAATAATTTGAAACTGAAAGAATTTTGCAGAAACACAGAACAATAAATCATGCACTGAATATGAGAAATGCCTATAGTTTTAGAATATTCAGACTGGACTACATGGATGTCTGAATTCTGTAAATAGATGCATCTGGCATGTAATTTATATTAAATGGGTTTGCAATAACACCACAAATAAAATTAGCCAGTACAAATATACAACTTAAAAACAGGATTGAGCTATAATACTTTGGTGACATGACTTACTAATTTTTGGGGAGATCTACATACCAGCTTTCTAGCAAGTCTGCTTCATTGTAGATCATCAAAAGCCATTGCCACATTAAACATTTTGTAGTGTAAGACAAAAACTTCTACCAAAAATGCAGAGTAGGATTTGATGTTTATTCAGTAATGGTACAATTCTCAGGTGTGACAATACTTTCACAAGTGCAGCAGTTTTTCTTTAGTTACTTTTCAGCAATTCCTGATCTTTTGAAATAAAAGTTATAGTTTTATTCCTGATCACCAGAAATTTTGTAAATATTAATCTGAAAGTGCCATACTATACACACACATACTCACACTCACATGCACATGCATTGATGCACATTAATGCACATGCTGCACACACACACACATCTATGGCTAATTTACATTCTTCCATGCCTTTGAGACTGGTGAAGAAACCAGAAATCCACATGAAAACACATGCAGGTTTAGGAAAGAAATACAGATTCTGTAGGGAATGCTACTTAGCTAGGATTAAGGATAATTAAAAAATGCAAACTATAGCTAGAGTTGATTCATTCATTCTATTACTATCTTTGATTCCAAAAATTGAATGGTTATTTAATACTACTATATTCAAGCTCCTTTTGGTTAATATTAGTTTTAGTTTCTCGACATATGTTAGACTACCATTTCCTTGATCTTATTTTGTCAAGGATGTTGTTCCCTGACACTTAGTATAGCAGTCTTGCTGGTGCAAGACTGTAATTTGTGTGCTGACTATAATCAGGTAAGGTGGATGGGGGAGTGATTTTGTTTCTCCATGGGTTCCTTTTCAAGGCATTAGTACATACAGGTTAGATGGTATAACAAGCAAACTTTCTCACATTGCTGCTTTTTCTTTTCATTTTTTATGGGGAGGAGCCAGTTCTCAATATACTTAATTCAATGAATTAGAATACCTCATGTTGGGATTCATTGTTTTTAAGGCATTAGGGTAGCCAGTTGTTTTTATGCACTTTCATTATTGCTTCTGAAGGTATTAGTAGGTGCAGTGGATGGAATTTTGTATATTCATTCTGTACTAATTTTATTGGGTAACTCTTGGAAAATATAAAGTTTCAAGGTACCCTTTCAAAATAATGTATTTTCATTTTCTGTACATTGTAAACATTGCAGTTTTCTGGGTGAAATTTAGTTATATGTATACAGCTTTTCAATTCATTTTGAGATTTTCTGTGGTTCTCATCTACATCTGCTCAGCTCCTCAAGCCAGTAACAGATTATCAAATAAGTTATAACCTTTAAGTTTTAAAATTGGATCACTGTGTGTCAAAGTGTTTAAGATATGGACATGCTTTGAAACTGATTGGATTGTTATCTACATCATGAAGGCAGCACCTAACAATATGTACTCCAATAATATGACTATTTGTAATATGTGGAGAAATAGAGAAAAACTCAGGTTCCTGCTAATAATCACCTTATCATTCCCCAGGCAAATCAGCTCCAATCGTGTACTGCCTAGCGAATGCAAGAAGCATATAAAGCAAACTGTAATTGCTAGATACCTTCTGAAGTTCTACTCCCCTGATAAAGTGGCATTTATCAAATCATGAGTTAAAGATGATACCCTTGTAATTCAGTGATGCCAGCCAGCATATATATCTGCAATTCCTGGACTGGTTCCAGCACAGGAGGCGACACATATACATTACTGATGAAATGTGTGAACAAAATCTGTATATGACACATGCTCACCACTGAATTTGATCCATACTGTCCAGTCATGACCATATCCTTAAGAAAATGACCCCTTCATAGGTTCATAGGTGTGCAGTAGGCTAATGGCCCTGGAGCCATTACATGCCTAGCCCATAGGATTACACTGGCATCATGCCAATGCCACCCGACCTTAGTTCCCAGTGCCTCTGTCAAGTAAAGCCACTGGTGTGATCCCAGGAGTGAATTTTCTATTTCCCATCCACTCATCAAGATTTCTCTTGAAGAGGTCCAATGAGGTTCTCTGCTTGACATGTATGGGAAGTCTATTCCATAGCATGAGCAGTCTCTGGGTTATGAACCTGTCCCTCCAGCATGTTCTGTTGATTGTGGTAATGAGGTTGAGGTTTCTGGAGCATGTGGTGTGGACAGATTGGGATTTTTTTAGATGTAGCATTTCTAACAGAGCTGGGTCAGACATGGCTTTGTAAGGCAAGCAGTTTGCCTCTAACTAGGCGATATGAGACAGAGAATAGTTGAAGTTTTTTGAGTCTGGCCATGAGAACAAATGTTTAAGGCCTAGGATCCTCTTTATGAGGTACATTTGTGGCCTCTCTAGTTGTTGCAGGTGTTTAGTTAGGTACATGCCAAATGGGCCAATGATTGGCCTAATAAGGGAAGAGTGGAGGGAAACAATGACCTCTTTCTTCTTAGATGCAAAACCCTTAGTAATGAGATATGCCATATAGAAGGATTTTCTGACCACAGTGGGAAAGTGGTGGTCAAAAGAGAGGTTGCTGTTAACCTGTGTTCCCAGATCTCTTATTATGCCTTCTGTGTTCAGTGGACTACCATCAATGTGGTAATTCATTGGAACTGGGTTTTTCCCAAAGGGGATAATGACACATTTTTTTGGCATTGAGCTTAAGGCCATGTTTCTGACACCAGTCGTTGGTCTCAGTGAGGCCTTTCTGTAGGATGTCAACATCGCTTGAGGAGTTAATAATAGCTCCCAACTTGCAATTGTCTGCGAACTTTGTCAGCCAGAGTCCCTTCATGTTGGCATGGACTTTCAAGAAGTAGATATCAAACAGGATAAGACCCAGGACCGAACCTTGTGGGACTCCACTCGTTACTGGTTGGCAGTCTGACTTGGAGTCAGCTACTTTCACACTGTGGGTTCTACCCGTGAGCCAGTTTGCAACTCACCTAGTATATAGGGGTTGATGTCTAGCTTAGTGAGTTTTTCTATGATTCCTGAGTGGGAAATGGTATCAAAGGCCTTGGCCAGATCAAGGTAGGCTGTATGAACCACCTTGCCTTCATCCACAGCTTTGGTGACTGACTCAAAGAAGTTGACCAAGCTGAGCAGGCATGATCTACCCTTCATAAAACCAAACTGTATGGGATCCAGAGTTTGGAGATTCTGTATATCCTTGTTTATTAGGTCCATGATGATGCATTCCATAGCTTTGCATATCACACTTGTCAGGCTAATAGGGCAATAGTTCCCAGGGTCTGTAGTCACTCCTCCTTTGTGGAGAGAGATGACTGTAGCAGTGTGCCATTCAGTAGGGACAAAGCCTGAAGTGAGGCTGTGATTGAACAGGGCACCCAGGTGAGGTGCCAGTTCACTCTGTAGTTCATGTAGAACACAGCCAGGGATATTATCAGATCCCATAGAAGCTGTGTTCTTGGCCTTGGACAGTGCTATTTTAACATGTGCAGCAGTAATACTGGGTGCCTGGCAAGCTACTGGTATTGGGACTGGTCCTTTGGGGGGGTATGGTTGGCACTGAATTTTTTTGGCCAGTATATTGGCAATATTTGTTGGCTCAGTATAAGAGGTACCATTGTGCAATAGCTCAGAGCAAATCTGGGTATTGCCATGGAGATTCTTTACATAAATATAGAAGGCCTTGTGGTTGTCTTTAGTATCTGCTGCAATTCTGTTTTCATAGCTAGCTTTAAAGGATTTGATGAGGGATCTCAACTTTTATTGTGGCTGATAAGAGAGTTTTCCTAGTCTTGGGACTTGACCTTATTTTGCATCAGTTTCCTCCTTCTGTTGTAGAGTTTGTTTATTGCTGGGGACTACCAGATCGGCTTCCTTTTTTTGGAAGACAGCATCTTGGTTCTATCGGGTATGGCAAGATCCATGCATTTGTGTACATGTTCATACAGTGCATTGGTGTATGATTCAGTGGTCATGCAACTATTCTCCATTTGCATGGGTGCCGTGAAGTTAGCCACCTCTGTTTTAGGAGCCCAAAGTTAGCTTTGGGGAAGTTTTTTATGGTGGTTACCTTTGGAGGTGGGGGGGAGTGGGAGTGATGTGGATTTCCAAGGTGATTAGTTTGTGGTCGGATCTAACCAGGAAGGAGGTGACTATTGGTGTAGAGAAATTGTTGCCCATGTTAGTAATGACCAGGTCAAGGATGTTACTACCTCTAGTGAGGGTAAGAACGAGCTGGTCTGGGGCATTGGAATTAATGAATTCCAGGAAATGTTGGGCAAAAGTATTGGTACATGAGTAATTTTCCCATTTAATGGAGGGATAGTTGAAGTCGGCCAGTATGAGAGTGCTGGGCTGGACTCTAATATTCTCCAGGGTGCTTAGGAACATGGAGTGTGAGTCTTGGGACATGGTTGGGGACCTACAGCAGACTACGACCTGAATCCCTATCTTACCCAGTGTTAGCTGCACCTGAAGTATCTCAGATGCATTATGTTGGCTACCAGTCTGGAGGTGTGTGCATTCTTTATGAATATGGAAACACAACCACCTTTGGAGCTACGGTCTAATTTCTGGGGCCGAAAGGTGTAGCATGAGTTATAGCCTGGTAGCACAGGAGTACTTTCTGCTGCCTTGAAACGGGTCTCTGTTATGGCAGAAATGTTGTTGTTCTCCATTTTAAGGAGTGCTTCGAGTGAGTGCATTTTGAGATTTTGACTTCTAGCATTGAGCAGCATGACCCTCAGATTGCATTTATTTGTAGCTGTTACGGTGGTAATTTGGTCTTTGGAACAACGCCTAAAAAAGGCACTATAGGGGTGCCAAGAGCCATGGCCAGTATCCAAAGGTCCAGGGTTGACAGATGTAGACCATCTCTGGCAAAGCATTGAGGTCTGTCAGTTAAGTCATCCCAGGCAGAAAGATAATGGATCCCCTTAGAATGACACCAGAAATCAATCATTTTCTGCTTGCACTGTGGTATCATTCCGGGTGATGGTAGGATGCTGCTCAGGGCTTGTGTCATTCCCACCTGGGCTACATAATTCGAGAGCTCCTCCATGTCTCTTTTCATGTAATCCAGGGAGGTACATCTCAGATCACTCACACCTACATGTACAATGACAGAGTCATATTTGTACCTGTTGTTGAGAGACCTGAGTGCATGCGTTATGTGGCAGATCCTGGTGCCTGACAGGCAGCTGACTGTTACTTTCTTCTTATTCAACTTAGAGATTGGGACATCAGTGTGCCTCACTATCGAGTCACCTATGACTAGTGTGTTGGGCATGCTGTTTTGCTATAGGGCCTTTGATTGAGTGTCACACTGTTTAGGAGAGTTATGTGTCTCATGATTAGTGTTGTGGTGGTCAAGTGAGTTTCTGCCTTGGAGGTCTCTGCTATTTGGGTAGATTTTTATTGAGAGCCTCCACAAAGGTGGGGGTGTGGTTTGTGTTTTTATCTGAAGGCAGTGCTGGAGTGTGTTCTGGAGGGCTATGTTTTCCATGTGGTTTGGTGCAAGTTGACCTTCTCCTCTTGACCAGCTATTCTGGTCTTGGCTGGAGAGTGTGTGGCTTCCAATTTGGATATATAAGTGTATCTCTCGCAAGTCTGAGTGTTGGGAGGTAAGAGGAGAGGGTTGTCAATGTACATGAGGCAGTTGCTACATTGCCTCAGGATGCCCAAGTTCACCAGGTTAATAGGAGAAAGCACAGGGAACTGACCTTTAGACATGCCTGTAACATTGGGCAGTAATAATAAGCACTGGAGCTGTTTCCTTGTAGAATATTTAGTGCTGGTAGCACTTTTGTGTGCTACAATAATTGCTACAAGAAGTCTGGTAAAGTGCTAGACTAATAAGCTAGTAAAAGTGCAGGAAAGGAGAGAACTAGCAGATCTAAGGGAAAAATTGAATTGGCACTGCTCAGAAGCTTACGATCAGTCCTGGATACAGCAAATCTGTATCTGGACTAGACTAGTTACAGGAAAGGCAGGAAACAAGCACAAATGTGGGCTTTTAAACCAGAAAATTGAAAGAGATGAAAAAACTGGCCATACACCCAATAAACTACAATTTCTGTGCAGAAACCACTCCTCTTATGGTAGATAGGCTACCTAGTGCTTACCACTCCCACTGATAAGCTAGAAGGCTTCCCTCCAACACAGAAAGGCTTGTGGGGCTCAGAAGCTTAAAAAACAGTCCTGGATACAGCAAATCTGTATCTGGACTAGACTAGTTACAGGAAAGGCAGGAAACAAGCATATATTTTTTTTTTACAGAAAAGCAGCTCAAACAGCACTAAAAGCTAGCACTCTTGAGTGTGTAACAATTTTAAAGTAAATACAGTTTAAATAAATGCAATTTATTCAAAATGTGTTCTGAACTGAGTTCAATTATTGTTTTATTCAACTTTGAACAGTTAAAAAGTGCCAAAAAATATACTTATCAGCTGAGAAGCACACTCAATCAGAACACGGGAGATTCTAGAAAAGTTTTTTTTTTTTTTTTTTAGTAAAGTGGAAAGGAAGAAAGGAGGAGCAGAAGATAATTCAAGGCTAAGAAACTAAGTGGGTTGGCCTTCTCATATGTTCTCTCTGCATTTGGTAGAATGACCGAATTACACTACACTGGGAGGAGTAAGCCTTGTCGGGCAACTGCAAAGCCACCAAGTATCAGTTATATGATACACTCTTTGGCAGGAAATCAGAACAAACAAACAGATGTTTAACAAATGGAGAACATTTTCAGTTAATACCTTACACACAGTGAAACTACCTAGAAAAGGTTTACAAACAGTTTAATAGTAATAAACTTATTTATCAGGCCCTGTGAAGCAGACAATTTTAGTACAACTATGCAGATTAGTTTATAGTGATAAAATACAGTAACAATTATGCAGCAGAAAATAGATGTGCTATAAATATCTTAGAATAAGCAATAACTAGTAAAAATAAGCAAAACACAGAATACTTAATGTTATATATCACAGATCAGAGTTTTTATCAGTGCCCCTCCTCCAATTAGCTCTGTGTGAAATGACAGAAGCACTCACAAGTTAACTTCTTAAGTAACAGAAGGTTAAAACCTGAAACAACTTTAAAAAAGCTTGAAAGAACCAATGAGGTGCTTACTCCAAGCCGTAGTCCTGGTAACCTCAATCAGCCAATGACCATAAACACTATACTCTCACTGAAATGTAAAAAGGCTTTTGCTAAAGTAAGACGGCTTGGAAAATTTGCTCAGACACACACAGCCTCTGCAAATAAACAAGTAGGCCCAGAAACACAATCCTGACTATGGACAATGCTATAGCTACTACCTACACTACTTAGGCAGAAAACACTACAGAAATGTTTATCACAGCAGAAAAACAGCAGTGAGTCTTTAAATGAAGGTTTTAAGATAAAGGAGCAAGGAGACTCTAGTGAATGCTTTTAACTGCAAACAAATCAGTTATATGATACAATCCTTGGCAGGAAATCAGAACAAACAAACAGATGTTTAACAAATGGAGAAAATTTCCAGTTAATACCTTACACACAGTGAAACAAGCTAGAAAAGATTTACAAACAGTGTGACAGTAGAAACCTTATTTATCAGGACCTGTGAGGCAGACAATTTTAGTACAACCGTGCAGATTAGTTTATAGCTATAACATACAGTAAAAAGTATGCAGCAAGCAATAAATGTTCTATAAATATCCAAGAATAAGCAATAACTAGTAAAAATAAGCAAAAAACAGGATACTCAATGTTATATGTCACAGATCAGAGTTTTACTTAGTGCCCCTCCTCCGATTAGCACTGTGTGGAATCAAATAATCAGCACTGCTAAGTCTCAAAACCAGGGCACTGGCACTACAATCACAGCAACATACCAATACACCATCTGAGCTGTCTTGAACCATAAACACCTGCATGTAAAGCCAGGACTCTAACCACTACACTATCTTCAACATTAACTATCACCTCCCTTCCGCCTCCCTTCTTCTTATCAAAAGGTAAATAATGCTGCCACTGCGGCCTCCCCATATTAATAGTTAATCACACTGACTGACTTCAACTTAAATATCTATGGGCTACTAAAAACATGCAAATATATTTGTTGCAGGCCTAGTGCTAGTTCAAATCCTAAATAAAAAAACAAGAGCAAACCATAAATCAGGTAAACATTTCCTATTTCATCTATTCACCACATACATCCCTAGCAATGTACCCAATAAAGCCATTCAATGCTCCTCTCCATCACTGAACAATAAGTTTTAAATTCACAATCATCTATAAATCACTAACTCCCACTACAGTCTTTTTATACATAGAGCCCTCCAAAACATTTCCAATTTAAAGTCTCACATAACAAAATTAAACTGAAACCCCATGATCTTTTGTCAATACCCCTGCCAAGCAGCAAATATATTTAACAATTTCCATATAAATTATTCCTTATTGTCAACAGAACAAATGGACTTCAAAATATCTTCATGTTCTATTTGGACTTACGGAAGAAGCATATGGGCAATGGAAACAATCATTCAGCACTTGAACTAGGAATAGATTTGTTCTCCTCTCCTATGAAACATTTCAAAAAGTGTTAAATAGACCCCAAGCTTTCTACTTATGAAGCTGACATTCCAACCTATCAGGACAAGTAAAATGCTTCTGAAGATAAGTCATTCTATTAAATAGATCAGCTTAAATCCAAATGTAATCATACCAAAATGACTAAAACACAAGGAAATAAAGATACACCCCCAAATTTAATAAACACTGTGTAAGAATAGTGCAATTTCTACATGGAGTGTATCATGGCCCTCACTGCACCTTGTATATTAATGAAGGCCCACTACTGAGGGAGAGCTGTGTACATGGTTACTGAATCATGGCTAGGGGGTGTATTACAGTGCTCACAGATGTGTAACACACCCCCTGCACTATGAAAGTGCCGTATGGCACTACAACATTGCAGGAATTGTCCTTCAACACTTATTTATATAATAATTTATTTATGTCACACAGGGGGTGTGTTACGGTGTCTGTAACACATCCCCTGCATTGCCAAAGTGCCATACAGCACTAAAACATTAAAGAAATTGTCCTTGGACCCTTATTAATAATTGGTAGATATATTTTACACAGGGGGTGTGTTACAGTGTCAGTAACACACTCCCTGTACTTCCAGAGTGCCATATGGCATGGAAATCAAATGTGCAAATGTGACTTTGACTTTTATGTTTATTTATTTTGTTTTATTTTTTTTTTATTTTTTGTCAAGTTTAAGCATAGCTGAGGATATTTGTGTGGCACAGTGCATTGCTCAAAAGCTATATAGAAATGTATTGCTGAAACCTTCACAGCTGCATTAGCTGAATGGTTAGAGTCATGACTTAGTGTGCTAGGTTCATGGATTGAATACCATGGCAAGCCATTCAGATTTTATATTGGAAAGCATTCCTATTTATATTTATATTTTTTTTATTGCCATAGTTATCCATATTTGTCAACCAGTTTAGTGCAGCTGGTCCAGAATCCCAGTGTCAGTGGAGATATGAGGTAAAAACCTCCAGTTAAACACAAGTGTCCAGTACAGTTCAGTCACACACAGAGGTAATGTTATTAAAGCACATAGGGTGAGGTCATGTAAAGTAAAATACAAACGCATGACAATAAAGTATCAGTAATGAGTAATTAATATCAATATATACCTGTGTTATTATGTAAAAGTCTTGTTTGCCCTTAGCTAAATTTTGCTGAGCACTGCTAAGTCAAGCTAATCAATGCTAAATAGGATCTGTCATAGAACTAGTTAGCAACGCTCAGCTCCACTTAGTTGGTTTGAGCATTGCTAAGTAGTCTCATTCTAAGCAGTCCTTAGGTAAGCTAAGTGGTGGATTTGTGGACTGCTAAGCATTTGCCACTTTAAGCAATGTTGAAATCAGCTTAGCAGGTTTGCGCACTGCTGAGCTTTGCTTAGCATTTTTAAAAATGATCCAATGGCAGCAAAGGGTGGGAAAATAGCCTTATTTAAGCTGCACAAGTTGGAATATAGCCAGAACCTGTTAGAGTTTGAGCCATGCAGGAACTATGGCAGGAGTTGGAGAAGGAGCATGCTTTTGGGTGCAGTGCTGGGGCATGTTGGAGTCTAGGGTCATGGGTGGACTCCTAGTGAAAGACCATGATGCTAGATTGCTGCAGGGCCAGTACCAGGCCTCTGAATACAAGTCTGAGGCCTGGGACCATATGGCACATAAGCTCACCAATGCCACTGGAATCACCTACATTGGTGACCAGGTACATCATCATTATGATGACCTGAAGTGGAGGAAGGAGGTGCTCTTGGCACAGTGGATCTAGGATGCTCGGGATTGGAATGCCCCAGAAGTTTGTAAGTATAGGAACTGTTGATTTATGAAATTCTAGCATGAATATGCGATGGACAGGTACGCATAATGGTATGTTTCCCTTCCCACAGCTCCAGAGGAGAGGACTCACAACTTAGAGGCCCACACAAGGCCCCTAGTGAGGGTGTGCCAACAGTGTAGTGAGTACAAACCTATCTTGCAATATATAGTACAGTAAATAAGAAAGAGTACATTGCTTACTGCCAGTATGTATAATGTGTTCTGAGTGTACTGCAATTAATGTGTTCTTTGACACACATTGATATAACTGAGTAATGACAGGTGCTGTGCAATACAGATGAAGGCATCAAACAAGCTACTATTGATGAAAGAAAACTAATACTGTAGTAATAGTCTGTAGGAATGACTTAAGCATATACTGTATTAATATGATTGATCTTGTAATAAAGTACACCGTGATTGAAACTGTGAATGTAATAAATTACATTTATTCATCTACAGAATATGCAGTACAACTGAAGTCAGAATTTTGAATGTAATAAACCATTGTGTCATGTCACCCTCAATAAAGTACTTTCCATCAACCGTTGTGTTTATTCTGGTCTGTTGTTGAAGAAATACAATTGTACAGGTGCTTCACAGCAAATATGGCTATGACACCATGAACTGAGTGAGGTTTGGCTGATAAAGAACTGTTATGCTAAAGTGTAGATGTGGAGCTGTACAACAAGTTACAATGCAATTTGATATATGTTCTACACTAAGATCTGCACCTTCAATAGCAATGTATAATCTATTATAGTGTATTTCCCTCAGGATTGTCTTGTTTTAACCTTTGCATTTCAGCTATACACATTCCTGAACTTAAGTGTGCTGATGCAGGCAGGTAAGAGACTGTAATAGCTAAAGACTGCAACTATAGTATGTGCAAATTTATATGGATCGGGTATGCAACCCAGCACCCTGATATGGTCTGTACAGATCACACATATTCACATCCACTAGGTGGTAAATGTGTGCACCTGCATTCCAAATATTAATACACAGTTCAACTACTATCTCTGTCACACATGAATCTCATGCATAAATATTCAATTGTCACTGCACTCTTCTGTGACACTCTACTTGTATCACCAGATCAGAATTTGGAACCAAGAGAGTTTTAGACACAAATCTGTCAAGCTACACATGCCAGTAGCTTAGTGTGATAAGAAATAGATATGTTGTTCATTTTTGCACACACAGACCAGGGTTTGACTCAAGGAACAGGTACTAATATGTATTTATACTAACAGACAAGTAGTTCTGACTATTTGTAGAAACAGTCATGTGGTGTTAACAGATATTTTCTCCACAGGGCTTACAAGTAAAGAAATGTTTGTATTAGCTGTATGAAGGGTATACTAATAAACTGGGTACAGATGTACTAGTGTATACCTGGTGTGTCTGTGATAGTGTGCTGATAGTCCAACCCCCCTGCCTACGAATGACAGCAGGATAGGTATGCTCTGAACATCACTCATCTCTGCATTTAATTTTGATTTGAAGCTCTTTGTTTAAGGTTTGATCACTTCTATTTTGTATCTTATTCTAGTATTACATTTGTTTTGTTTTAAGTTTTCTGTTCTGTTAGAGTTTTAAGAGTTCTTGGCTAAGGTCAGTTAAAAACATTACCAATGAATTCCTTTGCAAACTGTGAATAGCATCAGTTAATTAGTGGGAGGAGCTGAAATATATCATTGCTCTTTTATTTAGAAATATCTGTAGTTAGCTGAAGTGTCTGTGTGGTCTGCATTGCTGTGAGTATCACTCATCTCTGCATTTAATTTTGATTTGAAGCTCTTTATTTAAGGTTTGATCACTTCTATTTTGTATCTTATTTCTAGTGTTACATTTGTTTTGTTTTAATGTTTTTGTTCTGTTGGAGTTTTAAGAGTTCTTGTCTAGGATCAGTTAAAAGTTACCAAAGAATTCCTTTACAAACTATGAATAGCATTGGTTAATTAGCTGGAGGAGCCGAGAAACAGCATTGTTATTTTATTTAGAAATATCTGTAGCTAGCTGAAGTGTTTATGTGGTCTGCGTTGCTCTGAGTATCACTCATCTCTGCATTTAATTTTGATTTGAAGCTCTTTGTTTAAGGTTTGATCACTTCTATTTTATATCTTATTCTAGTGTTACATTTGTTTTGTTTTAAGTTTTCTGTTCTGTTGGAGTTTTAACAGTTCTAACTTCCATCTGCCCAGTCCTTGTTGTGTTCTTAAATTTGGTGGCTTTGGAGTTGCCCGCCCATACAATAAATCTCAGTTTGGACACTCTTCCCAGTCCCTTCTCATCAGCTTATTCTACTTAGTACAGAGGGATCACTTGGAAATGCCCACCCCCACTTAGTTTCTCATCCTTAAATTATCATGTTTCATCCCTTCCCACTAAACTTAAAAAAAATTGCACTTTATTCATCTGCCTTTACTGTATTTGTGTTTCTTCCTACTTTATTGCTTTATTTTGTTTTTGCTGCCTGTTCTTAAAAGTACTCAATTGCATTTATTCTGCTGCATTTATTGCTGCTTGTTAGTAGCCTGATTAAATTGTAAGTGTTATTCTGTCTTTAGCTTTAAGTACTTGGGCTTCGGGCCAATTGTTTTACAGTAAGAAGGTTTGTGGTCTGCATTCTTGTGGCAAGTGAGGTAGCTTACATCCTTCTAAGTTGGGAGTTACTGGTTGAAGACTTAGTGTCTGTTATTCCAAAAGTGTCTTAGTTTTGGTTTAAGTACTTGGGCTTCAGGTCAGTTATTTTACATTGAGAAGGTTTGTGGTCTGCACTCTTGTGGGAGGAGAGGGTAGATTCTGCACTTCTGAACTGGGAATTGCTGGTTAAAGACTTATTGTACTTGTTTATTTGAACTGTTTCTTTCTGAAATTGGTGTGCCTTCTTTGCTGTAACATAGACTAGATACAGACCTGCTGAATCTAGCTTTGTTTGGATAACTTGATCACTAATCCAGGCCATCTTTTTTGGAGAGGGTTCCCCTTCACCATAGTGGCAGGAGTGTGCCGTTAGAACACTCTGCTTAAAGACTACTGGAAAAGCACTCAGCTTTGAGCTTTTTTATTGGTTAATTGGTTAATTTGTTTAAATCAGTTTGCTCTTGTTTGCTACTTAATATTTAAGTGTGTATCTGTTCTCCTGTGCTAAATTGATAACAGAGTTTAAATACCTTTAGCATAGTCTGGTTACAGGTTTTGCTGTATTCAAATCTGTTTGTGTGATTCCTGTGTTTCCTGCTACAAATCTTGTGTTGTGCAGGGGCTGCCTGCACTTAGTGGGAGTAAGTGAACTGGTTGCAAATGGTCTGGCATAGGGTGTTGAGCCAAGAGCTCAGGGACAAGGGTTGATTGGTCAATTCCAGTGTTTCTATTTTACTTTCATTTTTGTGGTATTTAAACCCAGGATTTGCATGGGTTTGTGCTTGTTTGCCCATTGTGCACCACCGCTGTGCTGTTTTAACCCTTTGTGAGGTATCTCAGTTGCATTTTGTCCCTTACCAGCACTCCTGTGTGAGTGAGGCCCTTGGCTGTAACTGCTGTATTGATTTTATCCAGCCCTACTCACACCTATAGATACTCTCCTCAGATAGTGCCCACTCTACTATCCCTGTCCTCTCTTCCACAGATTCTGATAACCATGGATGGACAATTTCCTGTGATTTCTCTTTGCTAGTCTGATTGATATGGGCATCCTGATACAGTGTAGCAACTGTCTTATGTACACAAACAACCCTCTACTACCACCACCTAGGAACACAATATGTGAGAGATGCAATCACATTAAGAACCTAAAATCCTTGCTGTCTTAGTTGCAAGCCAGTACATCTGACACTGAGAAGGGTGTCTACACAAACAGTACGAACACCACACCTCTAACACCACCCACATCTACAACACACTCCTACATATGCGGGGGTTCTCAACAAAAACATACCTAAACAAAAGAGACCTCCAAAGCAAAAACACGCATGCATATCGCAACCTATGGCAACAAGCATCACACATAATACACACATCTGTGTCTCACAGCCTCTAAGGCCCAACCACAAACCCAACATACTAGTCATAGGAGATTATCGTGAGACACAGAGATGTACCCCTCAATAGGCTAGACAAGGAGAAAGTCACAGTAGGTTGCTTGCCAGGTGCTATAATCTGCCATATCACACACACATACAGTCAAGTCTCTTAACAACAGGTTCTGTTATGACTCTGTCATAGTCCATGTTGGTGTGAATGACGTGAGACATACCTCTCTGGACTATGTGAAGAGAGACATGATTGAGCTTGCTGAATGTGTGTCTCAGGCAAGTATGTCCCTAGCCTTAAGCAGCATCCTACCATCACCCAGAATGATACCTCAATAGCAACAGAAAATGATTGATTTTAACAATTGGCTCAGTTTCTGGCGTCATTCCAAGGGGATCCAGTACTTGATAGCCTGGGAGGACATCATTGACAGACCACAATGCTTTGCTAGAGAAGGCCTTCATCTGTCTCCCCTAAGCTTTAGGCTTCTGGCAAAGGCTTTTGCCTCCCCCATAATGCCTTTTTTAGGCAAAGTCATGAGCACAAAATTACCAACATGAAAAATTCTTATAAATGAAATTTAAAGGTCATGCTGCTAAATGCTAGGAGTCTTAACATGAAACTGCAATCATTGCAAGCATTCCTTACCATGGAGGATGCTGTCATTTGTGCAGTCACTGAAATCTGGTTCAAAGCTGTGGAGAGCACCCCAACCTTACCCAGTTACTCATCCTTCCATACTTTCAGACCCCAAATGGAGGGCTATAAAGCCAAAGGAGGTAGAGTTTCAATATTTATCCAAGACATACACACCTCCAGGCTGGTAAAATGTTATGACACACAGGAGACACTCTAAGTGAAGTTAACTGTTGACAAAACACCTATTCAAATAACAGCTAGCTACAGACCCCAACCATGACTCAGGACACTCACTCCACCTGTCTGGACTTACTTGAATCCATCAAGATTCAACCCTCTACCCTGAACCTGAGTGACTTTAACTACCCAGCCATAGAGTGGAAAACCTATTCTAGCCCAAACATGAATGCCCGGAGATTCCTCAACTTTGTCAATGCCAATGCATTAGATCAGCTGGTCGATACCCCTACAAGAGGTGAAAATATTTGGTCTATATTATGACCGCAAAAAATGAATTAGCTGAACTGCATGTACATCGAAAATGCATTTCAGTGAATTGATAATAGTGAAATTGCGGTACAGTGATGATTGGGAAATTTGCCCTTTCTTCACTGTAGTGTGATCTCGGAGTTGGTATATATAATTAGCAGGGGGTGGAGGGGGCTGTGAATTTGCTGAAATGCATTTTCGATGTAGATGCAGTTCAGCAAATTCATTTTTTGTGGACATAATATAAACCCAAAATATTTTGGACCTGGTTCTAACCAACATAAGTAGCCACTGTAGCACTCCTGCAGTGTCATCCTCCTTGGTGAGATCCGACTATAAAGTGATCACTATCTCCCCTGACCCCCCTCCCCTTGTTAGGGTCAAACGAAAAAACTTTTCCAAAGCTGACAACAGTCTCCTCAGAGCAGGTATAAGCAGCTTCACAGCCACCATCCTTTCAGATGGAACTAGCACTAATGTCCAAGCCTACACCAAAAAACTGTATGAGCACCTACATAGCTGTATGGACTCAGCAATACCTGACAGGACTAAATCATCTTCCTCAAGGAAGAGTAAACCTGTCTGGTGAACATCAGAAATAAAACTCTATAATAAAAGGAAAACATTGCTGTTTCGGGCCAAGAAGGAGCAGGTGCTAATTTCGAAGATATCTCTCCTTTGTCTGAACAAGCAAATAAGGTCACTGATGAAATCCTCTAAGTCTAACTTTGAGTCCAAATTGGCCACATCCACCAAGGACAATCACAAGGCCTTCTTTACATATGTCAGCAGTCTCAAAGGCAACACCCAAATCTGCTCTGAACTGGTGGTCAATAACATCACATACACAAATGCCATAGATATAGTCAACCTACTGGCAGACAGGTTCAGTGAAAACATCACTCCTTGCCCCCCATCAGTAAACCAGGACATCCCCAGCACCTGCCCCTCCTGCTCTCATCACCAGGGAGCACGTCCTTAATGCCCTCTCAAAGCCAAAAAATACAGTCTCCGTGGGACCCGATAACATCCCTGGCTGTATCCTACATGAACTCAGGCATAGGCTCTCAGCTCCATTAGACACCCTATTCAACCAAAACCTGAGCACTGGCTTCATCCCAGCTGAATGGAGGACAGCCACTGTCAGCCCTCTACACAAAGGTGGAGCGTCCACTGACCCAGGCAATTATAGGCCCATCAGCCTAACTAGCCTGATATGCAAGGCCATGGAATGCATTATCATGGACCTTATAAACAAGGTCATTGGCAACTTCCAAATGCTTGACCCCCACACAATTTGGTTTTGTGAAAGGGAGGTCATGAGTGTTAAACTTGATCAACTTCTATGAAACAGTGACCAAAGTCATGGATGAGGGGAAGATGGTGCACACCACCTTCATTGACCTAGCCAAGGCCTTTGACACGATTCCACACTCAGGCATAATAGGTAAACTCTCCCAGCTAGGCATGAACCCGCATGTTACCAGATGGGTAGCTAACTGGCTCACTGATAAAACCCACTCAGTCAAAATAGGGGAAGCCACCTCTAGTAGTAGACCTGTAACAAGCGGTGTACCACAAGGATTGGTCTTGGGGTCTCTACTGCTTGGGATATACTTTTTTGAGGTGCAAGCAAAAACCAATGGTCTGTGGCTGACTAAGTTTGCAGATGACTGCAACTTGGGTGTTGTCTTAAATTCCACTAGTGATGTGAATATCCTTTAAGAGGGCCTTACTCATACTAATGACTTGTGCCAGAAGCATGACCTCATACTGAATGCTAAGAAATGCATCATTATCCCCTTTGAGGAAAATGTCATACCCAATAATTATCACATTAATAACAACTTACTAAGAATTTAATCAGTCATGAGGGACTTGGGGCCCCAGGTTGATAGCAACCTGACGTTTGACCACTACATTGCCTCCATTGTATGGAAAGCTTTCTATGTAGCTCACCTCATAAATAAGGGTATTTCATCCAGAAACAAGGAGGTCATAACATCCCTGTACTCCTCCCTTATGAGACCCATTATTGAGTACAATGCCCCATTCGGCATGTACCTTGCCAAGCACATGCAGCAGTTGAAGAGACCACAGAGTTTCCTGACCAGGAAAATCCAAGGTCTCAAACACCTATCCTATACAGATAGGCTAAAAGCCATGTCCCTTTACTCAATCTCTTACAGACTGTGCAGAGGTGACCTGTGTCTGGCATGCAAAGCCATTTCAGATCCAGTCTCGATGGAGTTGCTGCATACCCATAAGATAAACTCCATTCAGGCAACCTGCATGCAAGGCCTTAACCTGGTCTGTTACATGAACAGAACTTGTTGGCAGGATAGATTTGTGTCCCAAAGACTTCCCTGTCTGTGGAATAGACGCCTTTTCTATGTCAAGCAGAGTACCTCTCTAGCCCTCTTTAACAGGAACCTGGATGACTGGATGGGAAAAAGAAAATATACCCCTGGGATCCCACTTGTGTCCCTACAGGACAGGGGAAACAGGTGCTGACTTTGAGTGAACATCGGCAAAATTTTTTGTTAGGCTTATAAGGACCTCTGGGCCAATAGCCTAGTATCATCCTATGAACCAGTGAACCTATGCACTCTTCCTTATACATGTCTGTCACAGCTAGTGATCAATGTTGCTAATAACCTTGGACACAGATATAAATCCAGTTGAAGTATGCCAGTAGCACACTCACACAACATCAGTGCAGGGTACACCTTGTTAGTCATATATGTAACCCCGACATGTACAAGTCCCCTGTAGTTATCTACCTATAGTTCTCACAGCTTGGTTCATACCATTCCAAGTTGACAGCTTAACAGGTATATACGTGCTACAGAAGCTATAGGGTTCATAGGTTCATAGGTAGGTACTAGGCTATCGGCCCTGGGGCCTATACAAGCCCAGCCAAAAAGATACCCTGGTTTTTGCCACCCAAGAAAATTATTTTCCTGTGCCACTGTCGAGCAAAGCCACAGAGGTGATCCCCGGTCTGAATTTCCTATTTCCCATCCAATCATCAAGATTTTTCTTGAAGAGTGCTAATGAGAAGCTTTGTTTGATATAGATAGGTAGTTTATTCCAGAGTATGGGAAGTCTCTGGGACAGGAATCTATCCCTCCGGCATGTTCTGTTTATTGTGGTGACAAGATTTAGGTCCCTAGACCAAGTAGCTCAGAGGGATTGGGATTTCTTTAAGTGGAGCATGTCCATCAGCTCTGGGTTTGACATAGCTTTGTACGTTAGGCAGAGATCACCTCTGAGTAGGTGATATGTGACAGAGAAAAGCTAGAGTTTTTGAGACGGTCTGCATAGGGCATCTGTTTGAGGCCAGTAATCCTCTTTGTGAGGTATTTCTGTGGCCTTTCCAGTTGTTGTAGATGTCTTGTGAGGTACATACCAAGAGGGGCATTGTACTCTATAATGGGTCTAATGAGTGATGAGTAGAGGGGAACAATGAGCTTTTTTTTTCTGGATGAGAAACCTTTTGTGATGAGGTGTGCCACATAGAAGGATTTCCTGACTACTGTGGTGATGTGATTATCAAAGGAGAGACTACTGACCACCTGTGCCCCAAGGGCACAGGTAGATGTAAAGTAAGGAAGACCTGGTAGAGTATTGAACAGTACTGTTGTGAAAAATATAACCTATACATTTGTTAATGGAATGTTTTTCTCTCCCCCCATCCCCTTATCTGCATCACTAATTATTATTTATATACTATGGGTATGTTGTCCTCAAAACCTAATGTTGGGACTTGTGTTGTATTATTGTTCATATATTTCAATGGTTGCATACTAACATACCTTGTTGAAATTCCACTGTTGTTGGCCTGTTGCCATAACTGTTGCTGGCATGCCATTACAATAATGACTGTTATGCCTTTTATGAATGTGTTCCATTTGCTATACAATTCTATTGTTCTGGGTTAATTGGAACATCCATGCATGCTGTTATAACTAACATTGAAATGTTTTGTTCATGGCTAACCAATTCACTTTGACAGACCTCAACACCATAGCACATTTGGGTAGGCCGATGCCAGCAGATCCGATGGCCCTGCCTCATCTTGCCGCAGCACTGGGTCCCAGCACATCTGGGACTCAACCTGGAGCTGCCTCATCCAGTAGTTCTGCACCACCCTCTGGTGGGACTGCCTCGGGGCACAGGGCCCATCCCTCTGGGTGCGGGCATGGAGAAGATCCTGTCACCCATAATCAGCTCTTAGGGATGGTGCACAGGGTCATCCAGTGGGATTTGGATGACTGTCTACATCAGCTAGAGGTCAGACTAGCATACCTTGAGGGGCAGCATGGCCCTGACACCCAGCTCCCAGCACAGCCACCTTTGGGGCCGAGAATGGGCATTGGTGACTGCCCATGGGTGGGGACCTCAGTCCCACTGTTTCCATCTGGGGGCACTTGTTCCTCTGATTCCCAACCATCCTCCCCATCCAAGGTGTTTACCCCCTCATGCGTCATACTCCACCCCTGTCCTTTGTCTTGTCTATCTGCAAATGCAACCTCTCTTACCCAACTTAGCTCCCCAAACGTACCTACAACTCTTCCCCATCATCCCGCTCTCACCTTAAAAAAGGGCAACTGTCCCCAAAAAAATTTTGTACCATACATAGCTCACCATTTCACACCCATGTACACTGCCATTAATCAATTTCACGATGAATTAATCAACAAAGTTATCTCACCCACACCCCCTCCCTGTGGGTTGTGAGGCTCCAAATTCCAAATTATCCACATCATGCATAGCTGTTGCTACACAAGAAATGGGGAGCTATGGTCCTTTCCTACACCCATCCTGCACATCCCTAGCTGCCTTTCATAATGTTCTTCCCCCTGCTTGCCCCAATGTTACCACTTTCCTATCACCCCTTTTTCTTTTCTTTTATTTGGAAATAAAGTAGGTTTAAGTGGGGATTAGTGAGGTTAAGTGACGCTTGGCATCACAAAAAAAATGCAAACCCACTTAAAACTGGTTTAATCACCCTATTTGATTCAGACACTGTTCTGCCCAGCAACAAAATGATCATCATTGGTAAGTCTCAAACCCAGGACCCTCTGCACTACAGTCAGAGCAACACCATTAGGGCAATTGAGCTTGGAAGAGTTACTGTTGTTTTCTAAATATATTATGCATTACAGTCATATAACACTAGGGAAAAAAGACACTCCTGCCAAGTATTGAACCCAGGAACTTCTGAACTACATTCAGAACAGCAGACCATTAAGCCAACTAAGCTTCAGGAGAGTATTGTTGTTTTCTAAATATATTATGCTGTACAGTGATGTAACAATAAGGAAAAAAAGAAACCTCTGCCAAGTATTGAAACCAGGGCCTACTGAACTACAGTCAGAGCAATATACCACTGGGCCAACTAAGCTCTGAAGAGCTACTGTTTGTTTCTAAATATATAATTTGGTACAGTGATGTAATAGGGAAAAAAGACACCCCTGCCAAGTATTGGCCCCAGGACCCTCTGTACTACAGTTCAGTGCACTTTACACCAGTATGCCAACTCAACTGTGGGGAATTACTGGTGTTGTTACCAAGATATCCTTAGCACCAGTGACACTACTTCTACATATAATGTAATAAATGACAGCATACTTGGGCCTGTGATGCAGACACTGAACCAGTACACAACCAAGGACATGTTGATGGATTGACAGGAGGCCTACCATATCAGGTACAGTTGACAACTGCACAGACTGTTGCAGAATGTCCACAGTCATGTCACCTACGTATGGCATGGTTGTCATCAAAGCTATTCTGTGTGCTGACGTAATGGCAAGGCAGTGCAGATTGATTTCACAAAAGCATGACAGACAGGTCAGTGTCACATGCTATAGCCATCCAAACACACATGTTCATGTCAATCCTGTGTAACACACTGTATGCATGCACATATGTCTGGCAACTACACCTTCCATAATAATTATTCCATAGCTATAGCTGTAACATTCTCAGCATATCTGATATCTGGACACCCATAGTTCAGGCCCACAGTCCAATCTGTTGCACGACAACTATATGCTCAGCAATGCAACCTACAAATAACTGAGCCCTGCAATGTCCAGCAGACCTGCTTGCTGCTACCACAGTCACTGCCACCCACAGTAGCATGTCAAAGGCCTGGAGGGTGGGACACATGTCACACATATCAATATGTGTCCTAAATATTCCCTACCACTCTCTGGGTGGTACTACTACTTAACATATTTACCAGAGGTGCATCCCTCACCTGGACTGTAATGCATACCCTCACCCTGGCCATGCTGTGACACAACAGCTGACCACTGACATATACAGCTTGCTGTCACCCAGTGTCTTCACAATTCCCAGTATGACTCCTGCCCAGAATGCAGCAGCTGCAGCCTGCCACACATGCAGCTGTATGTTCAGTTACCTGCTACAGACCTACCGTACCTCCCAAGCACCTAGAACAGGACATCCCCACAACACCCATACATAAAGGGTTGGGGGGATAGATGTTCAGATGACAGGCACATGTATCACAGTCTCCCCCTACAAACATACACAGCTGATACACCAGTATCAACTGCAGCAGCATGAAAAGTCAGTTAAAATGATGCATGACACTCACATCTGCCTTTCTCCTTACTGAGCCCTACACACATTGTTAAATAGTAACCTGCCACAGAATCACAAACTCTGTTAACAATGGCCAAACATAGCATGCAAAACTGTGGGCATAACATATCAATCTAAACAGTGAACAGTATTTCTACATGCCCTCTGTGATGCTATAGCCCCCCACATTTTGATAATATCCTCCTCTCAGGCCAGGAAAAGTGCCAAGGCCTACATGAAGGCTTTAATTATAGGACTGTGTTCCCATGCCATTGGTTAATGGCAATGCAACCCAGCTGTTCTAGATGCAATTAGCTAGTAGGAGTCACAGATTGGTGAACAGGCAATCACCTTTTCATGAGCATTACCTACAAAAGACAAGCTGCTGCCTATGATAAACAGGTCTAACACTTTCTTCAAGAAGACAGACTGTGATTCAGTAGCAGACTACAACTGGATGTCCTCTCACAAAGGAGTACAGCAATATATCAGGTATGCCATAGAATTAAGCATGTAATGGAATGCAGATGAGGGGATACAATCATGGGAAATAAGAATTTAAACAGCAGATCTCAACAACATTGCCCGGACTGACATGCCACTGTTAGTTTGCTGTCCAGCACTTACAGCTATCCCTTATGGCTCTGTCTGCAGTGACATAGATCAAAGCTCTGGCCCCTGAATCACCCCAGCAATGGACAGCTCACATATGACTGCTACTTTTATTGCCTGTTGGATAGTACTGACAGTATGTACTGGTGGGTACAGCTGGCATATGACATCATGTACTGTAAGTGTGTGAATGTCATACAGGCTTAGTTCAAAGATTATTCAGGTGTCCCTGACCATTCATGACATGCTTTGGCTAGGTTACTGTGTACTCCACTCCTGTATCTCATTGCCTGACACCTATGGCTAACATACCTGGTGACCCCCTGCAGCAGGACAGCAGGTTATAGGTACTAGTAGTGGGGGGACACTGGCTCTGGCTCAGCAGCAGTGCATACATATTGAACATACAAGTATTGGAATGCATACAGTACCAGATATTCATGTACCATTACTGTGTTCCCAGGGGTCTGGCATGTCATAGACACATTCCCCAAACTCTGGGTACAACCATCATGTATTGCCCAACTGGTGTCCGGAAATACACATTTGTCTGTCGGGGGGGGTCTACATCTGTCAGGCACATGTACAGATTCCACAAACATCTGGGTACTGCAGATGTCAGACAGCTATGAGGAGGACACCCTACACCACATATGCACTGCTCTCAGTTATTGGATACCACAGATGTTGCTGGAATGTCTGCATGCACTTGTAGTACCACTCACCTATTTTTCGGATGTAGGCTAGATGACATGGTACAGTAATGTTGCCCATAGGGGACACCCAGCAGATAATGACAGTGATGGCTGTGGACACATAACACAGTCTGTCACAGCACTCAGGCCATATCTGATACTCCTGGTACCATATGAGGTTACTAGGCTGTGGGCCCTGATCAGCCATATGCCTAGGCCAGATGTTAGCCCATGTGTATGCAAGGCAGCACCTGATGGCCCATCCAACAGGGACACAGGTGGTATCCCAAGGGTGTATGTGCAGTTAACCATCCAGTTATCCAGGCTACACCTGCAAAGGTGTAAATAGCTACCCTGCCTGATGTGGACAGGGTGCCTATTCCACCACAGGCTGATTGTGTGGGACGTACATCTGAGCTATCAACAAGCCCAGTTCATGTCACACACCAGGTTGAGGGTGTGCGTGTGCTTGTGTGTGTGTGTGTGTGTGTGTGTGTGTGTGTGTGTGTGTGTGTGTGTGTGTGTGTGTGTGTGTGTGTGTGTGTGTGTGTGTTAATTGAGTGGAGCATGACTTGCACTTGTGCAGCAGTCCCAGCAATGTGGAGTCTGTGAGTGCCTTGCATGCCACACTGAGGTCACCCATGAGTATTATGTATGAAACTGGGTAGAGGGTTGGCCTTATAGCCTATCGATGTGTGGTAGATGCTCGATGCCCTGGTATTCTCTGGTGGGGAAGCTCTGTGATGTCCCCACCTGCTGGACGTGCTTTGTGATTTGAATGATGAACAGAGAATTATACACATTAATGGTCCTCATTGGGGGAATGCAGGGATGTTTATATCCCATGTCCCGTAATGACATACCCTTATAGATGACATGGACCATGTAGAAGGTTAACCTTACAATGGAAGCAACATTGTGTTGAAATGTCATGTTGCCAAAGACCTGTGTCCACAGCACCCTCATGACTGATTGCATGCCTAGGATGTTGTTTGTACTATAATATGTGGGGACGTCACTCTCCCCATAGGGGTTCACACTGCATGTCCTGTTATGTGGCCTGAGGCCATGTGTCTGGCAACAGTCGTGTATCTGTGTGAGACCCTCCTAGGCAGATGCCCACATCACTACTGAATCTGGTGACAGCACACAGCATGCAGTCATCTGCAGACATGGTCGGACAAAGGCTAATGGCTGTTACATGCACCTCAAATGTGTACTTCACACATAACAGAGGCCCAAACATGGAACAACAGGTTACACACCTACTTATGGGTCAGCTGCTTGCAGTGCATTTCCCTATGTAGAATAGGTGGGTCATGTCAGCGCACCAGTGTGTTACCCCTATGGTAACATATGGTGTGATGCATAACTGGGACTGTTATATCTATAATGGCAATGCGGGGAATACTGTCACAGAGTTTGTCCAAGTCAAGGTAGGTAGTTTGTACTGTCACCCCCCCATCCATGGCTTTGGTAACTGTGTCATAGAGGTCACCTGAGTGTAACAGACATAAACCCTTCCTTGACAAAGCATAAATGTGTATAATGGAGTGTAGCCAAGTCACCAACATCCTTGTTAATGGAGTTCACTTGAAACTGTGCTACGTGACTGCATAATGGTTGTTTTGCCGCAGAGGATGACACTGTAGGGATGCTGCAGTGGTAACCCGTGTTGTGTGATGTTAACTGCAATACACCTTCGCCTCATGTGGGGGTAGCCCCTGGCTGCACCGAGGTATTTATACATCCACTGTTAATGGCTTCCTGGCCATTTGTTTGCTGGCATGGGTACATCTTACAGTGTATGTTAGAGTTGTTCAAATGACCCAGGATCAGGGTAGAGACCTGATTCCTAATACAGTTCATGAGGTCCATATAAGCAGAATGTGCTTCATGGTCACATGTGGTGGCCAGTACCTTGCTGTGAATAGCATACATTTGTGTTGGCAATGGTGAACTGCCCCTGAAGTGTCTCCTGTGCATCTTACTGCCTGTACAGTGTGGAGGTGTGTATGTGTCTCATATATATATATATATATATATATATATATATATATATATATATATATATATATATATATATATATATACATATACATATATATATATATATATATATATATATATATATATATATATATATATATATATATGGAAATCCCATGTCCCATGAAATTACCGGCTACACTTTGGCTTCTGCGTGTATGATAGGATGGTTGAACATGTAAGGCTGTGGTGCTCTCTGCAGCTTTGAACCATGGTCTGTATGACTGCACAGATGTCTGCTGTTCCCAGGGTAAGACTGCTTGCAATGAGGGCAAAATCATGTGTACACCTCTAGCGTTTAGCAGCATGGCCTTCAATGAGTGCTGTACTAACACTTATTTGTTGTTAGTGATAACTTCACCAATGTTATTAATGGAGTTACTATGGGGCTAGTAGGAGCCACTGCCAGATGCATGAAGACCAGTGAAGACAGATGGAGGCCATCTCTCATAGAGCATTGTGGTCTGTGTACCATATCATCCCAGACTCACAGGTACTGGAACCCATGGCATATCACAGGATAAATGTGCACATGTTAAAGGCAATCATTGCCTGATTGTATTGCGGCATCCATCTAGGTGACAGCATAATGCTGCATAAGGCTTAGGATCATACCTGCCTGAGACACATAAACAGTGTGCTCACTCATGTCTCACTGCATACAGTCCAGGGACATACATTCCAGGTCAGGTCAGGCAGACCAACATGTACTATGACAGACCCTTGACAGTACCTGTTGGTGAGAGACAGCAGTGCATATGCAATATGGCCGAGTCTGTCAACTGACACAAAAGTAACTGTGACCATCTACATACACAGCCAGGTCAGAGACACACCAGTGTGTCTTCACAGGAGTCCTCTATGTGTACCATGTTTGACACAGGCTGATGCCTGCATGGCTGTGGGACACAGGTGTGTCCATGTGTCGTATGCTCTGTGTTTGGCTGTTGTGTTCATGTGTGGCTGTGCCGCAGACATCCCCTTTGTTTGTGGATGTGCATGTTGATGACAACTGCAGATGTCTGTGTGTGTTGTGTAGGTGTGGGTGGTGTTTGAGGTGTACTGATTGTGTTGACAACCTGTTTGGAGACAGATATACAGCCTTGACAGGCAGAGAGCATGGACTGCAGGTTCCTACAGTCATTGCATCTCTCACACAGTGTGTTCATTGGTGGTGTTTGTAGATGACCGTCCATCCAGGTACATGAAGCAGGTGCTACACAGTGCGAGGACAACAATATCAACCACACTGGCTGGGGAAACTGTAGGACATTGTCCAGCCATACCGTCCAGAATCTGAGGGAATAAGCCCAGGGAGACCTGAGTGGTGGGCCTGCAGACCAGGTGATTACTAATAAAGTAGGAGGCTGTCACCACAGCAGATCATGTAGACAGGCTATGAACAAGCAGTAATAGGTGCAACAGCTACATGCAGTGTAACACCTCATAGTACATGCAGCAAGTAGCATGAAACATCCGGATTAGGGGGGCAATGTAGCTTTATTGCCAGTATGTTGCCATTACTCCCAGACATACTGTGCTGATAGATGGTGGGGGTATGATGTGTGAGGTTAGCGGTGGATAGTGCTGGCAAAAGTGGATGTGCAGGGTCTGTACATAATGGTAAGCAATGTATGCAGTCCTGCTATGTGTTCCCCTGTTCAAATCTTTCAGGTGGGATGTATAGACAATGCAACCCACCCTTCTCAGAAACTGAGACTGCTACAATTATCGATGACCTGAGACTTCATCACTGGGTGCTGTTGTCAAGGAGCCACCCTAACCAGCAACAATGTGCTGCCCTGTGGGCAGACCTGGTAGCAACAGTGAATAATGTGGGCTACCCGGTCAGGAGCTATAAACAGCTCCAGCACCGTGCTACTGATCTCATACACCATGCATGGCAAAGGGCTGCATCTGTGGATAGGCACCATGCTGGCACAGGGGGAAGGCCTGCCACACAACCACCACTCTCAGCCACAGAGAAGATCCTGACAATTCTGACGTCAGCCACCAGCTCACAGGAAACCATCAGTACATATGTTGTGAAGGTGGGTGGCACAGATTCCACAGCTGAGGAGCATCCAGGTATGCCTCCAGTGGTCATCACATTAATACTGTAACATTCATAGTGGTATCCTCTGCATACCTGTATGCATATGTCAGGTCAATTTGCATTTGTGGCTGGGGTTTTGTAATGCACACATGTGCACACATATTGTGAATGTCAGCAATTTTGGTAGTATCACAGCTTGTACTGTACTTGTTGCTAAATGCACATATTACCCTGTACCATGGCCATATGTGTGTGTTGACAACACCTCTCCCCCACAACTCCATAGGTACCTTTGGTGTGCCTGGTGAACATCAACCTGTAGCTGTGGAATGTGGAATTCTCATTTTATAGCTCACCTATACATTAGGCATGTTAAGGACTGACAGTTTGCCATGCACACAACTGTTGAGCATAGCCATGTTGCAATATGTGCATGTTCACTTGTGGTATGGTTCATGGCAGTGCATCACATTGGTAATCACAGTAGCATATTTGCAGAAGTTGTAACATATTAGCATGTAATTTTGTATAGGTGCAGCCACTGTGCTATACAGGGGTGCATTTCTATTGTGTACACTCTGGCTTGTCACGTATCTCACAGGTTATAGTACTAGCAACATTAACTGGATGTAGCTGCTCTGCATGTAGTTGAGGGCCTGTCCCAGAGTGTGTCTGTTGTGGTCTGATTGTGTGTTGTGCATGTCATCAGTCAGAAGGTGTGGTCTGTAATGTAGTCATGTTGTCTTCCCCTCACAGGTGACTATGGGGGTTGGAGTGTGTCTCCCTCATGACTTGATGTCAGTGTCTCATCAGACTCTGATGATGATGGTTGCCATTATGAGGCACAGGGGGGTTGTTGGGGACCGAATCTGTCCATTGGTTGACATCCCACTTTCACCACCAATGTCCCCGCACACAATCAGTATGTCCACATATACCCAGTCCCCAGCAGCCACATATATTGGACATTTGGAGGGTGGTGACATCAAACAGGGTAGTGTGGCGACTATGGCATCTGTGACTGTAGACACTAGCCATAGTCAGAAACCTGGTGAGGTCCCATACAGGCAGATTGACAGGGGTGCTTGAAGAAGGACTAATGCCCATCCAGCCTCTGTCAGAGGTGTCACATCATGTGTCACCCGATGCATGTTTCGAGTCTGTCATGGAGGCACAGGTACATTGTGAACGGTACACCAGATGGATGTTCAGGGTCATGGATGCAACACTACCTGGCATGCATGACTCCCTCCACAGCATTGATGATACCTTACATCATTTTGCAGATGTAGTGGATAGGTGGTGGGGTGAGGCACTGTCAATCCTTAACCATGCAATGTCTGTGCTTGAACATTTGGTGGGAGTAGGGAGTCGTACACATGGATGTAGGTCAGCAACAACATCAGCTGAGACCCTACATGGCCATGCACTGTCACACTCCCATAGTGGCAGTACCACCAGCACTAATGAAGGGAGGCTGCTATCCACACCACGACATGGCAGGCCATGGGGACATGTTCCTGGACAGTCCTGTGAGGGAGACAGTCCCAGCAGACACTGGTCACTGTCAGGAAGTAGTACCACATCTGGCCTTGGGCATGGTGGTGCCAGTGCCACTCCTAGCAGAACCAGTTCCTGTGTTCATGGCCAGAGAAGGTTAATCATACATTATGCCATGTATGGTCCACAGCTGTCCAACATACGCTCATGTAGGGCTAGCACATGGCTTGAATGTGTGCATGCACACACTCACATATCACTGTCACATGCAGGTCACTGACAGATGCACACAGCTCCTCTCCATGGCCCAGCTGACCAGCACCACTCCAGACACACACACATGATATTAACTGTATGGCACAGCCTAGGCCTTTGGCAACCCCACACCACACCCTGTGAGTGTGATGATACCTGTGCCACATCCCTGTTATACATACCATTGATGCAGGGGCATGCTAATATGTGTCTGATGCACAGGGTGGATATAGTTCAGGTAATGGCAGTTTGTAGTGTAGCAGTGTTATGCCCTGTAATGTGCTGTCTGCTGGCAATTGTCATGTACACGTATCAAAATGTATCTACCTTTGTGCCATGATGCTTTAATGTTGTTAGTACTGCTGACTGACTGTTGTCTCACAGACCTTATTCTGTTTCTGTTCCAGCTGTCTGTGTGTGTAAGTCAATGTATGCATGGAACAGTGTGTGAGGGACAATGTGGGCAGACAGCATAACTTTGCAAGCATACCCCTTGACACAGCACACTAGTCTTGATACATGTCACCTGGGTGCTCCTTAGTATAACAGGTTCATAGTTACAGAGAGGATTACTAGAGTACTGGACCTAGGTCCCTTACTTCACCCCCAACAGAATCATCGATCAGCACCTGTTGCCCATGGCATTGCAGGACAGTTTGGACCCTTGGGACAGATTTTTTCCCCATCCACTCAACCTTAAACCAGTTGATGAGGGTCTGCATGGTACTGTGTTTCACAAGTTTGGGAAGTGCATTCATGAGACAGGGCAGCCTCTGGGTGACAAACCTGTCTCTCCATCAGGCTTTTTTACTGTGTCATATGTGATTCAGGCCTGTCATGCCGGTAATGCACACAGAGTTTTACTCTTATATATGGGGCAGCTGTTGCAGAGCTGAGCACAACATTGCCATCAAGGTATGCCACAGCTCACCTGTGAACAACCTGACTGATACCCAGTAGGGCAATACTGATCCAAGGCTGTCTGTGCTGAACAGGTGTTGAAGGCCATGGATAACCTTTGTGGATGTTAACATAGCCTTAACAGTTGCTGCAGATGTCTGCATAGGTACATAGCAGACCAGCCATGCTGCTAATGTATTGTTGTACTGACTGAGGACTATTCAGAGTTAATGTCCTCCTTTTGTCTGGATGCAGTCCCTTTACATATATGGTGAGCCACCTATAAGTCTTTTCTGACCACTGCCACTACTTGTTGCCTGAATTCAACATGATCATCCTGAGTACCCAGGACTGTCATTGCAGTCTGTGTGTTTATGGGGTTGCTGTTGATGTGGGAAATAGTAGGGCAATGTATGGCATGCTGCTGCTGTTCTCTGCATTCAGCTTGAGGCCAGGACATTGGCACCATTCCATAACCACTGTATGACCCCATTGCAGTGTGTTAACAGCAGTTTGTGGGTCAATGACATCACACTACTTACAGTTGACATAGCCTTAGGCAGTACCTACATATGTGAGTGGTGGCAGTTAGCATTCATGCCTAGATACAGATGTGTATTGCACGCGCCACTGTGCCTTTGTGTTAGAAAATAGGTAACTGTGATTCTAAGGTGAATGACATCTGTAGGGGCTCTGACTAGGTTGGCAATGGAGGAGTTAACAGGGTGGAATAGGCACACAAAATTGTATAACCATCACACACACACACACACACACACACACACACACGACAGCCACAGGGGATATGTACACAGAAACACATACACTCACACAGTTGGCAGTAGTCAGATTAGAACCCCTACTTATCTAGTTGTATGTACTATAGTGCTACATGCATATCACATGCACCACAGAGTTTATATGCTGGGAGCATACCACACAACTTGTTACAGCAATACATCTGGACAAAGCCTTCAGGAATGTTGGGATAAACCTCCAGAAATAAGGACACCTCACATATTGCTCTTACAAACCTAGACAACTGACAGAGTAACAGGTTTTGTGTTAGCATGAATTTGCAGATGGTATGACGTCTGAAGCTCAAATGTCTGTTATATTTTGATTTGCCAATGATTTGACAGAATACCCCATTGTTATGAGAGATGGACCACATATATGTTGTAAACATCTGGACATTCTGAATACATCTGTGCATATGAGTGGCATGGCCTGGAGAGTTTGAAATGGTGCATCTAAGGTGGTCAATAGTAACAGTGGAACTCCATTCCAGAGCTACCTGTACTCTAGTGCAGGATTTTATATACTACAGCCGATTGGCTGATGAACCTGTGTAAACTGTCCAGCACCTCTGTGATATACTAGTTGAGTTATCTCCTGGTTGTGTGCTATCCTTATTAATAGAGTCATATACTGGGGAGGGTACAGAGTGCATTGGACTGAGCAGAGTTTTCCATAATATTCACTGTAGTGAACTTATGTTACTGCACAAATTGTTCTATTCACATTCTACAGTTGTCTGGCCAGTGGTGCCCCTTCCCCTTATATGTGTGTATTTGTCCTTCTGTAGTCCAGTCACAGGCTTTGTCCACATTTGCTGCTGCCTACCTATGAACCTATGAACCTATGAGTGGGGTAGAAGTTATAACATCACACACAGGCTCACGGACTTCACACCTCTGACTGTTCCTGTTTAAGAGGTTGTCCATCCTTGTGCCCCATACATCTGCTGTGGTCCTCAGATGGTTTGTGTTGCACATTTATTATAAGGCTACATGTTGGCCATAGCTCACAAACACTTACAGACAGACATCTGGACAGGCCCATATATAACAGTCAGATACAGGTCCAGACATGGCGACAGGATCTTAATATTGCTGTTCCAAATGTAGACAGTTGGTAGAAAGGTTTGTATTAGCTTGCATTTTCTTATGGGTATGACATCTGCATCTCAACTGTCTGTCATTGATGCTTTCATATCAACTTTAATTGGTTTGCAAATAATTTACCAGGCAAATGCAATATTATGATGAGCAGAATAGATATATGAGGCATATGTGTGGACATTCTGTGACACCCTGTCATTCCAGGGGTATGGATGGTACCCACTGAGTTTTTGTCAGTACTGACACAGTAACATGGCAGCCTTTATATCCTGACACTAGACTGACTTGTCAGTTCTACTAGGGACTGTGTAGGTTACCCAGAGGTGTGTACTGTTCATATATATGGCCCCTGTCTCTCCATTGTTCAGCTTTCCTGCAGTAACAAATATTGACTTCTGGACAGTGTGTATGTACAACTTCTACTGTAGGTGTAGCTAACATGCAAAATAGTTGTCACGGCCAATCTCAAACCATGGACCCTGTCAACCACAGTACTGTATTTAGACCACTACGCCACAACAGCACCAGTAACTGCTGCCTACTTCATGACACTATTAACCCTGCACATACATAGCACATTGACCCCTGCATATTGTGGAACTGGAACATGTTATCAAATTGATTGTGACAGCCATGAGAATGTATGGTCTGCTGATATTACCTTACAAACATAAATGTTACAGCAATTATATGGGAACATGGGTGTGTTGGGAGGGCATACCTCTCAAATGTACACATTTTCACAGACTAACCAGATGTTTGCCTCATATTTTGTGTCCATTTTTCATAAGTGTCTGGGACAAACCTGGCAAATCATTAAAGGTTGATGTTAGAAAGTAATAACAGACATTTGAGTTTCAGACTTCTTACCCTTCAGAGAATTAATGCTACTGCAAGACCTGTTATAATCTAACTTTCTAGGTTTGTAAGAGCAATATTTCATAACTGCCCCTATGTGTGGGCCTTTTCCACATATTTCTTTTTGTCTTTGTACAGATGATTTCATGTAAAGAGGTTGAGAGGTATGTATGGGACTCCAACATTGGCATCCATGCATTTGTCCTATGACCCCACTGTTTTTTAGTCCCTCACATACACTGCAGTAAGATTTGCCACCTTGGGGACTATGGCTTATTGTGGGGCAGCCAGTATTTGAGAGAGAGTGCCTGTTGTCCCACATAGCTGTCCATTGTCTGCTGGTATCCTGGCAGCCCACTCCATTCCATGCATGCATGCAGCAATACCATACATATGCTACCACAGTCTACTACCCCATTCATTTATTGTTAATAAGAGTGACTTACCTTGTGCCAGCAGAAGTTGAGAGGACAGTGCTTCAGGGCTGACTCTGTCAGATGCATGCAGTACACAGCCTATACATGGTAAGGTATAGATTGTGTGATGTGGCCTGGCATCCATTTTACTGTGTGTATGTGAGTCAGAGTGACTTGTTAGTCCCTGGGTCCCCAGGGTATCACTGTATGTGCTATGTGTTGCCTCTTTGCCAGGGCCAGGGCATACTGGGCATGCCTACATCTGCCTATAGGGACAGGCTCAGGAAGTTCCTCCTCCAGGTCCCCCTGTGCCTGTGGGGACCTTGGTAATGCTGGGGAGGGCTATGTCCCTTCCTTGTGATGTTCCTGCAGCAGCTGTTTCTGCAGGATCGTATTGTGTAGCATGGCAGATACTATGAACATGTGTCCACATGTGGCTGGAGACTACTGCAGGGCACCACCAGATATATCAAGGCAGCAGAACTGTGATTTGAGCAGTCCAAACACACACTCTATGATGTTCCTAGTTTGTGCGTGTGCCTCATTATGGCATTCTTCAGCTGGTGTGTCTGCATTTCTGATGGGTATCATCATCCATGGTTCCAGTACATAACCAGCATCCTCCACTAGTTGGTTATATGGGATGTCCCCCATGGCAAATGTCTGGTAAAGCTGTGATGCATGCCAGATGTGGGAGTAGTGATAACTGCCAGGGCTGCCAGCACACACATTGATGATAATGCCCTCGGCATTGTATATGACCTGGCAGTTAATGGAGTGATACCCCTTGTGGTTGATGTAGACTCTACCCTCCTCACTGGGTGGTGCTTTGATGTACCCATGAGTGCAGTCTATGGTACCCATTACCTCTGTATAGTCTGCTACAGAGTGGAAGAGATGCATATTGCTGGTCCTCTCCTCAGGGGTGTTGGGAAATAAATGTGCTCACTGGCATGTGTTAGCATGACATCCTGGAACTGGTGGAGTACCCAGGATGTAGACCCGATGATGTCCCCAGTGGGTCTTTGGAAAGTACCTGTAGCTAGTATTCTTAAGGCTACACATACCTTTGTTTCCACTGGTATGGGTTCCCCTCTGTTGGCTCTGGGTCTGAGATGAGGTCAGCAGAGCTTGGTGAGTTGCTGTAGTATGTCCCTGTTCACCCTGTAGTGCTCTACTATCTCCAGCTCATGTAGCCCCTGAAAGGTTAACCTGGGCATGAACACTCTTCTCCTCCTCTGTCTGGGCCTATTGTCAGTATCATTATTATCACTGACCTCAGCCTGTAATGCATACAGATGTAGCAGAGCAGCACCAGCCCCTATCATTTTGTTTGTTAAAATTCCCAAATGTGTACTCCAATGGTGCAGAGTATGTGGGAAAAATTAGATTGAAAGGTGCGTGCATACTTTATACTGGTTTGCTGCAAATGCAGCCTGTGTGATTGGCTGACTGTGATACATTCCATCTGCCAGCTATATTATTAAGGGTTTTGAATGGGTCAGTGTCAGTGGAACAGGGCTTATCAGTCATTTATGCTTGATTGGCTTTCACAGGCTATTTCCCCCTTTTTTTCATTTCTTCCACTGCTAAGCCCTCTGGCACTCTGCACAACCCCCCAGGAATTAGTGTAAACATTGCTGAGCATAAAGGGCCCTCCCCTGTACATGGTCATGCTTAGCTTTTCTTTAACCAGCTAAAACATGCGCCATGGGGCTAAGCACAGCTTACCAGCCTCAGATAAACACCTCTGTTTAGCTGTGCTTAGCTGAGTGCAAACAGGCGCCGCTAAGCTCCAGTCTGCTTACATATATTATGACGCACACCCTTTTCATGTCAGCTGTCTCATCTGCCTATACTATCACAGTTTTAGCCCTTACACAGTTAGTACCTGCAGACATAGTGACCCATTTTGCTATTCAATAAACTTGGCTCATTTATATACACCTAATTGCATATACCCTGGATACTGCAATACACCAGGGCCTATATCCTTAGCAACCACTATAACCTGCCATTGTATGACTCTGCATGTTGGCCACTATAAATGCAATAACTTTGCATAGCTGTAAATTTCATATTTTATGTATTTAAACATGGCATATGTATTAAAAAAGTTAAATTTTTAATATATTGCATTACTTTTTTAACTCATTGGCCATAGTTTTGGCCATTTGCATGCCTACTGGACATTATACCACCTTTAATTTGGGCTGTTATAGCCCCTGTTGAATTTTTATCCTCCTGTACACGGTTTCTAACCATGTATATTTTGAAGGGTTACACAGCACTTATACAGGTAGTTTTATGCTTCCAGAATCACAAAATCATCTCATTTGTATATGTTTTACCAGCAGATGAGGTGATCTGCATTCTACAGACACCTCCATGTCTGCATGGTGTAAGGAAGCTTATGCACGCCTTCAAGCCTTGTTTTCTGGATCGCTCAGCAGCCATGTTTCTTATTCGAGCCTTAGCACTATTCCTACATGAAGAATCGCTCCATGTAGGGTTTATTGAATTACCCCCACCATGTCCAATTTCATTCAGCATTACAGTATTGAAATGAATATGTATTTAAAATAACCTTTGTAAAAAAATCCAGAAAAAAATGTATTAACTGTAAAATTTCCAAAAAAAAACTTTACTATGAAATGTCATAGTAAATACCTTAAAAATGTTCTTAAAGTTTGTTATTGAAAAATTGTTGTTAAAATTTCACTGTAAAAATTACTTTAAAACAGCTCATCTCATATTTAACCAAGGTTGAAGGGATACATACTCACTTAATCCTGGGTCATAAGAAGCATGTAACCTAATTTTCCACTTAACTTCTTTCACCTCAAGTAATGCATTCATATCCCCCTCTTGGATTCACTATTACTTTTTCAAGTATAGCAAATTTGAACTTTTTGTATTGTGGGCATATTCTAGAGTGTTTGAAAAAGGCTTTGTTCTTATTTTCCTCCCTAATTATGTTCATATATCCTCATTCATCAGCATCTACTTGGTGATAAATTATGAACCCCAAGTAGGGGAAATTTAGAAAATAATAAAAAGGAATTGGAATATTTTTAAAGTATATCCTGAAATATATCAGTTGTTGAGTTCTGAATGCCTATTTAGTTGCAAAAATGAAATAAATTTGATGGATAGTTTTGAAGGGGGTTCAATGTATTCAGACCACTATGGTGAACATAGGGAAGGAACACCAATGTGTGGAAGATGTGCTCCATGTCCTTATATCATAGAATTTGAGTAGTATTAAATTAGACAATGGGATTGGTTCTATAGTGCATTTTATAAAAGGGAACCGTCAGACCAAAGTAGTAGTTTACCTTGCCAAGTGCTTGGGATGTTGTAGTTTTTATGTTGGAAAGAGGGAGAGATGCCTCAGAATGAGGATATATGAACATAATTATGATACAGGGAGACAAAATTAGAACAATGCCCTGTTCAAGCACTCTAGAATATGCCCACACTATACAAAGTTCAAATTTGTCATACTTGAAAAAATAATAGCAAATCCGAGGGGGGGGGGTATGAGTGCATTATTTGAGGTGAAAGAAATTAGGTGGCAACTTATGTTACATGCTTTTTATGACCCAGGATTAAATGAGTATTTATGTACAAGTTTAGTTAAATATGAGATCAGCTGTTTTAAATTTTTTTGCAGCAACTTTTTAACAACAATTTTTGAATAACAGCTTTTAAGAATATATTAAGGCATTTGTTATGACATTTCATAGTAAAGTTTTTTTGGGGGAAATTTTACACTTAGTAAAAATTGTTCTGGATTTTTTACAAAGGTTATTTTAAATACTTATTCATTTCAAGACTGTAATGCTGAATTAAATTGGGCACTGTATCTTTAAACGTGTGCTACTGCTCAATTAAGGGATTGCAATTAACTCTTGGAGGGATTTTAGCCTCTTTAATCTGAATGGATAAGCATGTGTGTTATCCTGATGATGTCCAGATCATTATTTATTTATTTGACATTTGTTAACCGGGTTGGTCTGACTGCTGGGCAAGAAGCCCTTTTTCAGCAGAGGCCTGAGGAGAAAAGCTCCACCATATAACAATACAGAATGAAATAAAATACAATTATGAATTTCAAAGTAGAATAGAGAACACAATGCAATAACAAAAGAGTAAAGGATTACAAATTATTTACAATCAAATAATAGAAGTTAATATTGTTAAGTACCAAGGTTGAGAGAGAGAAAAATATTCAAAAGGGATAAGAACATTAATCTAATCCATTGTATGTAGTAGTACTTTAAAGCAGACAAAAAAATACTAAGACAACATGTATATAGTAAAAACTCAAAATATGGAGAGATCTCAAGGAAAAGTGAAGTGAACAGAATAAGTAGGTTAGGTAGGAGCAGGGCAAAACCAAGATTTAAGCAGTTTGTCTTTGAGAGTTTTTTTGAAGTTATAAGTGTTAGAGATTCGTCTTAAGCAAAGAGCAAAGGGAAAGTTTATTCCAAGCATTAGTGACTGAATAGTTGTAAAGAAGTTTACCTATGTTTTTATTAGGCTTGTGCATTTCTAAGAGGTATTGATTGCTACTGTGAAGATGTTTTTGTGTTGTTGAAGAGATTTTGGCAGGAAGAGGAGTGGTTTGGTTTTCTTAGGGTTTAGTAGGAGTTGATTACTGGTTAGCCATTTTTCTATGGAGAGGAGTGATTCTTAGTGATTATTAGGATGAAAGCACTTAATATTTATGTAGTATTCATTTGCTGACTTTTACTATTTTGTACTTGGTGGTGAATAAATTTGTGTGGAAGGGATCCAGAGTGTTTAATCCTATGCGGTTGGCTGCCAGCTCTATTTCTTTGTGTTTCAGACCAGCTTAAATCCCAAGTCCTAAAACAGATGAAACAATTCAATGCACAAAATATTTTCTAAATTTTAATGACTCCCTCTATGAAGTCTCACATATTCCCTTATTATTCCATTTAGAAGATGCATTGTTAATTACCTTTAACTGCCTTACATTTCATAATTTGACTTTAGATTTATAAAAAATTAAAGAAAGGGAAATCTTAGTAATAGAAATTCCCACTAATGCCCCCACCTCCTCTGAAGGCCCTCTAGCTGTAGCTGTGTTAGTAAACTCTTCTGTAGATTGCACCACTATCTCAGTACTTCACATCTATAATACATCCCTCTGTCACATTACCATGCTACTCTTGGACATTTGCTATAGTAAAACTCTTTTAAAAGATGAATAAATCAAATCATGTGCTGATTACTGGACAGTGTCATTACTACCAACCATTGGGGAAATCCTAGAAAAAGTGTTTACACTGAATTAACTGAATACATGCAAAAATATGTATTGTTATTTGCACAAAAATAAATTCCATCAGTTTTATTGATAGACCATATAGTGGTAAGTATGAGCAAAGGTAGCCTTACTATTTCCTGTCTGTAGATCTTACAAAAATGGTCAGTCTTTTGGATCAAGCTCAACATTAAGACATTGTTTTAGCATTTGTCTTTAGTCTCAAATCATCTCTTTGGTACAGTAATTCTCTTTCAAACAAACCTTTCAAGCTCCAGTTTGGAAACCGTCTCCACTCCTTTATCATTACTAAAGGATTCCTGTCTTATTCTTCATCTTTTTTAATCTTTTCTGAGAATTTCTCCACTTTCAACAAATCCTTTGTGCTAATGATATGGAGATTTATACATTTTGTCCTTCTGTTCCACCATAGAAAAACAACTAACCACTAGAAAATGAGCTATACATTATGGCAAACTTGTTTGGAAACATGACTCTTATCCTCAGTACTTCAAAAACTGAGGCTACATTTTTTCAGCATGAATCAAAATGTGGCCTCAGCACATCAATGACACTGATCATCAACTTCAAGAAACACCTACTTCCTTAAGATATATAGGTCCCATTAGAAATAGAACAAACTAAAGGTAAAATTAACAAAATATTATTTTGGCCATGGACATTTTTTTTCATTTCACTTCACCTAAAGTAAGGATAGCAGGTGACAAAGACATTTTGATGACCCATTTGCAATATGGGTTAGTCAAACCCCTTCTGATTCAAAGAAAAATCTTAAGTGGCTTCACACTAACTGAGATAAAACTTAAGGTTTTATTGCCTTAGGCCTACCCCTCACAATGGGACCATAACTTTGCATTCTTTAGTTGTGTAACAAAAGAAGATATCCTCCTTGGTTTACCTTTATTTAAACTGCTGCAGCTACAATACTTCCCCTTTCTACCAATAAGACTGCATTTAAGATAAGCCAGCTGCAACTTTATATATCTTCCCAATACTGGACCTATTCTATGCACTCTATGCACAGAACACCTCTACAGTGACTATAGTGTTTCTGCTTTAAAACACAACCTGAGCAAATCCCTTTCAGTCCTTCTGAAGAATCTAGATTGCTGTGCAGCTTTTCATACAACTTTCAACGCCCATATTCTTAAGGAAGCTCATTGGGAATCATTCAGTCCTACTGGCATGACATGATGCTATCTTGTCACCAGCGCAGATTTTACTACAAAATCTAATGTAATTACTGGGTTCAGAATTATAGGCTGTGATACAGTTCCCTGTGTGGGGAATTGGTTAGGGATACATGTCTGACCTGCAGTTGTGCTGCAGATACATGACTGCTGGACATTTATTCTGGGTAGAGAAACTTGCAGCACTATGTGTGGAGGTGGGGGAACTGGAATATTGTGTAGCATGCCCTACCTAGATCTTGCATAGATGAAAAACCAAGTGAAAACCTAGCCTCAGTGACTGAAAATGTTACTAAGATGCCGTACTATATATCACACTGATCTTCTTCCAGTGATGCTACAGCAATAACAAATGTTAATGAGTATTCATGGAGAATCTCTGCTCAGGGGACTGCCTTTTACAGCCTGTAAGAGATCCACTATGTCTAGTGACCATCACTTAAAAAACATGTTATTCATATATATATATATATATATATATATATATATATATATATATATATATATATATCAAAGTGTGACATTTTATTTTTCCTTTGTTTACCAGGTTAGTCCCGCTAGGATAGTGACCTCATTTCAAGGGAGTCCAAAGGTGGCATTTATATTACTAGGAGAAATTTAACCTGGGCATCAGGATACTTCCCCTACTCTTGGTAGTCGGGGAAGGATTTTTGTGTTACACATCCTGACTTCCGGTTTCCTGTCCAGTTGTGGAGGCAGCCAGGAGGAACAGGAACTAAATATGGTTTTTTTAGCTTTGGCTGAAGTTGAAATAAAGGTTGATGAAAATGTAGTTGAAATGGTAGAATTGCTACCATGAGTTTTTCTGATGCTGTAGGTGCAGAAAATGCAGTGATATTGGAAGAAAATGAGATTGTAGCTGTAACAGAAATGGATTCAGATGAAAACTTTCAGAGGAGCTTGTTTGAAGGAGAGAGAGTTACTTCTGAGAAATGCATAATTACAACCCTCCAATCAAGAGGGTTGTGGGATGATTATTTGGAAGAAACGGTAAACCAAAGTGAAGCAGAAAGTGGAGCAACAATTTCATAGAGCAACATCATGGAAAAATAGAAGAAGAAAAAGGAGAAGAAGATACTCTGGCAGAAAAAGTACCAGAGAAGAAAAACTATTCACGAACTGAGGAGAAGGCACAAAGAAGAAACAAAATAAACAAAGAAGTATACAGAACATGTGAGCAGTAAAAAAGAAGAAAGTTTGGACAGGTATGAGGTTTGGGACTTTGTCATAGCATGTCTGGGTGTTAAAGTAAAAGAGGTAAGAGCATTTATTTTAGTTAATAAAGACACTTTCTGTGACTTGATATTTGAGACTGGGCATGCCATGGAAAATTTGTTTTGGGTGCATATGAACAAAAGAAAAATATGTATCCATGGTCAGAATATGTTGTGCAAGCTTTTTACAGACAAACAAAAAATAATGATCTGTGCAGTAGATGCACATATTATTGTTTTAGATGATATCAGATTATTAACAGAGGAAGAAAGAAGACAAACTGAAAAACTTTGGAATGATGCGGTAGTTTGGAACATGGGGAAAGAAACGTGCCCAGGCATATGTATATTATGTTAAGAAAGCATTAAAATATTAGATGTAGCCATAGTGGAACTAGGATGAATTATGGTAATAGAATTGAGATGGAAAAATTATGTGTATAGAATTATAGCTTTATATGCGTATATATTCCTGGGTGGGAATTCCCAGATATGCTCAGAATTAGTCCAAAATGACAAAAAATACATTGAACCCACAGACATTGCCAACATCCTAGCTGAAGCAAAAAACACAACATCAATGGGACCAGATGCTCAGGTGAGCCACCCCAAAGCAAAAACACAGCATCAATGGGACCAGGCGTCCTACATGAACTCCAAGAACAGCTAAAGCCAAACATAAAACTATTGTTCAATCTCAAACTTACTACAGGATATGTACCCAAACAGTGGTGTACAGCAACAGTGGTCCCTCTCCACAAAGGTGGTGCCTCAACAGATCCTGGAAACTATCACCCCATAAGCCTGACTAGCTTGGTCTGCAAAGCTATGGAAAGGATCATCATGGACCTCATAAATAAAGATATTGGGGACCTACAGACACTGGATCCTACCCAGTTCAGCTTTGTTAGGGGCAGATCCTGCCTCTTAAACCTGGTTGATTTCTTTGAAACAGTCACCAAGGCCATTGACGAGGGGAAGGTGGTCCACACAGCCTACCTGGACCTCCCAAAAGCCTTTGATACAATACCCCACTCGGGCATTATAGATAAGCTCACCAGCTTAAATATAACCCCCTATGTCACTAGATGGGTTGCAAACTGGCTCAAGGACAGAACCCACATGGTTAGAATTGCTGGAGCCATGTCAGACTCCAAACCAGTTACAAGTGGCGTCCCACAAGGCTCAGTCCTGGGACCTCTCTTGTTCAGTATATATTTCTCGGAGGTACAGGCCAACACGGAAAGGACTGTGGCTGACCAAATTCGCAGATGACGGCAAACTGGGTGCCATAATCGACTCTGCAGCCGACACAAGCATCCTCCAAAAGGGTCTCATAGAAACAGACAACTGGTGCCAGAGCCATGGCCTCAAGCTAAACGCCAAAAAGTGTATAGTCATCCCCTTTGGCAAAAACAAAGTGCCCACAAATTACCACATAGGTGGTAATCCATTAAGTACAGAAGAAGTAATTAGGGACCTGGGGACCCAAGTTGATAGCAATCTCTCATTTGACAACCACATGGCCAAAGTGGTTAGAAAAACATTTTATATAGCCCACCTAATCATGAAGGGATTCACATCTAGATCAGGGGAGGTTATCGTGCCTCTTTACTCATCCCTCATCAGGCCCATAATTGAGTACAATGCCCCTTTTGGGATGTACCTTACCAGACACCTGCAGCAACTGGGAAGACCCCAAAAGTACCTCACCAAGAGGATCAAAGGGCTCAAACAGATGCCATATGCTGCCCGGTTAAAGAAACTCTAGCTCTACTCAGTGGCATACCACCTGCTCAGAGGCGATCTGTGCCTGACGTATAAAGCCATGTCCAACCCAGAATTAATGGACATGCTGCACCTCAGAAAATCCAAATCCCATCGAGCTATGCACTTGAGAGACTTGAACCTCAGCCGTGAAATAAATAGGACATGCTGGAGGGACAGATTCATAACCCAGAGGCTTCCTTCACTCTGGAATAAAATCCCAGTCCAGGTTAGGCAGAGTCCCTCATTGACTCTCTTCAAGAGGAATCTTGATGAGTGGATGGGAGATTGTAGGTTTACCCCAGGTATCACTTCTATGTCACTGTTAGACAGAGGCACAGTATACTAACCTCAAAAAAGGGCATAGCAAAATTAATTTAAAATGGGTGGTGAAAGCCAAACACACTCTGGCTAGGCTTATAAATGCCCTAGGGCAGATAGCCTAGTATGAACCTATGAACCTATGAACCTATATGCAACAAAAAAAGAGAGAGAAAGGATGTTTACAAATATTCTTGAATATGTTTGTGTAAATATGGACATTATGGTGGTGGGTAATTTTAATTGTAATTTAAGAAAAAAATAAGAGCAATTGTGATGTTAAAATGGCTAAAGAAACTATGAGAAGTGAAAAGTTAAGTGTATGGGAGAATAACTACTGGACCTACAAAACAAATGAAATTAAGACAGAAATTTGCTATTTTTAATATCTGATAGTTTAAAAGTTATAAAAAAGGAATTAAGTATGCTGGATTTTCAGATCATGTGGCTACATGGGTTAAAGTACAGGAAAATGAAGAATATGTAAGAATAGGAAAAGGAATAAAGAGAATTAATGAAAATGAATTAGATTCAGAAGAGTAAAAATAACTTGTGGAATTATGGAAAAATCATATGACTATGATGGAGTTTTATGAGAATTGGACTGTTTGTTGGCTTAATTTTAAAGCAAAAATATAAAAAAAGTATTTTTATAATGTATAAGGAAGAAACGAAGAAAAGAAAAAGAGAGATATAAGATATTAAGTCAAGAAACATTTAGAGACTTATTAGAGAAGAAAAATTCCTTTTTTGAAAAAGAAAGAGAAATATATAAAATGAATCAAATTAAAATTAACAGCTTGTTATGTAAGCAAAAATATTGTTTAAAAGGAAAGAAAGAAGAGGTAACACTATCCCCCAGATTTACTAATCTTCTGTGCAGGACTAGCTTAGTCTTGCATGGAAGTGGCCGTTTAGGAGCAGTACGGCAGTGCGCCATGCATATTAATGAAGACGCACTGCCTGAGCTCCAAATCCTACACGGAGCGTGTAAGAGTGCAGGACGCATGTCTGAGAGCAGAGCTTTCAAAATATACATGCCTCCACAATGAAGAACAGCAGAAAGGCTAAAATAATGAGCAAGACCGCTCATAGGTGTCCACATACCCCCAGCAACATCCCCCACGTGTATAACAGCAATAGTAAATACAAAGAAAATAAGCATACCACTTGTTTTTTTTATGAATTCTATTAAAGCTAACCATAGGTGTGTGGGTTTGCCCATCGCTTAGCTACAGTTAATGCAGCTTAAATAGCTGAAGAAGATAACAAGGAAGATATATGCAAATGAAACAGTATAACAATAGTGTAGTGGGCAGAGCATTCACCTTACAAGCAGGCATTCCCAGTTCGAGACCAACTGCAGCACATTCCATTTTCCAAACTGCAGCACATTCCATTTTCCATGTCAATTCACGTTATAACCAATATTTTAGTTGCATAACCTACTAACTAACATATATTTGTGAACTGGAGTATTGCATTAAATGCAGATGTAAGGTGTCAGTGTCATAATGCTGCAAAGTCCATAGATAATCACATGTGCCCCATACAGTCTATGTACACAGGAATTATGGATACAAATGGAAGGTAAAATGTGTAATGAATGATAACTCCATACAGTTTCCAAATCCCCCACCTTCCCAAGAACCATTAGACATTACTGTCTAAATCAGTGCAGTTGTAAGTGGGAGTAAGCACTAGTAAGCAAGTATAAGCACTTTTAAGCAGTAGTAAGCATTATGTAAACACTAGTAAGTGGGTTTAAGCCCGTTTGTGCAAGGGTAAGCAATGTGCACACAGGTTAAGCAATATTGAAGATAACTCTCTGTAAGATATTTAACTATTTAACCGCAGGATAATGTTACTTATCCTTGCACAAACCTGCACAAACTGGCTTACAACTGCTTAAAGGTTCCTTAATCACTCTGTATCCAACGACCCTTATTCTGCCTAGCAATAAAATAAACAGCCTTGCAGGTCTTGAACCCAGGACCTTATACACTATAGTCACAATAGTTAACCACCAAGCCATCACAGCAGTACATAAGAATGAGGTATCCCCAAACAAATCCTCACTATAGTAGAATGAAACTGAACATGTGAAAGGAATCAGTATACACTCAAATGTTCTATAACCCACTACATAACAGAAATTTTTGAACTGGAGTACTGACGTACGTCCAGATGTGAGGTGTAAGTGTAATAGAGTGTTGAAGTCCCCTACTAAACACAGTTACCCCATACAGGGTAAGTACATATGAATCATGGATACCAGATATATATATATATATATATATATATATATATATATATATATATATATATATATATAGATATGATGCCCTCTTCTTCTTTCGGCTTTTTCCCGGTTAGGGGTTGCCACAGCGGAACTCCAGTCCGCTAATGATTGGCAGTTGATTTTTACGTACCGGCTTGCCAGGCCTGACGCACAACCTTCAATGAAGGTACACCCATTCATGCATGTCTCCACGCAGAAGACGCTCTAGCTGAGAATCGAACTGGACACTGTCTTACTGTGAGGCGACTTGAATAATAAATCAATGCCAAAAAGCAAATAGAATGCAAAGTCAAATTTAAGCAACACTAAGCATTGCACAGGCCAGCTTAGGAGCTGTAAGCAATGTTTAGGCTAGCTAACTCAATGTGCCCAGTGGTATACCCCTTTAAACAATGCCAAACTTATGTAAGCAGGTTTGCCCATAGCTTAGCATTTTCAAAACTGGCCAATCACAGCAAAGTGCAGGTATTCAGCCCTACTTAAACCCAACAGGCAGGAATACATCTCATAACTGGCTGTAGCTTCCCCTTGCTGGCACCATCGCAGAAAGGGGAGAGGTAGTACGCTTCCATGTGCAGCGCTGGGGCATCCAGGAGTCCAGAGGCATAGCAGGACTCCTTGTCAAAGATTATGAGCAGAGACTGCTGCAGGGCCAGTACCAGGGTTCCCTATATAAGCCTGAGACTGTCTCACCCGTGACCTCTCCAGTGCCACTGAACTGGTGAGCAGGTCAGGCATCACTATGTTGACCTGAAGTGGCATAAGGGGGACCTCTTGGAGCAGTGGATCAAAGAGGATAGGACTGCGAAGGCATGGATCAAAGAGGATAGGACTGTGAAGGCTGTCCCAGCTGTGTGTAAGTATAACTTCACTACGTGTGTAATAATTGTCAACTCATGTTTATTATGGATAGGTATGGCTAAATATTCCTCTTATGTCCTTCATAGCATCAAGTGAGCAGGCCATGAACCAGGAAGCCCATGACTGTCACCTGGAGAGGTTGTGATGTGAGGCAGGTCAGTAATACTCTAGCATGTATTGTCATAGGAAATAAATCTAAAAGCATTAGTAAGGTAATTGCCAGTATAAAACCTGTATTGTTTAAGGCAAGTACAGCATACACCGGGGAATATGGTAAGAAGAATCTCATATAGTTTGTATGTAAATAAAATCATAATAGCGTGGCAGTAAAGGTCAAACTGCTGGACTGCATGTGTATACTCTGGTATAATATGGTAACGTAGATTTGCAATCACTTAATAGTACTGTTGTATTAATCACTGTTACCCACACTGTGCAACATAAATAAAATATGTAGGAATGTCTGTATATGACTGGTGTAATCCCCAGAGGTCATTTAGTACAACTGAGAGACACATAGTCAGAAAACAGGGAAAAAGCTAACAACAAAATCCAAATAGCACATGCAACTGAGGCGTGAACTGCTGTATTTTTAGCACATGCAGCCATGGTTTAATCCTGGGAGTGGTAGTAATCTGCATACAGCATCATACCCCACAACTGTACAGATATGTTCAGAATGTCCAGTAAAGTGGCCATATCTGCTGCCTGTCCCCTTGGGAAATCAGTGGGATGATCCCAGATGTATAGGCAGCAAACAGGAAACACAACTGATTGGCACACATTTATGAGAACAAAGCTGGCACACTAGCAACTCCCCAAGATCTTATGAGAGTAATAAACCATGTATGTCCCATTTACAACCCCATGTTGTCAAGCTGTGACCAGAGTGTGTATAGTAACAGAGCAAGATGTATGTGCATAATAGTAAAGTGGAATCTGGTATTGTGTGTGGCAACATTCAGGTAGTGCTAACAAACATTGCTCCCACAGGTCTGTCAGATATGAACATTGTTGCCAGAAATGAAAGAATGACACCCTGTACTGGTACTGTTTACTTTGATATTGTATGGAATTGTGACTGATGCAGTTGCTCTGAATAATACGTTAGTACTCATCACTGTCACCCACACTGTCCTACAAAATATATCTGTCTAGGAAATCCTGTATAAGAGTGTTGTAATGCAAGGTCAGAATGTAAAACCACAGGAGAATTATAAGACAGAAAGCAGATAGGAGAGATACAGCAACATCGTTATAGCATATATATAACTGTGGACAGTGTTTTAGTTTTAGCAGACACAGCCATGGTCTGAATCCTGGGAGTGGAAGTAGGTTGCATACAGAATCATACCCCACAACTATACAGATAAGACCAGAATGTCCAGTATATGGGGCCATATCTGCTGTCTGTCACCCTGTCCCCCTGGGAAGTCAGTGGGATGATCCCAGATGTATAGTCAGCAAACAGGGAATACAACTGATTGTCACACATCTATGAAAACAAACCTGTCTCTCTAGTAAGTCCCAAAACTGTTATGAGAGTAAGAAGCCAAGCATGTCCTATCTACACCCCCATGTTGTCAAGCTGTGACCAGAGTGTGTACAGTAACAGAGTGAGATGTATGTGCATAATACTAATGTGTAATCTGGTACTTTGTGTGGCAACATTCAGGTACTGCTAACAAACATTGTTCCCACAGGCACATTGAATATGAACACTGTGCCAATAAATAACAAGCTTGATACCCTGTACTGGTACTGTTTACTCTGATACTGTATGGAATTGTGAGTGTTTCAGTTGCTCTGAATAATAAGGTATCACTGATCATGTCACCCACACTGTGCTACATAATATAACTGTGTAGGAAAGCCTGTATAAGAGTGTTGTAAGTCACTAAAGGTTGAAGAGGGCAATAGTCTAGATATGTCCCAGTTCACCTGCATCTGGTCAAGACATGGCCAGAATCTGTGCAGAAAGAGATGGACATGTATGTGCACAACATCAACCTGGAATCTGGGAGTATGTGTAGAAACAGTTAATTAGTGTTAACAAACATTTCCTCCACAGGTATACCAGGTAAGAGGTGTATACTGCAGGTAAAACCAGTTCATGTATAAAGATGATGACAGCCATATCACTGTCCAAACTAAGGCAATCGGGAAGTGTAGTAATACTTGTAAGGTACAGATAACAGCACTGACTAGGAAAGTAATATGAACGACAGGAATATACTAGTTGTTAATTGACATCTTTCTCCCACCCCCTCCATATCTCCAACAATAAACTAAATACCCACTTCAACTGGTATGTACTGACTTCACTGTTCTTGAGACATATGTTCTATTGGTTAATAATTATTGAAATCTGTTTCCATGCATGTGTTATGTTGAAGTACTCCAACATTGATGGCATGGTGCCATCAATGTACCTGCATGCTGTTGTTATTAACACTGTGGTCCCATATATGCATGTGTTCTGTTTGCTATGCAACTGTTTCGTATCTGATGTCTGCGTTAATGGGAATATCTATGCATGCTGTTATACCTAAGCCTGGAATGTGTTGACTATTACTAACCCGCATATGTTGACACACCATAAACACCATAGCATGTATGGGAATGCGGGTCCCAGTGGACCCACCTACCCCACCTCAGCTGACTGTGGCACCAGGCACCAGCACATCTGGGACCCAACCCGGGACCTCCTCATCTGTTGGTCCTGCACCACCTTAGGGTGGAATCACCTCAGGGGATAGGGCTCATGCCCCCGGTAGCAGGCACAGACAGGAAGTTGTCACCCGTCACCAGGTCCAGACCGTGGTGTGTAGAGAGCTCGATCAGCAGTTTGGAGATCTTCTACACCAGCTCAAGGGCCACGTGTCATGACTAGAGGGTCGGCCTGGCTCTCCGGCTCAGACCCCAGCACAGCCACGTTCAGGGCTGTGAAGGTGCAGTGATGACTGCCCATGGGTGGGGATCTCAGTCCCACTGTTTCCACTAGGGGGCTCATGGGCTTCCGATTTCCCAACACCCCTCCGCATCAAGGTGTTTAGCCCCCACATGTCATATATCACCCCTGTATGCATCTTGTTTGTCTTGTCTGTTAACCTACCCAATCTACCTCCCCAAATACATCTACTATCCTTCCCCAACATGCCACTCTCACCTGAAAAAAAAAGGGGGCAATCTGTTCCCAAAAAAAATATTGCCCTATAAATAGCTGTCAGTTTCGCACACATGTCCACTGGACACATGTAATATAATCTAACTGGCATCACAACATATTAATGTTGTCCTCACCATTCACTCAGGGGTTTGAGTGTCCAAATGTACCTCCAAAGTCAGTGTATATGCACAGCTGTTGCTGTAGAAGAACTGGGCAGCTATGGACCTTCCCTACACCCTCCAGCACATCCCTAGCTATTTTCCCTACTGTCTTTCCCTCCTTGTGTCTTTTTTTCACTACTTTCCTATCAACCCTTTCTTCTTTTCTTTTAAAGAAATTAGCACAGGGGTAAGCAGGAGTAAGCACTTCTAAGCAGCAGTAAGTGGGTTTAAGCCTGTTTGCATGGGTGTAAGCAATGCCTACAGAGGTTAGGCAATTTAGAAGCTAACTGAGTATAAGAAACTGTAACCGGAAGTTAGCAGTGCTTACCTCCGCGCAAACCCATGCAAACCACTTACAACTGCTTAAAAGTGCCTTAATCACTCTGTATCCAATGGCCCAGCAACAAAATAAACAGCTTCTGCAAGGTGTGAACCCTGCACCCCATAGCCAAAGTGAATTACCACAAAGCTATGTCAGATATGCATAACCCTAATGTTTTCACAAACATATCATCCACCACACTCATTCAATAGTACAGGAAATGTATTTAAACATGTAGATGTGTGTGTGTGTGTGTGTGTGTGTGTGTGTGTGTGTGTGTGTGTGTGTGTGTGTGTGTGTGTGTGTGTGTGTGTGTGTGTGTACATATATTAATATCTAAATAGATATATACATATCTATATGTGTAGATATATATATATATATATATATATATATATATATATATATATATATATATATATATATATATATATATATATATATATATATATATATATATATATATATATATATATATATATATATATATATATATATATATATATATATATATATATATATATATATTATATAAGCATACATATGCATACGTCTATAGATATGTATGTCTACATCTATATATATATATATATATATATTTATATATACAGCAATATATATATATATATATATATATAAATATATATATATATATATATATATATATATATATATATGTAAGCAGATACATATATCTATATAGGCATATACAGACATACATCTGTAGATAAAAATGGGAACATAACAAAAACATGTATGTCCACGTGCGCCGTTAATGGGGTTGAGGGGGCACAAACAACATACGTCTTGCATGAATAGGTATTTCCCCCACAGCCAAACACCTCTGCCATGCAATACACTACCAACTGTTGCAGATTCCATAACTAAGACCTGACAAAACATGGGCACAAGATGTTAACAGTACTCCATCCTACCTGTATGATGTCAGGCTGGTATCAGTAACATATCATGCAGTACAGTTTGGCTACCATAGGAAATGTACAATGTAGAAGCAATCATTATCTCTAGGATACATATACACAGACATATATATGCAGATAAAGATATATATATATATATATATATATATATATATATATATATATATATATATATATATATACATATTTATAGATATATATGTAACTACACATGCACACACAGAGATATGTATAGGAAGATACATATGTAGAAGATGCACACAATATGGAACAGCCACTATGCCTACAGTTGCCACCTTACCAGCTGGACACTGTATGAGTCACCCATACAAATGGCAATCATTGCCTTCAACATATACCCACAGGGAGGTCAAAGGATATAACACCACATACAGGTTTGCATACATTGGAAAACTTTATTTGTGTTCTATTACAGTTGTATATGCCACGTCATATAGCTGTTTAGACACCGACATTCATATAAACAGAGTAATGCAACTGTAAAGCAGTTATACTAATACAGTAGTCTGGAAAGATTTACATATCTTGCTGTCCAGGCCAAGGCCTTCAAGTAGTGCAATACTAAAGACAGACTGGGTCACAGGATATCAAACAATCAACAGTAAGTAATGTGGATGTATAGCCCAGCAGCTTCTGTCTACACTCTGTACACAATCCCTAGGGTGTAAGGACCTCAGAAGGCACAATGGGATGTATCTGTTACATAACAAGGCATAACTGACACCATCACAATCACACTGACAAACAGAACAGTCTGTATGGCAGGAGACAGGAGACCTGCATTTACTCAAGGTGAATGTTATGGTAATGTACGTCCATATACCTTAAGGCAGCTTACCCCTGATACCCCCACATCTTGTAACAGCCTATGTTAGTTATGGTGCATCCCCCCAGACTCAATAATACAGGGCTACATACCACTGCTACATACACTGGCCTCTGGAGTGCATAAGGGCACGCATGTATTGTGTAGGTGAAGCAAACACATGTATGGACCCAACCCCACAGTATGTGTGGGGGACACAACAGCAGTGGACTGATGGCAGGAATGGCAGCATGACATACTCACAGCCCACTACATAACAACCCCTGACAGCATGTCATATGTACAAAGCCTGGTATGTAGGTGGAGGACAGAGGCTGGAACACAGACCTATATGTGTAAAACTGTTGTCATACACTAAGTTGCTGGTGTTACAGGATAGTCTGCAACATACCCTTAGTCAGGAATATGAAGTTAGAAACAGAAATGGATGTAGTCATGTATTGATAGTACTCAACACATACATTGCCAGTGATATATCTGACACAAGACCTGTGTGGTGGACAGACAAAACATAATAGGCACACCTCTGGCCATCAAGAGGATAGACCCACAGTTGAGAGCTATGCAGACAGACTGCATTCCAAGTTAAACTAGTATGTACACACAAACCCTGTAACACATGTGCTATACAATGCATACAACAACACTACTCACACTCTGTCTGTAGTTCTGGAACATCTTACAAATATGTAGCTGGCCTGAGTGTGCAGTTTCTCCTGTAAGAGGTATTGCTACCTGCTGTCTGTAACACTGCTGCCCACACACAAGAAGGATGTCTATAATACAGGAAAGGTAAAGGGACCACTCCCACAATATTTAGGGATTTATAGTAGTTGGTTGCCATGGCAGTGGTAATTGGAAGTACTACACAGCATGCTGCATGCAGATAGCAAGTGGAGGACACTGATTGGTGCAGAGGCCATCACCTGATTATGTTCATCACCTACATATTCCATGCTGCAATCTATGCAAAGTAGCTCATTCCATTTAGTGGAGAAAGACTGAGAGAGAGAGAGAGAGAGAGAGAGAGAGAGAGAGCATATAATTCACAGAAAAAAAAGAAAACCATCCAGAAGAGTCTGCATTCCCAGAACAGGTATGTGAATTACACATGAATGTAATTGACCTTAGTACTTGGTCCATAATAATTGGATAGATGATGTGGAATTATTTATATGTGCCTTTAGGTGTTGTTGCTGTAATGATGTTAAGCTGAACAACTGCTAATGACAACAGAGTCCATCCCTGTGGGTAGTGGGCCATACCCATCAACCGTGCAGAGCAGCACTGACTGATAAGATGTAAGCCATCATAGTGTATGTTGTGTAATGGGAAGTATGTATATTATGAGGCCAATAGCTCATGGTGGAAGTAATGCCATTATGATAGACACATGGCTTCCACAGCCCACCTCTTGCAGGATACTCAGGTTAACCTGTATTGTAGCATGCAGGAATGCCATAGGTATGTAATAGGAATACCTGCAATCTGGCCCTACATATACCCCCCTAATGTCAGGCTGTGTCCATATGTGGCACCTGTCTGTGTTGTAGCAAATCAGAACAGTGCAGCTGTGCAGGAAGGTGTTGTGAGATTATGGACCTGATGGCTGAATGTACCCCACATATAGGTAGGCATTTTTGTACATATATATATATATATATATATATATATATATATATATATATATATATATATATATATATATATATATATATATATATATATATATATATATATATATATATAGATATATATATATATAGATATATATATATATATATATATATATATATATATATATATATATATATATATATATATAGTTATGTCCACAAATATACAGATACCCATGTGTAGACATATATATGAGCACATATATACATCACATATATCTACACATATATAGATATATACCTATATGCACATGTCTACATATATACAAACACACACACAAACATATATGTATGTAAATACATGTCCCTTATATTACTACCATGGTACTGCATGCTATGTGTGAGGAAACAGCACACATAGCAATACACACAGATATCTACAGCTGTCAGTGTGTGCAACATGGATGGTATGTCACATTTGAACCCCTTGTTGGGACCACATTGTCCTTGTCTGTGAAGTATGGAATGGGAATATGGTGATGTATGGCAGGTATAGTTGTGGAGGTGGTCAGGGTTGGTAGATATAGAGGAAAGCCTACAGGGGTGATATGTGACACATGTGGTGAGTAAACACCCTGGATAGTGTGTGCGGTCTGTGATGTGGATGCCCCATGGGCCCCAATATGGACACAATGGGAACAAGTCTCCCACCCACTACTACTCACAGCAGTAGTCCACATCCTGAAGGGGTCTGGCCTGGAGGCTGAGCAGGAGGAGCATGTGGACCCTGTGAATGTATACTGGGTGCCTGATGGAGATGTAGCACATCTCACATGTGTCTGTGGTGCCCTTTATTGAACAGACCCTTAACCTGACCTCAGGGGACAGGAACATGTTTGTGTGTGCCCCCGGGGGGGACAACATCCCCTGGGTTGGTTTCACCTGACGGTGTTGCTGGACCAGTACATGATGAGGCCCCAGGGAGGGACACAGATGTGGCCTGGTAACATGGGCAGATGAGTTTGGAGAAGTGGTTCTGCTGGCCAGTAGTACATATACATTCTATTATGTCACTGTTATAGAACATATGTTGGTAGTAATAGTCTACACAATCCCAGAACATGTCTAACAGCATGCATAGATAACCACAATAACACAGTATGTCAGATGTACAGCAAACACATAGCAAGCATATCACAGGCATATATGGAACCATTGTGGCCTTGACAATGGCATGCAGGTGAATAGTCTGTAACAGCTCAGCAATGATAATGTCCACACAGGGAACATGGCTACAAGCACATTGCACAAAGTGTGGTACAGTACAATATCTGCCCCACTGGTAGGCATGCTGTAGCCATACCTATTGAGTTGTGTGTACAGTTTGTTGTCACTGATATGTTGGGGGGGGTGACAGTGATGTGTATTAAGAACTGTGATAACCTTGCTGCATGACTTGCTCACACCTGTGTCCATCTTTATTTCTTTCAGGCACATTGTCTCATGGAAGGCTGCCAGACTACACAGCAATGGAAAATGAAATCTTGCTGAATGGGCTCATACAGTACTATGCAACCTTGTTTGTCCAGGCTTCCCATGATCAGCAAGAGCGGACTGCCCTGTGGAATGACATAGTCCACAGGGTCAATGATGTCGGACTGCACAACGGCAGTTGTGAGCAGGTCTGGCATCATTGTTCTGACCTGCTTTGCAATGCCCGTCAGCAAGCTGCTGCAGTCTGGGGGGATCACCTCGCCACAAGGGGGAGCATACCATCCATCCCTCTACATGTGTGGAGGAGCTCCTGGCCAGCCTCGTGGCACCTGCCCATCCAGCTAGCCACCAACTGCCAGACACCTTTGTGGAGGTGGGTGCCACCCGCACACTGGCCAGAAAACATGCAGGTAAGGCCAAAGGGCACATCCATAGACCACTGTTTTGTATACATCCGCATCGGTACAGGTAGATCATGCATATCTGACATGGCATAGATATATTTTGTTGCTGCATAGTAATGATAAACAGATGTTCATATGTGGTAGTATTGTGGAAATGTACTGTTGATGTATTGCAATACTGCACCCACCCTGTAGCAATGCACACAGTTGTGGCCACTGAATTTGCATCTCTCACCCTCTTATGTAGGTTCCTCCGGGATACCACCAAGGCAGCAGCCTGTATCTGGTGAGTATTGTTTATGTAGATGCTTGCCAATACATTGGGCATGTAATGGCTATGATATATGCACTGTACATATCTATCACACCTACCCAGAATGCATGCTGTACATGTGCACATATTTTTGCTGTGAAATGCACGGCATCACAGGGGTGACCATGATGGGGTATTGGAAGGGTATGTCAGACACCTGCATGATAACTAATGTCCTGTCATTGCAGAATGTGTCCACAGAGAGTAACATAATGGTGGGAGACATGTCCTACAGTAGGGACATGTTTGGAACAACACCCATATACAGTGCAACACCAGTGTATATACATGTAGGACAATGCCATTACAGTGGGCCACATTATCAGCTGGGACTAGTCTGTAACATGTGGTGTTCAATGTATGGGACACTGCAAAGTGACACACATGTGTAGACCTTACTTGTCATGCATCTGCAAAAAGGCTGAAGGAGGGGGAAGGTTATCAGCATGACACACCAGTGCATTGCAGCAGGGATCCTAAGGATACTAAGAATGGCTGTATCTGTACATAGTCAGGTTCAGGACCTGTGGCAACCGTAACCCTACCCCCACAGCAATAGTGACATCAGTGTGTGAACACCAAGGGATGTGCACATGAGTAGACCTTGCAATCATGCAGATTAGGGGGACATGTGTAGGGTAGACTAAACATACACTGGCAAATGCAGATGGCACACGCTGGTATACTGCTGCCAGGAGTAGTGACTGCTGCAGTACACACAACAAGAGGTGCAACAAACCATCATGATAAGGGTGTGCACACATATGCCCACACGTTGTGTATGCATCGTGGTCAGCATCTACACACTTAACACGTTCTGTAGACACTGCATGTGAAATTACAGGACATATGTCACATATCGGGCTCATGTACTGTTAAGATATGTGGTGATGTGGTAACATGGCAGATCAAGGATGGGTGCATCATATTAATAAGGGTCTGTACACCCCCCATAAGAATATTGGATTGGTCATACATGGTCCGCTGATGTTGAGAGCTGTGAACCAGACATCAGGCATTCACAAATGACATCTGTCCACATATCATCCCAGCTATGTTTTGCTGGAAAACATAGGGGCTGTGAGCATTATAGCTGACATAACCGACACAGTAGTACACATTCAGCCATGGGCTGTACACCTGTGAGGTGTGGTGCACAGTACATGGTACGGTGCAGAACAGGTGCACAGTACATGGGTACAGTGGTATCTGGGGGAAGGGGCTCCACCTAGTGACACAGCACTTGCATCAGACACATGTATACTGTTGCTAGCATGGATTGACTATAGCTGCACTGCATGACGTTGGGTATCATATGTTATACATGTTGACAGAGGGATAATAGGAGGACTGTGTGTACAATCATTGTGCAACTTCACCTGTAGGTGTGTGTGTGCATCCTGGTGAGTAGATAGTTTGTCTGTAGGGTCACTCTGGTGAAGTGGAGGGAGGTTGGTGCATGTAGGATGCATGTGTGCATGTGTTTGTGTGTCTAGACATGTATGCACATGTGTGATTGTGGGGTGTACATACAGCAGTACCTCCCTCTGGGATCATGCAGTACATGGACATGGACTGCCACATTACACACCAGGAATACTTGTCATGTGTGTAATCACAGGACAGCTGATAGTATAATATGGTCTGTATCATGGAACAGGCATTGAGAGGGAAGGTAGACACCAGGTACACCCTTAATATGGCATTCAGCAGAGAGGTCACCTACAACCCATGTATGCAGCACTACAGATGCATTGAGGAAGTACTAGTCAACACCAGGGAGTGTATCCAAATATTACAGTTGTCACATGATAGCCTGATTGAGCAGTGTATCTGGCATGTACGGAGTATTGCATACACATGACACACCAGTGCATGATATTATGGATAGAACATAGTAGCCCACACATATAGGAGCCATGCTCATAATGTCTGGACATGCACCGGGTGAACACTGAATGACAGCAGTGAGGCCGTCTAAAACCACTACACACAGGTCAGGCAGGTAATGTAGTAACGGGTCTTGTGTTGTGATCGCTTGTGTAGGCATTTAGAGGGTTGATATGTTAATAAGTGGCATCAATGTGTGTATGTTACCAAGTGTGATGCAGGATAGGGTACACATAGACACACAAGTGGGACTGTTTGTAAAGTCATGGACAGGTAGGTATTATGGTGGTGTGTGTGTCTTTGTGTGTGTGCACTCTTAGGCAATGCTGTACAGGTTTTATTGTTTTCCCCCACAGGCGGTGAGGTGGGTCAGGGTTCCTCCTGCATGCAATCTGATGGTGTCCATACAGACACCGAAGATGATAATAATACTGTTGAAGCACAGGCGGGGTTGTCAGGGGCAGACACTGCACCATCATTTGACATCCCCCTTTTAGCCACCCCGCACACAATTTCAGTGTCTATACATACCCCATCACCAGTGGCAATAGCGGAGGGACAGCTGGCGTTTGGTGGCAGTGCACAGGAAAGTGTGGATACCATGCCTACTGTGTCTGGTTGCAGCAGGCATAGCTAGATGTCTGGCAGGGTACCACATAGGCAGATATCACAGGGTGCTCTTGGTAGGGCTGCTGGATATCATGCCCTTGGAAGAGGTGACATAGCTGGTACCAGCAGATGCATGTTTCAGGTTGTCATGGCAGCGCAGGCATGTATGGAATGTTGCACCAGACAGGGCATGAGACTGCAGAGGTCTGCTCTCACATCTGTAAGAGACAACATCCTTGAACTGTCTGGTGCCATCCGTGCTTATAATGAGCTCATGGATAGTCGTCATGGTGAGATGATGGCCTTCATCGCCCATGGTATGTCCATGCTTGAACATCTAGTGGGGGTGTGGTAATGACCTTATGGATGTAGGCCAGCAACACCAACAGCTGGCAGTCAACGTGTACATGCTAGGACACCAAGGGGCTCCCGTAGTGGCAGTACCAGCCCTGGCAGTGTGGGGGGGTCCTGTCCACACCACACCAAAGCAGGCCATGTGCACATGGTCCTGGCCAGTCTCAGGAGGGACCTCGTACCAGCGGATATTTTTCATCGGCAGGTGCGAGTAGCACATTGAGGCCTGTACCTGGATGTGCCCATGGAACCCCTGGCAGGCACAGTCCACATGTCTATGGCCAGAGGCAATGAACTGCGCACCCTGCCAGGTATGGCCTGCAGCTGTCCATAAACACCTGTGTAGGCAGCCAGATGGCAGAACTGTATGCATCATTCACACACTATACAAACACACTTAGGGCAACCCCATACCTACACACACCACATCACCACACCCAGCTTACCTCACTACACCCCTCACCCACACAAGTGGTGGCAAATGTATGCCCCACCTTCAGTCTCTGGCAAACCAACAACACACCCTGTGCATATGATGATACCTGTGCCACATCCCTGTCATCCATACCATCAATGCAGGGACAGGCTAATATGGTTCTGATGCACATGGTGACTGTACTACAGTGTACCACAGCACTGCAGTGTAACATGTAAGGAGTAAAGTGTAATACATATATGTCAGGTAATTTAGCCATTCAGCAATGATACATTATAGCTGTTAGTAACACTGGTTGATTGTGGTCTCTATAATGTTATCCATTTGTGTTGTAGGTGTACATGTGTCAGCATGAGGATGCCTATGCATATGATGATACCTGTGCCACAGCCCTGTCATCCATACCATCAATGCAGGGACAGGCTAATATGGTTCTGATGCACACGGTGAGTGTAATACAGTGTACCACAGTACTGCAGTGTAACATGTTGTAAGGAGTAAAGTGTAATGCATATATGTCAGGTAGTGTAGCCATCCAGCAATGATGCATTATAGCATTTAGTAACACTGGTTGATTATGGTCTCAATAATGTTATCCATTTGTGTTGTAGGTGTACATGTGTCAGCACGAGGATGGTCTGCAGTCATATTCCACAACGGGGTATGGCACTGTGGTGACACCATGGCTGTGACATATCTGGGCTACAGTTGGCCACATGTCACTGGTTAGTATAGTGGTTGTTGCCTGTGCCACATGGACAGGTGACCCGCCAGGGTGTTTATACCCTGCAACCTGATGTAGATCCATCCACATACATGCACACTGTTACTTGGCAACACTGGGACTAAACCCCTACCTAGGTATGTAGTGATACTGAAGTGTGTGGCTTACATTGCACACACCACACATCGTTTAGGGTGAGGTGTGTCCCAGGTTACATGTTACATGCAGAACATCCCCAAACATGTACAGTATGCTAAATGGGGGTGTAATGGGTGTATATGGACAATATGTAGTGTGACATATCTTTATGTACAAATTAAAAGACACTTAACATGCAGACACACATCTGAGAGATCAGGGCCTATCTCTGCTAACTAACTTGACCATTTGTCCAATGTGTTACAGGTAGGCTGCACACAGCGCATACATAATTGGCCTGGATTGTGATATCATTTATCTGTATGGTTGATGGTGACAGTTGTAACAATAACATGGTATATGGGACATATACCGGGTTTACCTTGGTGTAATGACAGTGTACAGAGCACCCACATCCCCCAGTGGCTATTGTACTCCCTGAAACCCATGATGACACTCTGTCTTACCCACTATCACACATTGGTCACGACTACAATACAACCCATAGTATATCCCAACAGTGGTACTGCAGGAATATGCATCTAATGCACATGCCACATGCATAATAGGGTGTCGCATTGTCATGCCTCACCTATGGGCAGCAACAACAGTATCTGTACTACTGTGTGGCAATGGGAATTGTAATAGGCATGTCATTGCTGGAGCCTTCCTGTGTCCTGAAAGAGTGGTCTTCAAACTATCTGGAGATATACAGAGCTGAGTATATGTTTCTGGCACTTCAGAGTTGTGTACTGGTAATTGTTGTTTGACTAATTTTATATCATTGCTGGCTGACTTCAGAGTTGTGCACTGTTATTTTTGCTTCACTGTATAGTTTTTCAGATCTCTGCTGAAGGTGCCCCCCCCTATTTCTCTGTGTCTTAAGTTGGTATAACTGGTTTTACATCCTGTGTGTTATCTGCCCATCTCAAGGATTACTTGCATAAAATTAGACCCTCCTAGCAAATAAGTCTGCATATCATTGCTGAAGCCTTCCTGAGTCCTGAAAGAGTGCTCTTCAAACTATCTGGAGATATACAGAGCTGAGTATATTTTTCTGGCACTTCAGAGTACTGGTAATTGTTGTTTAACTAATTTTATATAATTGCTGGCTGTTATTTTTGCTTCAATGTATAGTTTTTCAGATCTCTACTGAAGGTGCTGATTTTCCCATACCCACCCTCCCTATTTCTGTGTTGTTGTTTAAATTTGGAGGTTTTTGCAGTTGCCTGCCCCCACTGTAGATTTGATCTGGGACACTCCCCCTAGTCCCATCTCTTTACCTCATTCTACCTAATAGACTCCTTCTGCATTGCTTTTTGTCATTTTTAATTTAATTGCATTTTTTAAACTGTTTGGTCTAACATTGCTACATACTCAAGTGTGCTAGCTTGCACTGCATTTGAATTGTTTTCACTGCTGTTCTAGCTACTTTTCTGTATATATATATATATATATATATATATATATATATATATATATATATATATATATATAAATACCTTTCCTGTAACTAGTGTAGTCCAGATTCAGATTTGCTGTATCCAGGACCGTATGTAAGCTTCTGAACCCCCCAAGCTTTCTGTGTTGGAAGGAAGCCTTCTAGCTTATCAGTGGGAGTGGTACACACTAGGTAACCTATCTACCACATAAGGGGTGGTTCTGGCCCAGTAATTGTAGTTATTGGACATTTGGGCAGTTTTTCCATCTCTCTCAACTTTCTGGTTTAAAAGCCCACATTTGCACTTGTTTCCCCACTTTCCTGTAACTAGTTTAGTCCAGATACAGATTTTTACTTTTAGCACTTGATTTTGCTTATTCATGATCAGCACTTGTTCAGAACTTGTAAGCACTAAATAACCTACTAATTACCACAGCACTCAACCTTCCTCATTACCTAGAGGAAAACAGTTTTGGTACTTACTTTCCTCACTTGCTTATTGAAAAACAGCTCTTGTACTCACTTTCCTCACTTATCTAGAGGAAAATATTTTTTTTATGCAGGCATGTCCAAGGGTCAGCTCCCAGTGTTCTCTCCTGTCTATCTGATGAATCTGGGCATCTTGAGGCAATGTAGAAATTACCTCATATACACAGGCAACCCTCTCCCCCTACCACCCAACACTACAACCTGTGAGAGATGCATTTATCTAGCCAAACTGGAGGAAAAGCTCTCTCCAATCAAGACTGAACTTGACAGTCAAGAGGAGAAGGTAAACACTTGCACCACACCACACTCATCACATAGTCTCACTAAATCTACAGCACCAAAATCCACACATAGAAACACAAAAACATTCGTGGAGGCTCTCAATAATAATGTGCTCAAGCAAAAGAGACTTCCAAAGCAGAAATGCAAGCAACCTCCACCCCCCAACACAACCCAAATGACACATAGCCCATAGACTCAGTGTGCCACTCAACCACAGCCAATAAAGCAAAACAACGTACCCAACATACTAGTCATAGGCGACTCTATAGTCAGGCACACTGATGTCCCACTCACCAGGCTAAACAAAGAGAAGATTACTGTCAGCTGCCTGTGGGATGAAAGGATCTGCCACATAATCCATGCCATCAGGTCACTCCACAATAAGTATAAATATGACTCTGCCATTGTCCATGTTGGTGTGAATGACCTGAGACGTACCTCCCTGTACTACATGAAAAGAGACATGGAAGAGCTCTCCGATCTTGTAGCCCAGGCAGGTATGACCCTAGCCCTGAGTAGCATTCTGTCATCACCCAGAATGATGCCGCAGTACAAGGACAAAATGACTGACTTCAGCAATTAGCTAAGCTTCTGGTGCCATTCTAAAGGGATCCAGTATCTGTCTGCCTGGGATGACATGGTCGACAGACCACGATGCTTTGCCAGAGATGGCCTGCACCTGTAACTCCTGGGATTCCGGATACTGGCTAAGGTTCTTGCTGCCCCTATAGTGCCTTTTTTAGGAAAGGTTCAAATGACAAATTCACCACCATAACAGAAACAGGCCAGCAAAAACTGAGGGTGATGCTACTTAAAGCTAGAAGTCTAAATCTCAAAATGCACTCACTCAAGGCACTCCTTAAAATGGAGAACATCGATATCTGCGCAGTGACAGAGACCTGGTTCAAGGCTCCAGAGAGCACCTCTGTATTCCCAGGCTATAAGTCATACCACACTTTTCGGCCATGTAACCTGGACCAGAACACCAAAGGCAGAGGTGTGTCCATATTCATTAAGGATATCCACACCTCCAGGCTAGTTGCTCAGCATAATGCAGCCGAGGTTATCCAAGTGCAACTAACTCAGGGCAAAACTGCAATCCAAATTGTAGCTTGCTACAGATCACCCACCATGCCCCAGGATTCCCACTCCTCTTTTCTTGATGTACTGGAAAATATTAGGGTTCAACCAAACACCCTAATAATGGGTGATTTCAACTACCCCACCATTAACTGGAAAAACTACTTATGTACCAACGCCTTCACTCAACGCTTTCTGGAATTCATAAATTTCAATGCCCTGGATCAACTTATCCACACCCCCACCAGGGGCAACAATATCCTAGATCTAGACATTACCAATATGAGTGACTGGTGTTCCACACCTGAAGTCAACGCCTCATTGGTCTGATCCAACCATAAGCTAATTACCATAGATATCCACATCCTGCCTCCACCCCCCATTAAGGAATCCATGGTAAAAAAAATTCTCCAAAGCCAACTTCATGCTTTTTAAGACAGAAGTGGTGAACTTCATTACACCCATGCAGATGGACAATACAGTTACGACTACTGAATCCTACACAATTGCACTTTATAAGCACTTACATGAGTGCATGGATCGTGCTATCCCAAACAGAACCAAGACGCTATCCTCCAAAAAAAGGAAGCCAATCTGGTGGTCCCCTGCCATAAAGAAACTGTACAACAGAAGGAAGAAACTCTTGCAAAAGAGAGTAAAATCCTATGAGTGGAGGAGCTCCCTGGTCAGCCTCAGTAAGAAGCTGTGATCCCTGATAAAATCCTCCAAAGCTAGTTATGAAAACAAACTCGCCACTGATTCTAAAGACAACCACAAAGCATTCTATAGCTATGTCAAGAATCTCAATGGCAACACTCAGATCTGCTTTGAGTTACAGCACAATGGCACTAAATATACAGACCCAACTGATATTGTCAACATCCTGACAGATAGGTTCAGTGCTAACTTTACCCCCCTCTCACCTCCTAAAGAGCCCATCTCTATACCGGAAGAATGCAAAGTTCCTGTAATCACGGCTGCACAGGTAAAAACCACACTCTCCAAAGCCAAGAACACAGCATCCATGGGACCAGACAACATCCCAGGCTGTGTTCTACATGAACTACAAAACAAACTGGCACCCCACCTAAGTACCATGTTCAATCATAGCCTCACCTCAGGCTTTGTGCCTGCTGAATGGTACACAGCAACGGTTATCCCACTCCAGAAGGGGGTGCCACCACGAACCCCAGGAACTACCGCCCCATTAGCCTGACAAGCCTGGTCTGCAAGGCCATGGAATGTATCATCATAGAACTTATAAACAAAGACATTGGTAATCTCCAAACTGTGGATCCCACCCAGTTCAGGTTTGTAAAATGCAGATCATGTCTCCTAAACCTGATAGACTTCTTTGAAGCAGTCAACAAAGCTGTAGACAAAGGTAAGGTGGTTCACACAGCCTGTCTAGATCTTGCCAAGGCTTTCGACACCATCCCCCACTCTGGAATTATAGATAAACTCACTAAACTAGGTATAAATCCCTGTGTCACAAGATGGGTTGCCAACTGGCTCACTGACAGAACCCACACTGTGAAAGTAGCAGACTCCAAATCTGACTTCAGACCAGTGACAAGTGGAGTACCACAGGGTTCAGTCCTGGGTCCTCTCCTGTTTGGTATCTACTTCTCTGAAGTACAGGCTAACACAGAAGGTCTTTGGCTAAAGAAGTTCACAGATGACTGCAAACTAGGAGCCATAATCAAAACTCCTAATGATGTGGACATCCTACAAAAGGGCCTCACTGAGACAGATGCCTGGTGTCAAAGCCATGGCCTCAAGCTCAATGCCAAAAAGTGCATTGTCATCCCCTTTGGTAAAAACTCTCTACCCATGAACTACAACATAGGTGGTAGTATACTTAACACAGAAAGTGTGATAAGAGACCTTGGGACACAGGTAGACAGTAGTCTCTCCTTTGATAATCACATCGCCACAGTAGTCAGGAAATCCTTCTACATGGCACATCTCATCACAAAAGGTTTCGCATCCAGAAAAAAAGAGGTCATTGTTCCCCCTCTACTCATCACTCATTAGACCCATTATTGAGTACAACGCCCCTTTTGGTATGTACCTCACAAGACATCTACAACAACTGGAAAGGCTGCAGAAATACCTCACAAAGAGGATTACCAGCCTCAAACAGATGCCCTCATGAACCGTCTCAAAGAACTCCAGCTTTATTCCATTGCATATTGTCTACTCAGAGATGATCTCTGCCTAACATACAAAGCTATGTCAAACCCAGAGCTGTTGGACTAGCTCCACTTAAAGAAATCCCAATCCCTCCGTGCTACAGGCCTTAGGGACCTAAACCTTGTCAACACAATAAACAGTACATGCCGCAGGGATAGTTTCCTGTCCCAGAAGCTTCCTATACTCTGTAATAAACTACCTATCTAGATCAAACAAAGCTCCTCATTAGCACTCTTCAAGAAAAATCTTGATGATTGGATGGGAAATAGGAAATTCACCCTGGGGATCACCTCTGTGGCTCTGCTCGACAGTGGCACAGGAAAATAATTTTCTTGGGTGGCAAAAACCATGGTACCTTTTTGGCTGGGCTTGTATAGGCCCCAGGGCTGATAGCCTAGTACCTACCTATGAACCTACCTATGAACCTGGGATTATGTGGCCTCAGAATGCTGTACCTTGCAGATATACGGACATGCACACATACACACACTTGCCAGAATGCAATGGGTATCCCTTGCCTATCAACCCATTTGTACAACACTGTTGTGCTGGTACTGCATGGCTCATGTAGCTGGTATGTAGAGGAGCTTAACAGAGTACATGTAATGTCCCATACAGCAGCATCTACAACTGACTAAGGCAATGGGTGTTGTGATGGTTGTGAAGGCCCTAATGGAATTCCCAAGTACAGGTGTGCTAGCACACAGACACTGCTATACTTAGTCATGCACATGTACACGTGTCAGTACAGGAGTGCATTGCTGCAGGTGGTCATAGCTGTGTACCTAGCTATTGTCTAAGGAGAGATGGGTTGTTTAGGGGTTGTATGTACAGTGGTATCCTGCCACCTGCCATGTGGCAGCAGGCAATCTATCAAAAGATACTACTGTGGTGGCCCTCAGGGTGAGAATGACATGCATCAGCCAATCCGCCAGGTGGCTCCTACACATGGCCACTGAGGTGATCAAGTTGACATGTATGCAACATGCATTACAACACATGGTTAGTGTCTGCAATGGAGACCTGTACCCATGCATTTTCTGTTGACTGTGGTAGTGTAGTGGAGGTACCCGTGACATGTGGTGCATACAGGGTGTCACCTCCTATATGTGCCAGTTCTTACACAGCTGGGCAGACATGTCAGTGTCGATCAAGCTTAGGTTGCCTGTACATATCCCAATTGGAGATATACAGAGCTGAGTATATTTTTCTGGCACTTCAGAGTACTGGTAATTGTTGTTTAACTAATTTTATATAATTGCTGGCTGTTATTTTTGCTTCAATGTATAGTTTTTCAGATCTCTACTGAAGGTGCTGATTTTCCCATACCCACCCTCCCTATTTCTGTGTTGTTGTTTAAATTTGGAGGTTTTTGCAGTTGCCTGCCCCCACTGTAGATTTGATCTGGGACACTCCCCCCAGTCCCATCTCTTTACCTCATTCTACCTAATAGACTCCTTCTGCATTGTTTTTTTTGTCATTTTTAATTTAATTGCATTTTTTAAACTGTTTGGTCTGACATTGCTACGTACTCAAGTGTGCTAGATTGCACTACATTTGAATTGTTTTCACTGCTGTTTTAGCTACTTTTCTGTATATATATATATATATATATATATATATATATATATATATATATATATATATATATAAATACCTTTCCTGTAACTAGTGTAGTCCAGATTCAGATTTGCTCTATCCAGGACCGTATGTAAGCTTCTGAGCCCCCCCCAAGCTTTCTGTGTTGGAAGGAAGCCTTCTAGCTTATCAGTGGGAATGGTACACACTAGGTAACCTATCTACCACATAAGGGGTGGTTCTGGCCCAGTTATTGTAGTTATTGGACGTTTGGGCAGTTTTTCCATCTCTCTCAACTTTCTGATTTAAAAGCCCACATTTGCACTTGTTTCCCCACTTTCCTGTAACTAGTTTAGTCCAGATACAGATTTTTACTTTTAGCACTTGATTTTGCTTATTCATGATCAGCACTTGTTCAGAACTTGTAAGCACTAAATAACCTACTAATTACTACAGCACTCAACCTTCCTCATTACCTAGAGAAAGACAGTTTTGGTACTTACTTTCCTCACTTGCTTAGAGAAAAACAGCTCTTGTACTCACTTTCCTCACTTATCCAGAGGAAAATATTTTTTTTATTCAGGCATGTCCAAGGGTCAGCTCCCAGTGTTCTCTCCTGTCTATCTGATGAATCTGGGCATCTTGAGGCAATGTAGAAATTACCTCATATACACAGACAACCCTCTCCTCCTACCACCCAACACTACAACCTGTGAGAGATGCACTTATCTAGCCAAACTGGAGGTAAAGCTCTCTCCAATCAAGACTGAACTTGACAGTCAAGAGGAGAAGGTAAACACTTGCACCACACCACACTCATCACATAGTCTCACTAAATCTACAGCACCAAAATCCACACATAGAAACACAAAAACATTCGTGGAGGCTCTCAATAATAATCTGCTCAAGCAACAGAGACTTCCAAAGCAGAAATGCAAGCAACCTCCACCCCCCAACACAACCCAAATGACACATAGCCCACAGACTCAGTGTGCCACTCAACCACAGCCAATAAGTCAAAACAACGTACCCAACACACTAGTCATAGGCAACTCTATAGTCAGGCACACTGATGTCCCACTCACCAGGCTAAACAAAGAGAAGATTACTGTCAGCTGCCTGTGGGATGCCAGGATCTGCCACATAACCCATGCACTCAGGTCACTCCGCAACAAGTATAAATATGACTCTGCCATTGTCCATGTTGGTGTGAATGACCTGAGATGTACCTCCCTGTACTACATGAAAAGAGACATGGAAGAGCTCTCCAATCTTGTAGCCCAGGCAGGTATGACCCTAGCCCTGAGTAGCATTCTGTCATCACCCAGAATGATGCCGCAGTACAAGGACAAAATGATTGATTTCAGCAATTAGCTAAGCTTCTGGTGCCATTCTAAAGGGATCCAGTATCTGTCTGCCTGGGATGACATGGTCGACAGACCACGATGCTTTGCCAGAGATGGCCTGCACCTGTCACCCCTGGGATTCTGGATACTGGCTAAGGTTCTTGCTGCCCCTATAGTGCCTTTTTTAGGAAAGGTTCAAATGACAAATTCACCACCGTAACAGGAACAGGCCAGCAAAAACTGAGGGTGATGCTACTTAAAGCTAGAAGTCTAAATCTCAAAATGCACTCACTCAAGGCACTCCTTAAAATGGAGAACATCGATATCTGCGCAGTGACAGAGACCTGGTTCAAGGCTCCAGAGAGCACCCCTGTATTACCAGGCTATAAGTCATACCACACTTTTCGGCCATGTAATCTGGACCGGAACACCAAAGGCGGAGGTGTGTCCATATTCATTAAGGATATCCACACCTCCAGGCTAGTTGCTCAGCATAATGCAGCCGAGGTTATCCAAGTGCAACTAACTCTGGGCAAAACTGCAATCCAAATTGTAGCTTGCTACAGATCACCCACCATGCCCCAGGATTCCCACTCCTCTTTTCTTGATGTACTGGAAAATATTAGGGTTCAACCAAACACACTAATAATGGGTGATTTCAACTACCCCACCATTAACTGGGAAAACTACTTATGTACCAAATCCTTCACTCAACGCTTTCTGGAATTCATAAATTTCAATGCCCTGGATCAACTTATCCACACCCCCACCAGGGGCAACAATATCCTAGATCTAGACATTACCAATATGAGTGACTGGTGTTCCACACCTGAAGTCAACGCCTCATTGGTCTGATCCGACCATAAGCTAATTATCCTAGATATCCACATCCTGCCTCCACCCCCCATTAAGGAATCCATGGTAAAAAAAATTCTCCAAAGCCAACTTCATGCTTCTTAAGACAGAAGTGGTGAACTTCATTACACCCATGCAGATGGACAATACAGTTACGACTACTGAATCCTACACAATTGCACTTTATAAGCACTTACATGAGTGCATGGATCGTGCTATCCCAAACAGAACCAAGATGCTATCCTCCAAAAAAAGGAAGCCAATCTGGTGGTCCCCTGCCATAAACAAACTATACAACAGAAGGAAGAAACTCTTGCAAAAAAGAGTAAAATCCCATGAGTGGAGGAGCTCCCTGGTCAGCCTCAGTAAGAAGCTGTGATCCCTGATAAATTCCTCCAAAGCTAGTTATGAAAACAAACTCGCCACTGATTCTAAAGACAACCACAAAGCATTCTATAGCTATGTCAAGAATCTCAATGGCAACACTCAGATCTGCTTTGAGTTACAGCACAATGGCACTAAATATACAGACCCAACTGATATTGTCAACATCCTGACAGATAGGTTCAGAGCTAACTTTACCCCCCTCTCACCTCCTAAAGTGCCCATCTCTATACCGGAAGAATGCAAAGTTCCTGTAATCACGGCTGCACAGGTAAAAACCACAATCTCCAAAGCCAAGAACACAGCATCCATGGGACCAGACAACATCCCAGGCTGTGTTCTACATGAACTACAAAACGAACTGGCACCCCACCTAAGTACCATGTTCAATCATAGCCACACCTCAGGGTTTGTGCCTGCTGAATAGTACACAGCAACGGTTATCCCACTCCAGAAGGGGGTGCCACCATGGAACCCAGGAACTACCGCCCCATTAGCCTGACAAGCCTGGTCTGCAAGGCCATGGAATGTATCATCATGGAACTTTTAAACAAAGACATTGGTAATCTCCAAACTGGATCCCACCCAGTTCAGGTTTGTAAAATGGAGATCATGTCTCCTAAACCTGATAGACTTCTTTGAAGCAGTCACCAAAGCTGTAGACAAGGGTAAGGTGGTTCACACAGCCTATCTAGATCTTGCCAAGGCTTTCGACACCATCCCCCACTCTGGAATTATAGATAAACTCACTAAACTAGGTATAAATCCCTGTGTCACAAGATGGGTTGCCAACTGGCTCACTGACAGAACCCACACTGTGAAAGTAGCAGGCTCCAAATCTGACTACAGACCAGTGACAAGTGGAGTACCACCGGGTTCAGTCCTGGGTCCTCTCCTGTTTGGTATCTACTTCTCTGAAGTACAGGCTAACACAGAAGGTCTTTGGCTAATGAAGTTCACAGATGACTGCAAACTAGGAGCCATAATCAAAACTCCTAACGATGTGGACATCCTACAAAAGGGCCTCGCTGAGACAGATGCCTGGTGTCAAAGCCATGGCCTCAAGCTCAATGCCAAAAAGTGCATTGTCATCCCCTTTGGTAAAAACTCTCTACCCATGAACTACAACATAGGCGGTAGTATACTTAACACAGAAAGTGTGATAAGAGACCTTGGGACACAGGTAGACAGTAGTCTCTCCTTTGATAATCACATCGCCACAGTAGTCAGGAAATCCTTCTACATGGCACATCTCATCACAAAAGGTTTCTCATCCAGAAAAAAAGAGGTCATTGTTCCCCTCTACTCATCACTCATTAGACCCATTATTGAGTACAATGCCCCTTTTGGTATGTACCTCACAAGACATCTACAACAACTGGAAAGGCTGCAGAAATACCTCACAAAGAGGATTACCAGCCTCAAACAGATGCCCTACGCAGACCGTCTCAAAGAACTCCAGCTTTATTCCATTGCATATTGTCTACTCAGAGATGATCTCTGCCTAACATACAAAGCTATGTCAAACCCAGAGCTGTTGGACTAGCTCCACTTAAAGAAATCCCAATCCCTCCGTGCTACAGGCTCTAGGGACCTAAACCTTGTCAACACAATAAACAGTACATGCCGCAGGGATAGATTCCTGTCCCAGAAGCTTCCTATACTCTGTAATAAACTACCTATCTAGATCAAACAAAGCTCCTCATTAGCACTCTTCAAGAAAAATCTTGATGATTGGATGGGAAATAGGAAATTCACCCTGGGGATCACCTCTGTGGCTCTGCTCGACAGTGGCACAGGAAAATAATTTTCTTGGGTGGCAAAAACCATGGTACCTTTTTGGCTGGGCTTGTATAGGCCCCAGGGCTGATAGCCTAGTACCTACCTATGAACCTACCTATGAACCTAGGATAATGTGGCCTCAGAATGCTGTACCTTGCAGATATATGGACATGCACACATACACACACTTGCCAGAATGCAATGGGTATCCCTTGCCTATCAACCCATTTGTACAACACTGTTGTGCTGGTACTGCAAGGCTCATGTAGCTGGTATGTAGAGGAGCTTAACAGAGTACATGTAATGTCCCATACAGCAGCATCTACAACTGACTAAGGCAATGGGTGTTGTGATGGTTGTGAAGGCCCTAATGGAATTCCCAAGTACAGGTGTGCTAGCACACAGACACTGCTATACTTAGTCATGCACATGTACACGTGTCAGTACAGGAGTGCATCACTGCAGGTGGTCATAGCTGTGTACCTAGCTATTGTCTAAGGAGAGATGGGTTGTTTAGGGGTTGTATGTACAGTGGTATCCTGCCACCTGCCATGTGGCAGCAGGCAATCTATCAAAAGATACTACTGTGGTGGCCCTCAGGGTGAGAATGACATGCATCAGCCAATCCGCCAGGTGCCTCCTACACATGGCCACTGAGGTGATCAAGTTGACATGTATGCAACATGCATTACAACACATGGTTAGTGTCTGCAATGGAGACCTGTACCCATGCATTTTCTGTTGACTGTGGTAGTGTAGTGGAGGTACCCATGACATGAGGTGCATACAGGGTGTCATCTCCTATATGTGCCAGTTCTTACACAGCTGGGCAGACATGTCAGTGTCAATCAAGCTTAGGTTGCCTGTACATATCCCAGTTGGATATCTGCCATCTGCACATCTGTACAGGGACTGACAGTCATCAGCCTGGCAAGTAGCTATGCAGTATGAGTGTGTTGACAGATAGATGTTTGACAACAATATGTATGCCATAACTTACATGTCAGAAGCCCTCACTAACATGTGCTGTACAGACTGTAGTCTACAGTTACATTTCACATGTCAGATCATTACCCAGTAGGGGTTATTTACTGTGACACAGCTCACACATCAGGGATACATCAGGGAGGCCTCAGAGTCCAGCTATGCCTGCAGGTGTGCCTGCTGTCAGTACTAGATTTGGCACTCTGTTCTTGCCTGGGTAAGCACTGCCAACAGTAGTACCACCATGATACACTACATGCCAGTGTGACAGCACATACCCTGGGCTGCTACACATGCATGTAACACATTCACATGGATAACAGTGCTGTACAGGCCTCATATATGTCTGTTTCCCACACATGACACTCACACCCTTTACTACTGTAATGACAGCACATAGGCACATGTATTGTACATGTCTTTACATACACTTATTACAGATGTCATTACCCTGTTATGTTGTCAGACTGGGTGGTGTGAACTGGTTACCAGGCTAAGCCAGGCTTAGCAAGTATCAACATTGCTGCAATATAACAGCTGAGCTGAAATGCACACTGGTAAGTGAAGCCTACACTGTGTAAGCACCCATAAATTTACCCATCGCTTAGCACCGCTTAGTTTCTCGCAGACCTGCCTAAACTTGCTTAAAGATGCTCAAAACTGCCTTAACCACTCTATATCTGACAGCCCTTGTTCTTCCCAGCAGAAAAATAAACAGCCCTTCGAGATCTTGAACTCAGGACCCTGTACACTATAGTCACAACACTTAACCACTACACCATGACCACTGTGAAGACAGCTGGTGTTTTACCAATATATCTGTCAATATTTATATTGAGTAGTATTGAACAATTGCCTTTACTTCCACAATTGTGTAGTACTTGTTGCTAATATGACTGTTGCATCACATATGTTGTTTTATCATAATGTACACATAGCAGATACATATGGTGAGATACATCTGGGAGGGTATACACAACCGTGAGGTTTACATATGACAGGAATATGGATATATACATATAATAGATTGATATATGTCTACATGGACATACACATGTATACTCATGCATATGTCTGTATACGCATCTGTATAGTGCAACATATATATATGGCCATGTGTACATCTCTTTGTATATATATATATATATATATATATATATATATATATATATATATATATATACATACATATATATATACATATATATATATATATATATATATATATATATATATATATATATATATATGGGTCTGCTATGTAATTTCAAAATACTGAAATCCCGAAATCCAGTATTTCGAAATGACATAGCCGGAAAGTCAAAGTTCCAAAACTGGCAGACTCGCGAAATTGAAAATCCCAAAGCATGGAGATGTTGAATTTCTGCTTCTGGTGGTGCTGTGTGTGGATGTGTTGGTTAGGGGCTTTGGTGTGTGTAAGTGTGTTGTGTCTGTGATATGTGTGTGTGTGTGTGTGTGTGTGTGTGTGTGTGTGTGTGTGTGTGTGTGTGTGTGTGTGTGTGTGTGTGTGTGTGTGTGTGTGTGTGTGTGTGTGTGTGTGTGTGTGTGTGTGTGAGGGACTGTAAGATGTTTGTGTATGAGTTTCATTTGTGTTTCTGTTTGTGTGATCTCGAAGTTAGAATATATAAGTAGGGAGGTGTGGGGGCACAGCCCCCGGCCTGGGGGGGGTGCAGAGGGGCTTGCCCCCCTGCTTATCTATAGTGTAGTTGCTTTTATTTGATTGTGGGGGGGGTTGTGTTTGTTTATGTGTGTACTGTATGTGTAGTGTAGTTTCGGCATTTTGACATTCATGGTTGTGTGTTTCCAGAATTGTGAGTTGTGCTTGGGTTTTTGGCTAAGTCATTTTAAAATACTGAATTTCAGGATATCAGTATTTCGATATTACATAGCAGACCCATACATATATATATATATATATATATATATATATATATATATATATATATATATATATATATATATATGCACATCCTATGTGTAAAGATATGCCTATTTATGTGGATATATATGTAGATATCCATAAGTATATGTGCATACATATCTCTTCTGATACACCTATTACTGTCGATATATATGTAGATATCCATATGTATATATGCATATGTATCTCTATCTGTATATGTAGACATATATTGCACTGTATATGTATATATCTGAGTGTTTATATGTATATATATATATATATATATATATATATATATATATATATATATATATGTACATATACATATCCATCAATGTATGTCGATATGTATATGTGTATATAGCTATATAGATATATGGATAATTATATATACAAATATGTTCACCATATGTCCTGAACATGGAGTGTAGCCCTACCTCAGCCCCAATAGTCCCAGCCTCTTAGTGCAAGCGGATGTCAGGTATGTATTGCAGGTATGTTTGTAGACTAATCCTACTGTAATAGGAATTGTCTTCACAAACATGTTGTGTGTGGGAGGTCACATCTGCTTTTAACATGTCACCATTGGCTACTGACAGACATCCTAAGGACATCATAGTACAGTACCACTGCTAGCACAGTAATGATCCTGTGGACTACAGCAGAGATATGGCCTATATATGTGGACAGTATGACACACTCTGGTCAGTCCAGTGGTATACACAGAACCCCTCAGTGCAAAGCATGTGGACCAAGCCTGACAATGTGAATGTTAACAGCTATGTAGATGGGTATATCACATAAATCGTGGTATACATTTGCCCCCATAGGTTATGCATTCACACACCCCTGTCTGTCCTGACACATAACCGCTGGTACAGAGGTGCTATTGCCACATACTATCCACTAGTTAGAGACATACATCTGTACAGCATCCCACTGCTTTGTCTGACATACATGACTGTTATAGTGGCCCAGCAGCAGTACACCTGGCAAGTATCTGGACATAACATCTCACTGTGTAAGTACACTAAGCTGCTAGGCATGTAACAAAGCACTGTGCAGGCTACAGGCAGAATGCCACAACACTGGCCTACATTTCCTATGGGGGAATACTCATGTACCTGCATATATAGCAGGCTCTACAGGCATGTCACAGCACAGAGTAACAGACACCTGTGTGAAAGTGCATAACCACAGCCAATGTGAACACAGCCACAGCCACATATGGTAAGCTAGCATAATATTACAGTATATGGACTATCTGATCAACACCATCCTTATATATTCCACTCACACACTAACCCTACATATACTTGGATCCTACACAGTGTGGACTGATGCCTGTCTGCGGTATGGGAGATGTGTGTGTTTGGCCCTAGCAAACATGTATGCCAATAGGGTAACATACAGTGGAGCTGCATGCAACATCTGCTAGAACAGGACTAAGAACAATGACATCTACCACAGTCTGTACACAGGCCAAGATACATATTCACAGTAAAGACACTGTAAACAATCACCATAAGTACACATACCTCAGTACTGTACACACAACCACAAAATGCCCAGGTTATGTCCAGGTGGCCTAATCGTTAAGATGTTTGCCTTAAAAAGCACAAGGTGCAGGGTTCGATTCTCACAAGGCATACTTAGCTAGGCTTAAAATGGCTCGCAAGGGCAGTTAGCCTAGTACTAATCTATGAACCTATGAACCTAAATATAACCCGTACTATACATAACGTGTAGCAGACTGATATCTCACTGGCTTGTAATCAGATATGATGTCAATAAATATGGTGTACAGAACATATGCACCTCTTACTGCATAACATATGTACAAAGGTTGACAGAGTTGTGGCTGGAGGCACAAACACAGGGCCAATATTGGCATGTTGCTGTGATAACCTCATACATTTACTGTTGTAACAGGGTTTGTTGCAACATATGTCCTATGAGGGATATGAAGTCAGTAACTCTCATGACTGTCACTATGTACTGACTGCAATCCTCACACTTTGCTTCTGCAGTTCAAATATAAGTGCTCTGTGGCTAACACAAGAAAAAAAAAGGCACCACACACTGCCCAGTCTGCAGATGACCCTAGAGGTGGGGTTTCCTCATAAACATAGCACTGACATGACAGGTATTAAAACATGTAGGACAGTCATATCCACACACACCCTGTTAAACCAACATTACTCCAAATGCAGTATAGCAGCACTTACATTCTATACTCATGTCAGGCACATCCCCCTCCTGTGTGTTGGCCTGTTTTCACAGAGTATGTTGTTAGAGGTAAAGCCCCAATCCATCTGTGATGCTGTTTACCAAACAACAGATCTAGTTCCTGCTCACAGTGAATTAAAAGGCCCACCACCAACTGATGTTCCTAGATATTGGAGTGTGTTTCCATGCAATTGGCTATGGGAAAGTTACCACAGCTGTTCCACATGCAATCAGGTAGAGGAGGGCTGCAATTCATGCAGAGGCCATCAGCTGATCATGATCATCACTGACAATGCACATGCTGCTGCATAAGCAAAGCAGGTGTAAGTCTCCACATCCACCAGAGAAGGAATGAGAGAGGCAGACAGAGGCAAAGATAGGTCAGAGAGGGGTGGGAGAGTAAAATGTAAGCAAGTTTGTGTTACACATCAACCAGTACAGGGTATCAAATCCCTGACTGACTATGTATTGCTATCACATGTCCATGCAGTTAATGGATACGCCACATAGGTTCCATGTTGAGGAGCTCTCCAAATGTATATGTAATGGTGAGTGACATCTGCAACAGGAATATGGTAGCTATACAGTACATATGTACATACATACATACATGCAAATGTTTGAAGCACAAGCATTAAATCCCTTCTAGCTTGCCAATATGCCAAAACACTTGTTACCATAATAAATGTCCAGGCTATTCTCAAAAATATCTAAACAAGTACTTGCTTTAATGTAATTTGGTAGTCTGTTTCAAGCATCAGCTACTCTGTCAGAGAACCAATTAGTACACTTCTCATTCCTATAGAATCTTCCACATAGGTTATCTGATGATTTTCTAGTACTTTTTGATAACCCCAAACATTCCCAGAGGTGGTTGTCCCTAACTGTCCTAGATACCTGAATAAGATCTCCTCTTAAATATCTGTAAGAGACACTGTACAAGTTCAGATATTTTAGTCTTTCATAATAACTTAGATTTTCACATCCATGGATGCCCTTACTATATTTCCACTGTACTCTTTCCAGTTTATTCATGCTTGTGTTCCTATAGGTTTTCCATATTGTTATTCCATACTCAGGTTTGGGTCTAATGTAACTAACAAACAATGATTTCATTATGTTTGATTTCCTAGACTTTATAAATCTTTTTATACAACCTATAGTTCTATAACTATCATTAGCCAATTGGTTGATATGATTAGAAAAACTCATAACTGAATCTACCCATATACCCAGGTCCTTAAATGAGTCTATAGTTTCAATCACTGTGTGCTGTATTAAGTATTCACCTTTCAGTTTATGTCTCCCAAATCTAATATGCTTAGTTTTTGATATATACATATATCAACATATTATTCTACTGTGCCCAAATGGTCAATTTAGTCAAATTATTTTGCAGACATGGCTTATCTTTAACACTTGTAATCAGTTTACCCAATTTCAGGTTGTCAGCGTATAGCCTGTAGAACACCTCAGATGAAAAAGTAAGGTCTGGAAGATACAATCTAAACAAGTAAGGGCCTAGTACAGTGCCCTGTGGGACACCTTGACTGTAACCAAGGATTTCACCTGTCCAGTTGGTGTGTGATACTTGCAATGTCCTATTTGTAAGGCATGCAGCTATCCATCTTATCAACAGTATATCAATGCCTAGTACTACTAATTTATTGATCAGTGTTTTGTGCATGACCCTGTCAAATGCTGAAGTTAAATCTATATAAATCACATCACAGCACAATATTTCATTCATAGCTGTTATTATATTGTTATAAAACATCATGTTACAGGTGGTAATAGATCTATTTTCAACATATGCATGCTGATATATGGTTTCAAGTCCCATCCTATCCTGTTCTGAAAATAACTTAGCCAGTATTACCTTCTCCATTATTTTTCCACAACATGAAAGTAGACTTAAGGGTCTATATGATTCTGGGTTTGTCCTACTCCCCCTTCCCTGTGTAGTACATGTGCCTGTCCACATGAACAGGTGTCAGAGTCAACACAGCCACACTCTTTCAGGGACCCACACACATTGACACACTTGGCAGGGTCAGGAATACAACTCCTCACTAATTAGATTGCCGCAATATAGTACTGTGTAGGTATCACATGCACCACAGGGGTTATCCGGAGGTTATACGGGCAAAGCATATGTGGAGGTGTCTGACATCAGACAGCATGCTTCAGTATGCCAATGGGGGTTGTGGTGAGTGTGAATGTGGTCATAGGCATCATACACCACACACACACACAGACACAGGGTGCCAGTATTGACATGCATGGGTGCACTGCTTCACAGGGGTGTAGTGGTCGACTGTGCCAGATGGCTATACAAGGCTAGGTGATGGGTATACCTTGGTATCAGGCCACATGGCAATGGTCTGCAGTGTGACTCAGGGCTGTAGTGTCTGGATTAGCCCACACAGGTGGGTATTGCATCCACCATCCAGTCACTGGGTAACTATTGTATGTAGCCATTGCTGTGCATTGTGTGCCATGTATGTGTTCCTTAGTCCATGACATGGATGGTGTCTTGGATGTGCACACATCCCACATGCATGTACAGTGACATGTGTAACCATACCTGGGGTGTCTGGCCCATGTTGTGTAAACAGATTATCATCAGATGTGCCAGTCCTGACCTCATGTTGTGGGAACTGGTAATGGACAGCAGGTTGACCCTGCACCTACATTGATAGCTTGACACAGGTATTCCCTGGTGTCAGTGGGATCTGCCCATACAGGGCATGTATTTAAGGCATGGTATGTCCTTTGTGGGTCACACTTGATCGCACCACAGGTGTTGCAGGTGTCCAGTGGGGAACACAGGAAAGGTGCACTGTCTGCATGTGTGTGCCTATTGGACTGATGGACAGGGTGCCATGCCCTCTGTAGCCCACTGCAATCACACCATGGCAACTATCAGTGGGCAAAATGCAGGGTACTACCAACATAGTGTTTTTGCCTAGGCAAGTGTGTGTGTGTGTGTGTGTGTGTGTGTGTGTGTGTGTGTGTGTGTGTGTGTGTGTGTGTGTGTGTGTGTGTGTGTGTATGAGACATGGGTCGAGAGTGTTCTCTGGGTAATACATGGGTTGCTAACTTTGTTCACCTGGCCTTGATGTCACATGTAGGAGTATGCATTTGCACCCCAGCTTCTCGGCTATTTTACATCTGCTATCCCTGTATGGTGGACATTGTGACATATACTAGGGCCACCATATAAGAAATGTGCAAAACCCGCTACAAAATGAGTCCAATTGTTACACACTCACAGCCATCTCTACACAGGATACGAATGACAAACACAGACACACACACACACACACACACACACACACACACACACACACACACACACACACACACACACACCTGCCATGTCTGGGATTAGAACTCCTACCTAACTAGTTTATTACACTACAGCACTACACAGTTATAGGACACACCACGGAGATTACTGGACTACTCCTTCCCCAAAGTTGTATTTCACAGTGAATGACATCAGCAGGATTGTCAAGGTAGGGCATCTGAATTGTAGTGAGCGTAAGTAGCCTAAAAAGCATTGCACCCTACACATACATAGAAACACACACACAAATATCCAAACCTGCCATGTGTGGGAATAGAACCCCTGCCAGAGTTCTATATCACACTACAGCATTACGCTGTTATACAACATGCCATGGAGATTATTTGGCTACGCCTTTCCCAAAGGTGTATTTCACAGTGAATGACATCAGCAGGATTGCCAAAGTAGGGCATTTGAATTGTAGTGAGTGTGAGTAGCCTAAAAGGTATTGATTTCTACACACACACATGCACACATACATTTGCAATGTCTGGGATTAGAATTCCTACCTAACTAGTTTATCACACTACAGCAGTACGCAGTCAGGGGACGTGCCATGGAGGTTGCCAGACTGCACCTTTCCCAAAGGTGTGTTTCACAGTGAATGACATCAACAGACTTTCCAAAGTAGGACATTTGATTTGTAGTGCATGTGAGTAGCCTAAAAAGCATTGCTCTCTACACAGAGACACACACATACACAGTTGCTATTTCTGGGATTAGAACTCCTACCTACCTAGTTTATCACACTACAGCAGTACACAGTTATGGGGCACACCACCAAGATTACTGGGCTACATTTTTCCCAAAGGTGTATTTGACAGTGAATAACATCAGCAGCCTTGCCAAAGTAGGGCATTTGAATTGTAGTGAGTGTGACTAGCCTAAAAATAATTGCTCTCTACACTGACAGGGACACACACACCAACATGCACATACACATACACACAGTTACTGTGTCTGGGATTAGAACTCCTACCTAACTAGTTTATCACACTACAGCAGTACACAGTTACAGGACATGCCAAGGAGATTACTGGGCTACACCTTTCCCAAAGGTGTATTTCACAGTGAATGACATCAGCAGCCTTGCCAAAGTAGGGCATTTGAATTGTAGTGAGTGTAACTAGCCTAAAAAGCATTGCTCTCTACACAGACAGGGACACACACAAACACACATGCGTATGCACACACACACACAGCTGCCATGTCTGGGATTAGAACTGTTTCCTAACTAATTTATCACATTACACCAGTATGCAGTTATAGGACACGTCACTAAGATTATTGGGCTGCATTTACCCAAAGGTGTAATTTACAGTGAATGACATCAGCAGCCTTGCCAAAGTAGGGCATTTGAATTGTAGTGAATGTGACTAGCCTAAAAAGCATTGCTCTCTAAATAGACAGGGACACACACACACACACACAAATGCACAGACACACAGTTGTCATGTCTGGGACTAGAACTCCTACCTAACTAGTTTATCACACTATAGCAGTACACAGTAATAGGATGCACCACAGAGATTACGGGGCTACACATTTCCCAAAGGTGTATTTCACAGTGAATGACATCAGCAGGCTTGACAAAGCAGGGCATTTGAATTGTAGTGAGTGTGACTAGCCTAAAAAGCATTTCTCTCTACACAGACAGAGCCGCACACACACACACACACACACACACACACACACACACACACACACACACACACACACACACACACACACACACACACACAGTGGCTATGTTTGGGATTAGATCTCCTACCTGATTAGTTTATCACACTACAGCAGCACGCAGTTATAGAATGTGCCACAGAGAATTCTTGGCTACACCTTTCCCAGAGGTGTAATTCAAAGTGGATGACCTCAGCAGACTTGTAGTAGTAGGGTTATGGGGAGGGCAGTGTATGTGCATGGGCCACAACCCATTCATCTAGAGGATGACACACCACATGTGGGTGCACGCAGGGTTATATTCCACAGGTACGTGTATACAGCTTCTAGGTTATTACTTCCTTGTATAGTCATGTTGCACAGCTAGTACTTGCACCACATAGTCTGCAATGCTGATGGATACTGGTGGCTAATGTCTACGTGAGTAACATTTACACCTCATGTGGTTGTGTGCTGGGTGGGACAGGCCTCATAATGGATGGCTCTTAGTCACAATCAATCTCTTCCACATATATGTACGTCTAATTTTGGCTTATTATACTGTGTTGTCCTTGGATATATGTCTGTATTCCTATCCACTGTATGTGCAAAGCATGACTGGTGCATACTGAGGAGTGTATGCACTAACATGTGCAACTTCCAGATACATATGCTCCACTGTTGTTTGCAGACATGGGCTTCATTTGTTTAACTGTGTGAGCATGCCCAGTATGCCCTTTTGTATTGAATGTGTGGATCGATTCCAGGTAGTTTGTACTCCAGTGCAGACCTTTGTGTTGTACACCTACAGGTAGCAAACTGTTTCTGCAGGGTATCCTTTGATCATTTGGCAATATGGGGACAAACTGTGCAGGGGATAGTGTGTACTGTAGGTGATTGTGTCTGTGCTGCTTCAGCTTCATGGTACTGCTGTTAGCAGAGATATTCAGACATGTGTACCATTATACACTGTGATGTTTTCTGTCCTCGTGTTCTGTCAGGTGGACATTCTTGCTCACAGTGATGTCTTGGGGGACAAGCGTGACTGCAGCTGTCTCCAGTATTGCGGGCAGATGCCTACATATTCATGGTAAATTATGTCGTCCTGGAATGAGAGCTGCAGACATTTGCTGCTGGGTCTGCGTATCTGGTTCAGCACCTTGGTACAGTGCTGGCAGCGGTTCCCATACATGTACATCCATCAACATGACAGTATGGCCTTATCTTGCTGTGGCAATACCTCACAGCTGTACAGATTTGCACAGGTTACCCAGAGGCAGGGGCCATGAGTCAGGATATTACCCCTATTGTGGTGTATGGGCAGGTATGTAGCCACCAATTTATGTGTTTGCAGCCAGGGATAGTGTGTGCACACAGCTTTGTGTCGGACCTTGCACATTCCATGCTGCCAATGCTCCCACCCCCCCCCTCTGTTATTCTGTCCTCTTCCATACATTATGCATACATTATCTGATACTTTCCTTAAGGTTATCACCCCATCACAGCTGTGTGTTGGTGTTGATCCACAGTTCATGCAGTGGGACATGGTGCACATGTTACTGTGCTTTGTCCACATGGCCTTGCATATGGCTTATGTGGTGTGTTATGCAGAGTGCTACTTACAGCTAGGGACACACCTGCATGGGGCACTTGCACTGCATGCTGCATTCTTTTGCTATTGCCATATACAGGTGGGAGTCATATTGTACCCATTCCCCAAAGCAGGGATATGACCAGAGAGGTACCTGTGGGCGGTGTTGCGTGAGCTGGGTGCATGTGTGCTATGGACACTACTTACATCTGACACAAAGACATGCATGGGGCATTCCAGTTATGCTGGCATGTGCAGGTACATCATGTGTTTCCCAATACATCAGTCCTACGTCCTTTATGATCTGCATGTGTTCGGGCAGACAACACCAGTAACCCCTACTACAGGACCAGATAATGTGATGTATACCTGTATGTACAATTCCAAGGGTGTCTCCATTTCACAGTGACACAATATATACTGTATGTCTGGGGTACTTTACCCTGTATACTGCTCATATATCTAGTCCAACAGCCATGCCATGTCAGTCTTTCAGATGGTGACACATATTACCACCATACATTTACAATGGCTTACTGCTAGCATTTGTCATACATGGTGGGAATTGTCTTTGGCACTGCAGTTGTGAGGACTTGTCTCTGTCATCAGCAGTAGTGGGCAATGACCAAAAGGTCTTACCTCAACATGCATACATACTGACCACTCCCACACAATATGAAACACACACCAACCCAACACACACATACCTGCATATTGTGCAAATGCTACAACCTATCCTGCTACCTTGGCCAATTCTGGACATCTTTGCTCCACTGTTGTTATACCTACACATACATGTTACTACATTTCTACATAGGATTGTGGGGGGGTACATCTGACTGTTACAACATGTGTACATCGGATTGGGGGGCACACCAGACCATTACTACATTTCTAAATAGGTTTGGGGGCACACCTGACTTTTACTATATTTCTAAGTTGGGCTGGAGGGAGCACACCTGACTGTTTCTACATTCCTAAACAGGATTGGGGGAGGGGCACACTTTACTGTTACTACATTTCTATGCAGTATTGGAGGAGGGGGCACACCTGTCTGTTTCTACATTTCTACACAGTGGTTGGGAGGGGGCACACCTGACTGTTACTACATAAGTAGGGAAAGGCTTGGATCCCCTGCAATCATACATGAGCTGCTAGCACTGCCATACATTTGGTGAACACCTGGGGGGCTGTGGTGGGACCGAACCACAGTACTCTGATTTGATAGTGATTGGCTACCAGCCAGAAATGAAGGAATCTCATGAATTGCCTTCCAATCTTGATGTGGTAGTAGGCATCCTGGAGATCTACAGAGCACATCCAATTGTCCTTCATCAATATACAGAATGGACTGTATCATGACCATCTGCAACTTTGTCTGTTTGACATATTGATTGAGGTAGCTGAGATCCAAAATTGGTCTGAGATCCCCCATCTTCTTGGGAACTAAAATTAACCTGGAATAGATTCTGGATTCAAACTAGTCTGGGGGGACTAGCTGGATGACTCTTCTGTTAAGCAACTTTAACACTTCTGTTGCTATGGATTCAAAGTGGTTGGGTGGTGTATTGGGAATCTTCAGTCTTTTCTTTGAGGAAGACAAAAAGAGTATGGTAAAGTATCTGGTGATTATCCTTTGCACCACAAATTGGACATTATGGTTTGCCAGGGTAGAGGGTGTAATTTTAAGTGCCTCCTAACTGGCTCTAGAGTGCAGCAGTTGGGCAACCATTCAGGGATGCCGATAAAGTTTCTCAGTAAAGTGGCCATAGAAACCATGATTATGCAGTCCTCTACTACCTCTTGAGCAATGTCCATTTGAATTTCCTTTACCTCTGTTACAGGGAGATCTATCTCCAGGAGACCCATAGTGAAAACCCTGTGATTTTTTGAACCATATTTTCTTACCTCCCCTTTGATTTCTGGAAAAGGATCTTTGTGGAGTAGAGAAATGGATTCGTATTGCAGACAGGTGTTGCACCATCTTGTTAGCTCCTTGTTAGCATTTCCTTTACGTTAGGTCCAAACAGAGTGGAACCATCATAGGGACATTTATAAAGGACACCTTGAAGCTTTCCATGAAATTGCATATACACATCCTGACATGATTATGCATGGTAATACCTGTGCTGGCTACTCTTGATATGCTATCAGCTACAGTTTATATAAGTCAAATGGCTTCATTAGATGTAGACTGCAGGGTAGACATCTGGGTGTTCACCATTTTTTGGATGTACAATGGTAAGTTACCTAATAAAGACTTGGAACCATCCTTAATCAAGTCTATTTGAAAACATATTATATTTGCCAGGTAATTCAGTGCTCAAAGTTCCATGGTTGCTGAAGCACAAGTCTCCTTTCCTAGTCTTTCCAATGCCCTGGACTTCTTGTTAGGAGGATGGATAGAGGAACTTTCCTCAGATAGTTCCTTCTGTGTGCAGGCTGCTGCCACCATGGCATCTACTAGAGAGACTTTGGACCAAAGTTTCCTATCATTTGGGCTATTAAGATTCTGCCCATTATTTTAAGAATGGAGTCTGCCACATTATGTTCCTTCCAAGCTTTCTGAGCAATAAGGTCTATTAAGGCATAATACGGTGTGACTACCCAGAATGATGATGGACCACACCCAAAAGTTCCTAGGAACATAGACTCATCAGAAGAAGCAGCTTCAGTGGACTATGCCCCTCTCTTTATTAGTTTTAGTATGTCCCCAAAGGTGAAATTCTCAGAGCTATCTTGGGGGGTTCTTCTCTTTTATCATTCTCAGAGCTAGCTTGGGGGGCTTCTACTCTTTTATCTAAGTCTGTGTCTTCAGTGACAGACTCAGCTGATGTGTCTATGTGCTTCCATTTACATGTCCTCTTTCTCAGAACATGTCTCAGGGGCCATGAAAGAAACATGTCAGAACCAGATGGACAGCTCAAATGTCAACCTGCCTCAAAGCTAATTGGGGCTGCCTATTACTGTTGACGCAAATGAGAAGAATGAGGCACAGGATCCGGTGGAAGTTGAGATGGATCCAAACAATGTATGCACCTGTGTTCTTGGCCCAGCTAAGGATGTTTCCACAGCCACAAAATCTGACTCGCCTATTGGAGCCAAGGAAAAACTTCATCTGTTAGCTGACTTGGGGAGTATCCAAGTACCAGTAGATGACTGAGGAGCTTGGTTGTCAAGTGCTGAAGCACTGAGGTGAAGAAAGGCTCTGAAAACCTCAAAGTCAATTCAACCATTGGAGCGTCTACCCTGATGTTTTGGCTCTGGGACTCATCTTGACATGAAAGCATCAGAGTTGAAAGAATAAGGGAAGAAATCAAAGACAGAGTCTCCAGGGATATCAGGTCTAATGAAGGTGTACCAGAAGGGTTCAGACCCATGAACATCAGTTCCAGGAAAAGAGTTGATGTTATATCAAGGTGGGATGGGGCTGATGGGACCATTTCTGTCTTTCTTGTGGGAGATGGTACCAGGACATCCAGCTGAATCTGTGCCCTCAAGAATTTTCTCATCATCAGATCTACATTCATCTCAGTAAGACTTCTGGTGGACTGTTTAGGCATCGATGATGAAGCTACAGATGCAGGTCTTGAAGATAGCTTGTACTGAAGTCTGTTGAATATAATCTAGGCTAAATGGCCTGGGGAAAAGGTAGGTTTTGGTGATAGAGTTCTGATCTCAGTTATAGATAGATCTAACTTCCTTGATGACTTAGGTGCCAGACCCAGGAGACTAGATGGATCCAGAATTCTTTTCTAGACTTCTTTGCCTTTTTGTCTTCCTGTCTTTTCTCATCTACTGAATGTTCTTGGTGCTTTTCCTTAGATCTGTCTTTCTCCTTCTTCCTTCTCTTGTCAGTGGAGGGAGATGTAGATGGTTATCTGACTTCAGAGGACATTGTGGTAGACCCTGTCTGAGGGGGAAGCAAAACCTTAAGAATACATTTTTCTTTCCTACCCTGGAGGGCTCTGGATCTAAAGGCAGCACAGATACTGCAGGTATCTTGAAGATGAAAAGCACCTAAACAATAGACACAAAAGGAATGGGGGCCTTGGCAATGGATTTTGTGTCCACAGGCTAACACATTTTGAACCCAGTAGGTTTCTCAGACATCAGAAAAACACCCACAAGATAACAAAGAATCCAATACTTTTTTTAGTTGTAGTCACTATATATATTTTTCTAACTATTTATAGGAAAACATTCCTATAGGTTAACAGCAGGAAAAAAAAAACAGTACTTTGTCTAAGTAAAAAAGACTGCAATCTACTATCACTAGGAAACAGGTCCTTAATGCTCTCTCTAAGAACAAGAACACTGCATCAGTTGGCCCAGACAATATCTCAGGATGCCTTCTAAATAGTATGAAAAATGACCTATCAGGGCCTCTGGAATTACTATTTAACTGTAGCCTCCAGAACAGACTTTATCCCTCATGAATGGAAAAGGCAACAGTCATCCCTCTGCACAATAGTGGCAACTGCAGACCCATAAGTATCACTAGTCTTATACGTAAAGCCATGGAAATCATTATCATGGAGATGATCAACAGAGATATAGTAAACCTCCAGACACTGGACCCAACCCAGTTTGGTTTCATAAAGGGCAAATCATGCCTACTCAATCTGGTGGACTTCTTTGAGAAGGTCACCAAAGCAATGGATGAGAGCAAAATTGTTCACACTGCCTACCTTGATCTGGCCAAGGTATTTGACACAATATCTTACTCGGGCATTGTTGACAAACAGAAGAGGTAAGGATAGCCAACTGGTTCACAGACAGGACCCAGGAAATTAGAATTGGGGAGTCCACCTCTACAAAGAGGCCAGTCCCAAATGGAGTCCCTCAAGGATCAGTCCTTGGACTGCTCCTTTTTGGCATTTGATTTTCAGAAGTCAAGGCCAATGTCAGTAGTCTATGGCTGGGTAAATTTGCAGATGATTGCAAATTAGGAGCTGTCATTGAATCTCACACTGAAACAAATGTTCTCCAGAAGGGGCTGACATAGACAAACAACTGGTGTCAGAGTTATGGACTAAAATTAAATGCCAATAAATGCATAATAGTATCCTTTGGAAAGTCATCCATCCCTGGTAACTATCATAGTTGACCCAGTTGTCAGGGACTTAGGGACACACATAGATAACAATCTAGCCTTTGATCATCATGTGTCTACGGTGGTGAGGAAGTCATTCTATGTTATGCAACTTATAAATAAAGGTAAGGCATTTAAGTCCAAGGAAGTCAATATTCCACTGTATTTGGCATTTATCAGACCTATCGTTGAGTACAATGCCCCCTTTGGTATGTACCTAATCAGGCATATCCAACAACTGGAATGTCAACAGAGGTGTCTCACTAAAAGAATACAGGGCATAAGTAATATGTCCTATGCAGACTTCCTCAAGGTCCTATCCCTGTATTCTGTTTCCTACAGGCTTTTGAGGGGAGATCTATGCCTGGCATACAGGGCATTGTCAAACTCCACTCTGGTGGACCTCCTGCATATCCACAAAACAAACAGTACCATAATTACCCATTCTAAAGACTTAAACTTTGTGTGTGATATAAATAGGACCTGGTGGAGAGATAGGTATGTATCCCAGAGACTAACCTGTCTATTGAACAGGCTCCCCATCCATGTGAAGTAGAGTTCCTCCCTAATGCAATTTAAGTGCAACTTGGACAATTGGATGGGAAAACAGAAATTCTTCCCTTGTTTGGCACCTATGTCTCTGATGCAAACCTGTAACCTGTAAATGGTTCATCTTCCAGGCTCATGCTTACAATTATCAAGGGTATCAGAACTCATCAGAAATTTGGGATGCATGGCTAGGCTTAAAAAGGGCCTTGTGGTCATTAGCCTAATAAACACCTATGAACCTATGAACGTAAATACCTATAACTATGAGTATATGAAATATGCTGAAAGTTAAGTAACAACACTACTAGAAGCTTCAACAGGGTAACACACTTATGCAATCTATAAAAGTTCCACAACTACCTAATGTAACCCTAAAAACTAACACAATCCTAACCCTAAGTAATAATGCTATAATACTATAAGTGAAGGGAGGAGCAAAAAATATTAACAAAGTTTTTGCTTTCATTTATTGTGAACACCTAGAGCTGTCAGAGGTCATGTCTAGTTAAACAGGCAGCAAACAAGATTTGAGGTAAAGCAGTTAGAAGAAGGGAATTGTGGGTAGAGGAGGAGTCAGACCTCTTGGATCTAATACTCTGGTATAAGGTGCTGAGGTCAGATCCAGTCTGATCCAGTCTGATCCAAAAACTCAAATGTTGAATCGTCTGAAAACAGACAACATCAGATCTTGTAATATGTTTTAAGCTTATGGAAGTGTTAGCTATGTCATGGTGCATGGTTCTTCAATCATCAGAAATATATTTAATGAAACTTTTCCTTAATTTTCCTCATAGTCCTAACTACTGGTTAATTAATCCTGCAACTGTGCTTCTGCAAGCTATATGCTGAGACCAAGAGTAGCTGTATGTTGCATACATGCTTCTACTGACTCCTTATGATATGGTTCATGCGTTGTGCTCTCCCCCCAAGGTTAATTTCCAATATGCAGTGACAAGCTTATTATCAACGAGACCCATAGTACCTAGTAATAACTTAGGTGACTCATACAAACAAGAAGAGGAAGGGGATCCTAGAAAATAACTGTTTTGCATAACATAAGGTCACCCTCTAAAACCTTTATACCAGTTCTAAGTGCCCTTTAAAAGAGAATAAGTTACTATAATATGCTGTCACAGTTCCAAATTGTGCCCTTGGCATCTCCAGCATACCTCTTTGACCTTTAACAACATTTGGGCGAACTTGGAAGGATGCCAAAAGAATTGGTGGATTTGTCTGCAAGCAAACAAACTCCAGCAAGGAATGAATGTAAGTTTTTAGGAAATTTAGACCATATTTGGATGAAGTATATTAATTGGGGAAAAAGGCAGAGGGTGATATTAATTTTAGGGAAGTTCCATTGATCTGGACCTGGAAATGTCAGCATCATTACTCTGGTGGAAATACCATGAGATGTTGCTATGTTTTTTTTTAAACAGTAGAGAGTGGGTTAGAATTCAGACTTTCCCAAGGTTTGGTAAGGCCAATTTAGCAAAATATTAAGAGAGAACAAAGTTACTACTATTAGTTTTACTAATTATGGTAAATGACAATATTCAGTTGTAGCTATGTGAATATTAGAGTTTGTAGATTTAGAGCCTCATTTTTCTAGTGCCATACATCCACTATCAACTTTTTTAATGATATTACTTATGACATCTACCAAAATTGTACCTCATGTGGTTATTGCTGGTAGCTTTAACATAAAATGGTTAGTCTCTTTAGAATACCTTCTGACTAGACATTTCTCTCAATATCATTGTAGACTAATGCAAAATGTTAAACCAACCCCCATTCAATTGAAAGCATATAAGTATAGTGTTAAGGACATATAAAACAATAAGACTATCTGTACATTTATTTTGAGGTGATTCATCTGCTCTTTAAAATTCTATATAAAACAATCTTGTTTTCCTCATATAATTTATCTTACTAAACCCAATTAAAAACTATGTTTTGTGTGTATGTATGTGTGTGTATGTATATATATATATATATATATATATATATATATATATATATATATATATATATATATATATATATATGCACACGCACATACATGTTACAATAAAATAGCCAGATTTGCATCAAATTCTCACTGCCAAACCCATCATTGCACTACACTGAAAACACTTAACTGGCTACAACTACCCAACTACCTAAAATATATTCAGCTAATCACCACACATAAAATCATTCATTACCCAGCTACCTGCCCAGCCTTAAATTCCATACTACAAAAACACTCCCCTAAATATCTCCTGTGATCAAATAACCAAATTCAACTCACTGTTCATAAACCAACTAAATTAGCAGGGTATTTTCTGCTCACTCCATATCTAAAATATGGAGCACTATACCCACATCTGTAAGGATGGACACACCGCTCAAATCCTTCACACACTCTCTTAAAAACGATATGAAAAATACATGGCTTCTGCTCATGTTCTACACCATGTTAATCAAATAGCTCCTTAATTTGTAACTGTAACAGCTTTACCCTCCATCTTGCGATTATATTTTATACAACTGATAATTTTTTTGCCTCTTTTACCTATACCTTACACTACTAATATCATTATACTGTCCCCTAAATTTTCTTTCCCTATTGCTTCTTCCCTATCCATACTCCACGCTTTACTAATAAAAACATACATTTCTTTCTCCTACTTTTCCTGTCCTGTAATCCCCCCTTTTTTCTCAACCCTGTACTATAAGATTTGTATGCTAAGTATATCATAATAAAAATTATTTAACTATCAAGCAAAATCATATTGATCTGAATCATATAATAGTAAAGACCACTTGTCTCATGTATATAGTCTCCTTAGTAATGTCTAATGCCTGTAATTAATATGCAAGTATGTTTCATCTAATTCATGTAAAAATGATATGCTATGCTATCGACTACTGTATATTCTTTCTTGTATGTGAAAACATTCATTGTTGTTCTGTAATACTCTAATGTAAGCTAATATAATATGCTAATTGTCCCTGAAGCTTTTCTCCCCAGGCATCCACTGAAAATGGGCACCCAAACAGTCGGACTTCCCCAGTAAATAAACGTCAACTAGCTAAATAAATAAATAAGTAAATAAAATACATGGTTGCATTCCATCCTGTTTAACAGTTTGAAGCTCTTGGGAAATTCTTCAAAAGCACTTGTTTGGGAAGTGCTGGATGCACCAAAAGGAGGGAATAGTAAATGTGATTATGGTAAATGTGGGACTGAGACTTCTTGCCAGAAATGTTTGGATATACTGAAAGTTTTAGCATTGTGGTGGAACATATATGTGCATGAGTGTTTGCAGATTGTAGAGTAAGGGCTAGAGATGGACATACATTTAGTTTTGTGTGCATGTGTGTTTGTGCTGGTTTATGTGATGTGTATCAGAATATATTGTGCAGTGGTAATAAGATGGAAATATTTTTTTCCTAAGGTAAGTTGTATGGTTCGAGTTAGTACAAATTAGTAACTTGGTGCAGGGGGGAAAAGCATTGACTCATTATCCCTTTCCCTATCTTATTTTTTTCTATATAAAACTACCATTAACACCAATATACATTCCCTACTGCATCTGTCCATTGCACACCTTCCCCTCTCCTCTACTGCACTTTCTACTTTTTGCCATCTGTATCTGTCTCTTGCCATTATATTATCCCTACACTTATCTCCTCCTCTCCTCTGCCACTAGTCAGTTCTAGCCACTTAAACTTCCGTTTTTATATTTTTGAAGAAACAAATTTAGATTATACCCTGTTTTGTAGGGAGCTCTGTGGGAATTCTTGCCTCCTGGTGGTCCAGTGATCAGCTGAACAAATGCACAAAAGCTAGAAAAGTACAGCTAGAGTAGCTAGAGTTGTACATGCACAGCTGTGCTCTGGAGATCTGTCCAAAATGACTATGAGAAGGATAACCACTTTTGCTTATTAAAAATTTCCCTGCTGAACATCTGGAGCTAGTTGTGCAGGGAAAGCTTATATCGTAAAAGATCGGTAGGAACTATTGCAAGACAAATCTCAGGATCCTCTTGTTTTCTCATTAAAAGTCTTTATTGGTCTGTTCTTCAGAGAAGATAATTGCAGTTCGTATTTGATGCACTTCTCAGCAGGTGACTCTGTTTACATTTGTTATTAGAGAGAGTGTGTTCCTGCTCCAGCCATCCCTGGGGTTTTCATACATCTTCAGTGAGTGTCTCGGGGATGGGATAGTGGAAGTAAGCCACACCTTCTAATTATTACATAATAAAAAAGTTTTGGCATCAAAAATACAGTAAAATAGGGCTAATAAGTAATGAAGTTATATCCAAATGTGAAACAGATCCCGTTTTTAATTCAGTTTTAACAGTAAAACATGATTTACACAACATTCAAGTTTTGTCCAAATATGAAATAAAATCACTTTTAACTTAGATTTACAATGTCACAAAATGAATTCAAATATAATCAACCATGGAGCCAATGAAGAAAAAATGAACATAGCATCAGGTTCCTGATGTTTTTGTGTAGATAAAGGTATTCCCATGTTAGAAATAATTATGATGCACTTTCACCTAAGCTTCATCAGATCTGCTGGGGGAGTTATCCAGAGCTAGATATTAAGTCCAGCTCTATGACCTTTATGTGTAGAAATGGAGAAAAATATTGCCATGCCCCCCATGCAGTGAAAAGGGGAAGCTGGCCAGTGTTGGGTATAGCCACTGGGGATTTGGCCATGTGGTACACTGAGCAAAGGACCACAGTGTATGATTAAACCACATTTCTCCAATCAACCTTAACTTACACATAAATGAATTTAATTTAAATTATTTAGAAGCAAGTGACCTTATAGCTGTAAGTTAACATAACTTTGAATAAGCAGTCCTACTGCAAGAACCCAGGTGATCCTTTGGTAAGATATTAGTGAAGGCCTAACAGGAGAGTAGTCAAGGAGCCTTTAAGTCCTAACATTGTATCTGGGTAGTCTAAATTCCCCCGTGTTAAAGCTTGATCTATGTACAGAGGGATTTGGTCCAGGTTTAGTGTATCCAGAGGTCCACTGGATGGTACTTTAAAAGAAGAACCCATATTTTTCCACTCTGATTGCTCGAAAATAAAATTGGTGATAAGTAAGACAAATAATAATAATTAGAGTACCTGTGGAAATGTGTATAGAGGAAGGAAGTGGGAATGTCTGTAAGGTAAGAGAGCCAGTGGGTAAAAAGAGAAGCCTTGTGAAGACCTTTGGGAAAAATTCAGTACCAAAAATTTGAGGTGGGGCCAGGTGCCTCATATCATTTGTGGAGCAGCTTGAGTAAGCTATAAAAACAGTAAATAACAAGCAAGTATTGCATGATGTAAAAAACAGTTTCAGCTCTTAGAGCCAAAGGACAGACAAAACCAAAAATGTGCCAATAAATTAATAACCACACCATACCTGAAATGTGGCTTGCGGACTAAGTACCATGGTATAATCAGTCCTGTAAGAAACAAAATTCTAATGAAATGGTGGTCATATTTATTCAGATGTATTGGCATTAAAATATCTTTAATAAAATCTACAATGAGTGAGTTACTAAAAGAAGTAGATTAAAAAGAGCAATCAATAATCATTCAGATCTGCACATTGTCTCACTACAACAGCACAGGGCTGCAACTAAACAAATAATCTTCCAAGCAGTATGAAGTCTATATCTAGCAGACTTCAGACTCAGGTTAACTGTTAAAATCATGATGGCTATAATAGAATGTGATTAGCTGCCTCAGCTATACATCTACCTGTCTATAAAGTTATTCACAGAGTCTATACAATGTATATGTGTGAATACTGACTGGATTGACTATGGAAGGTAAAAACCTCTCTCTGAACACAACATGCCTCCAAAGGCATGTTTTGTAATTTCATTCAGCCTGTAAAACAAAAGCCTGCTCATTAGTAAATAATAATATTATATATTTCACTGTAATGGCATGTACAACTTTGCATAACATTAAAAGATAAAGCTGTGCATATTTAAAAGTGAAGTATTTACTACACATACATGCATGTACACACACACACACACACACACACACACACACACACACATGTATATATATATATATATATATATATATATATATATATCTATAGCTATATATATCTATATCTTTTTCTATCTATATATATATATATATATATATATATATATATATATATATATATATATATATATATATATATATATATATATATATATATATATATATATATATATATATATATATATATATATATATATATATATATATATATATATATATATATATATATATATATATATATATATATATATATATATATATATATATATATATATATATATATATATATATATATATAGCCGGATTCAGTAATGTTTCGTGCAAGAATAAACTATTCTTGCATGGAATGGATCATGTCCATGCAGCACAGCAATGCGCCTTGCATATTCATGAAGGCACACTCCAGTAACACCTAAAAGGTCATGATCCATAAACAAGTGCAGGGGGCATGTTACAGCAGTGCCCACACATGTAACATGCCCCCTTCACTCAGAAAGTGCTGTTATGGCACTTTTAAAAGCAAAAACACAGTTGTCTGCAGATATATTGCACAATTGTGCAGTATATCTGCAGAATACATGCCATAGACATGCATCTGGAGGGTGTCATCCCAGGTCTCTGCTGAAAATAGGCTCCCTGTCCTAATCGGACTTACCCGGTCAACAAACAGTAAATAAATAAATAAAATAAACACAGCACTGACATGCCTGAGTTCCCATACACTGCACAAAATACATGTTAACACAAAACAAGTTATCCCATGCACTTTTAAAGTGCTAAAATTGTCCCAGTGTTGTGCCCTTGTCTCCACTGTTGTGCCCTTGTTCCTGCATTATGGCAGGCATACTCCTAAAGTGAGAAAAAGTTAAATTCCATTTAAATCCTCAAAATCTTTTTTTTATTAAACCAATAAAGTTTAACCGTAGCGGAGTGTGTGCACCCATAGTGCAGCTATGCATAGCAGAGTTTAAAAATCAAAAGAAGCTAAATAGAAATATACACAGTGCAAACAGTGAAACTGGAATAGCATAGTGGTTAGAACGTTTGCTTAGTAAGCAGTCAATCACAGTTTGAGTCTCACAGCACTCTATATGTGAAACGCAACTAAAATGTGTTTTTCATAAATAGGTAGTGAATTTTATTATGTATATGCTAATCAGGGTAATGCAGCAGCCCCAAATGTGAGGTGTCACTGAAATTTAAAGTTTGAGCAAGAATTAGCATAGCTAAGCAGATTTGCACACTGGTAAGCAGGGCTTACTGTCTACCCCTTTATTCAATGGTTATCTTTGCTAAGCGGGGATGCCCAGCACTTAGCTTAGCTCAGCAGTTTCAAAACTGTCCAGTCACGGTAATGGGTGGGAAATTAGCCCTATTTAAACCATGCAGGTGGGAATACAGCTCATAACCAGTTGTAGCTCCCCACTGCAGGCATTATGGCTGGTGTAGGTGAAGGTGTGCGCTTTCGGGCACAGCCCTGGGGCATTTAGGAGTCCAGGGTCATGGTTGGAGTCCTCATTAAATACCATGAAAGGTGACTGCTGCAGAACCAGTACCAGGGCTCCCAATACAAAGCAGAGGCCTGGGACCACCTTGCACGAGGTCTAACCACTGCCACTACTAGCATCCCTTAGACTGATGAGCACCACTTTGCTGACTTGACTTGTAAGTATTAGTCAAAATAAGTGCTCTCCAAAGTCCAGCCTGTGTATGTGATGGATAGGTATGCATAAATGTTTTTCCTTATCTCCTGTACAGCTGCAGATGAGAGGGCTGTGAACTTGGAAGCCCATGCCAGCAGGCTGCTAAGCCTGTGTCGTGAGGGTGAGTAACAATCTAGCTGGTATTATGTAGGGCAAATAAAAAGTAGTAGAATGTCATCTTGCAGTATTTACAAATGGGTATGGTATTTAATGACTGAAGAAGCCAGTAGGAGAGTAATAGTGACATACAGGTTATATATCAATAAAAGTGTAATTGTCAATATTGTGAAAGCCCCATACTGGTTATATTTACTCTGGTATTGCATGACTTGAAAGTTTCATGCACCAAGATCTGATATCAGAATAGTAATGCTGTGTTAACCACTGTTTTCCACACTGTGCTATGTCAAAAGGTATTTATATGAATGTATATAAATGAATATTGTAATCACAAGGTCAGATTGTACAACCAAGAGATAATTAGACAGAAAAGATGTAAAGAAGAGACAGCAGTTTCTTAATATCTTGTTCTGATGAAACACAAACGTCTTATATTTTTAGCAGAAACAGCCACGGTACGAATCCCGGGAATGGTAGTAAGCTGTATGCATAATTTCAACTAGGATTTTGTGAATATGTGTCGAAGCAGTCAGGTAGTGTCAACATAAATTCCCTCCACAGGTCTTCCAGGTAAAAGAAGGTATAACATAGCTGTTAGAAGCCTGTAGTACTACTGTGTTCAAACACCCACAGTCCAACCCTAAGGCTGCAAATGACAGCAAGATAAGTACATACACCAAATGGTCTCCCACAAGAAATGTTCAAAAGTGTCATGCTGTCGCAGCTACCAGTCCCTGATATCAACAACCAGGGTGACGATTAGAAATCAAGACAGAGTATGTCAGTAACACACACACACACACACACACACACACACACACACACACACACACACACACACACACACACACACACACACACACACACACACACACACACACACACACACACACACACACACACACACACACACAGTATGAGTTTACATATGTAACCCTGACTATGTGAATATGGGTAAAAACAGTCATGTAGTATTAACAAACATTCCCGCCACAGGTCTTCCAAGTAAGAGAAAGTATAAAGTAGCTATAAGAAAGCTGTAACTATACTGTGCAAAAACATACCACTGCCCAACCCAAGGCCATAGTTGTTGTAATAATACCTGTAGAGTAATGAGTAGAGCAATGATCATTAAAGCTGTGATCACTGCAAGAATCTGCATTTGATAACTGACATCTCTCTCTCCCCCACATTATCTTCACCAATAATCTAAACACATAAAAGCTTGGGTATGTTTTCCACCAAACCTACTGTTGGGACATGTGTCCTGTTGCTCTACAAATGTTGAAATATATTCCAATTAATGTTCCCTGTTCAAATACTATCATTGGGTGCCTGTTGCTATCAATGTAACCTGCATACCGGTGTAATGCCCACATATACATGTGTTCTGTTTGCTATACAAATGTTCCAAATCTGTTGTTTTGGGTTAATGGGAATACTCATGCATGCTGTTATAACTAATCCTGGAATGTGTTTACCATTATTAACCAACATGTGCTCTACAATTGCAACACCATAGCACAACTGGGAAGGCCAATCCCAGCAGATCCACCTCTCCAGCCTCATCTGGCCATGGTGCCAGGCCCCAGCATGTATTAGACCCACTCCATGACCTACTGGTCTGCTGGTCCTGCACCACCTTCAGGTGGAACCATCTCAGGGGATGGAGCTCATCCCCCCTGAGCTCAGGTATGGACAGGATTCTGTCACCTGAAGCCAGGTCCGGGGTCTGGTGCATAGCAAGGACCACAAGGAATTGGGAGATTTTCTATGCCAGCTTGAGGGCCATGTGGCGCAATTAGATGGTCAGCCTACCCCTCCTGCTCAGCCCCCTGCACAGCCACCTTCAGGGCCATGAAGATGCAGTGGTGACTGCCCATGTGTGGGGACCTCAGTCCCACTGTATCCATTTGAGGGCTCATGGGCTTCCAATTACCAAACAACCCTCCCTGTCGAAGGTGTTTACCCCCAACATGTGTCATATACTGCCCCTGTATTCTGTCTTGTCTGTCTTGTTTGTCTTCCTACCCAACCTACCTCCCCAAATATACCTACTATCCTTCCCCAACATTCCACTCTCACCTTAAAAAAAATAAGAAAAGGGGCAATCTGTTCCCCCCCCAAAAAAGTTTGCCCCCATACATAGGTGTCCACTTCACACGTGTCCATTGGACACATGTAATCTTATCTAATTGGCTTCATAACACATTATTGTTGTCCTCAGCCTTTTCTCTCAGGGGTTTGAGTGTTCAAATTTACCTCCAAATTCAGTATACATGCAGAGCTGTTGCTGTAGAAGAAATGGACAGCTATGGACCTTCCCAACACCCATCCTGCACATCCCTAGCTATCTTTAATATTGTTTTTCCCTCTTCATGCCCCTATTTTCACCACTTTCCTATCACCACTTTTTTCTTTTCTTTTAAGGAAATTAGCACAGGGGTACATGGGCAGGACTAAGCCTGTTTGTGCAGTGCTAAGTGATGCATACACAGATTAAGCACTTTCAAGACTAACTGTCTGTCAGCATAGTTAACCAGAAGTTAGAATTGCTTACTGCCATGCAAACACACGCAAACTCGCTAACAACTTCTTAAAAGTGCCTTAATCACTTTGTATCCAACAGCCCTTGTTCTGCCCAGCAACAAAGTAATCAGCCCTTGCAAATCTTGAATCCAGGACCCTGCACACCACAGCCAAAGCAATTTACCACTAAGCCATCTTAGCTGTATACACGTCTGATGTTTTTTTCAAACATATCATGCAGCACAGTTATTCAACAGTAGGGAAAAGGTTTGTTAACATTAGTCATGTGTTGTACATAGATATAAATGTATATGTGTATGGAGATGCTTACACATTATATATATATATATATATATATATATATATATATATATATATATATATAAAAACAACAAAAAAAACGCAGACTAGAAGAACTGGATAAACATATAAAATAAAATCCTCACACACTAAATATAGAAAATAAAAACGACCTTGAAAGGTATATAAAAGAGACTGAACACATATATTTAGCGTGCTTTTGTTCCTTTAATGGAGTAGAACTTCATCAGAATAATAATTATTTAAACAGGAGATCAAAATAAATATGTTTGGCAAATAATAGGGATGCTAGATAACCAATAGAGTTAGAGACACTTGATACAGTAAAAAAGTGACGTTGCTTTGTACAGTAATTGAATGAAAATGGGTGGGATTAGTCAATTAAGGTAACCACCGTAAGGCACATTTTATATTAACATTGTCATTGAGTCCGGGGGGTGATTCAGCCCCTAAATAAAGTTGCCATTTGAGTTCTTTGTATTCGAGTAAGGAGTTGTAGTCTCCTACGAAAGGTGTCACTTGTTCTATGACAAAGAATTTGAAACCTGTGAAGTTGTGGCAGAGTCCGCTGTGTTTACCCAAGGCATTAGTGGAATCTTGAGCTCTGATAGCCGCACAGTGTTCTTTAACTCTGTCAGAGAGTTTGCGGCTGGTTTTGCCGATGTAAAAAGCAGAGCAAGAGTTGCAGATTCCTGCATAAATAACTGACATGGAATGGCAAAAAAAATGCTTGTTAAAGTGGATGGACACATTACAGTGATTAAAAGTGTAAGAACAACCAGTATAAATGACATTACAAACAACACATTTTTCACATTTAAACATGCCAGCCCTGGAAGGGGTAGGATTTGAGTTTGTTGTGTTAAAAAATGGATTGTCTCTGTTTTCGAACATGGAGTGCAAAGTCTTAGTCTTTTTGTAGGAGAAAGTGGGGGCTGAGCCCAGAGCTGGTTGAAGGTCCAAATAACTTGAGATAATATTCCAGTTCTTATTTATGATGTCCCTGATGCTTCGCATGTCCCTACAAATCAGGATGGGGAAGCTTAAGACCCTGTCTGTGCTGGTTGTTGGAAGAGGGGTGGATTTGGGAGAACAACTTGTAGATAGAATGGGTTGGTATTTAGATGTTCTGGCTGTTATCACTTCATTAGATATACGAGTGACCAAAGGTTCAGGGTAGTGTCTTTGCAGAAAAAGAAGCTTTAAAAATGTGCTTCTTTAAGAAACAAAGACTCCTCACTGACAATTCTGGAAATGCGTATAAATTGGATTCGTATTACATTAACCTTCATGTAATACGGATGTTGGCTAGTAAAATCAAGGAATTTGTTTTTGTATGTGTCCTTTCGGTGGATGTTGGATATTAGTCTGTGGTTATTCTTGTCTATGGAGACTGTGGTGTGATACTGACTGACCGCGGCCGGAGATATCAAAGTCTAGAAAATCAATGCTGGCAGTTAAAGCAGAAATAAATGATTCCAGATTGTTGTTATTTCCTTCCCAGGCAAAAAAATATTGTCAATGTAACAACGTTATACTTTTATTTGATGAAAGCCCGGTAGAAAAATGAGGGTTTCAGCTTCGCAGCAACTTAGTACCAAATTACCGTAAGCTGGGGCCATTTTTGACCCCATTGCTGCCCCTTTGATCTGTTGGTAAGTTTTGTTATTGAAGTGAAAAAAGTTATTTAAAACTGTAGAGATTAATGTCATGAGAGTATCAATTTTCTCTATAGAGACGGTAGTATGTTTCTTTAGGTAGGCTTTGATGAACTTCATTCCTTTCTTCATGAGGGATGCTGGTGTATAATGACACCACATCTAAGGTAACTAAGATGCAGTTGTCCCAGGGGCCGTTGGCAAGAAATAAATCATTAAGGAAGCCCCAAGAGTCTCTTAGGAAGAACTTGGCTGTCTGCATAATAGGATTGAGACAGTGATCAACATACTAGGAAATCCATTCCATTTTGGTCCTGGCATTTGAAATAATGTGGCGGAAAGGAGGGTTGAGAGTATCCTTATGTACTTTGGGGATACCAAAGAGCTTGCCTAAAGAAGGATTAGGCACTGACAAACATAAATTCTTCCAACGAGATGCGTTGTGCTAGCTCAAGGTTTTTAAGAGTATCGTCGATACTGTTAAAACAGTGGTGTACAGTATCCATGGAGACACAAAAAACGGCTGTTGTTTAGTTCTGTTTCCATTCTGGAGATGTACGTAGATTGTTCCATAAGGACTGTGCCCGTCCCTTTATCTGCTCGCATAATCCGTATGGATCTGTCTTTGGATAGGGAAGAAAGAACTTTGAATTCTGCTGGGTTTAAATTATGCCACTTGTTTGTGTGCGGGGAAGAGGTCAGTTTTCTGATGTCTGATTCGCACACTCTGAGGAATGTAGACAGAGAGCTGTTAAGAGTTGGGTTGAATAAGCTTTTATTCCTTAGAGGAAGGATGGTGGTAGTGCTGTTCGTGGAGCTTTGGGTAGAATCCAAAGTGTTGTCGTAATCTCTGTCAAAATGGACTCTCAGGTTTAATTTCCTGACGTAAAGTCTGAAATCAATGAGTAAGTTACTCAAAGGTGCTTGTTGGACCGGGATAAATGAAAATCCCCTATGGAGAACAGACAAGTGGGTGTCCGAAAAGGTTCTATTAGTTAAATTAAAAACTGTGCTGCCAACAGATTTCAAGCAGGAGTCTTGAATGGATACAGCAGAAATAACTGAATTTTAAGTATTTTCTGTATCGGGGGGCTGGGTGTGGAACCTATGACCTGTAATAGCTCTGTTATAAATATATATATATATATATATATATATATATATATATATATATATATATATAATATATATCTATATATATATATATATATATATATATATATATAATATATATATATATATATATATATATATATATATATATATATATAAATATAATATATATATATATATATATATATATATATATATATATATATATATATATATATATCTATATATATATATATATATATAAACATTAATATGTAATATATGTAGAGATATAGGGCAGGATTCACGAAGGCTTGCACGGAGTCTAAGAGTAGTGTAAGACTCCATGCAGCCTTCGCGATCCAGGAACAGCCCAAAGTCCGTGTAACAGACCAGCTAAAACGTCTCTTACACGGAGTGGGCATGGATAAGCTAATCACCTCACTTGCAGCCGAATAGCATGCAAATGAGGTAGATTAGTGATCCAGGAAGCCCAAAGCAGCCCGTGTAAGAGCCGTTTTAGCTGCAGAAATGTACTTAGTTGACAACTGAGTACGTTTCTGCAAAAACCACAATGGAGCCATGTCAGCTCCAAATAAAGGGTGCATATGTGTCAGGCAGCATGCCAATGGCCAAGTATGTGGCCATTGGCAAGGTAACCTGATGCAAAATTAATAAAAATATATATATTTTTTTTCGGCAATCGCCGATGTTTAAACCCAGCGCAGCTCCGTGCAAATGGGTTGCGCTTATAAAACATAAAAATGAAGGTTATAAACCCACAAATGTGGGTTTTATGCAATACATGGAATGACAATGCAGGGACCAGCAGACCAAAAACAACATGGCCACCGTGTAGTGGTTGCTAAAGGGGAAGCTGAGCCTAAGACATGTAACTAAGCATTAGTAGGCAATCTGATGCAAATGAGTGTTAGGATACTGAATTCCACTGTCACATAACAAATTAGCACATTCTGAGTAGTGTAAGAGTTACAGAAAGGGGAGGAACAGAGTAGGAGATAGGTGACATCACAGGGGGGAATGGCAGAAAGAAATGCAGTTCATTGGAGGTCAGCAGAGTTACATGACAGATGTCAGACACATATCATGGAAAGAGGAGTGCCGCAACATAAGCATGGGAAAGTCAAGAAATGAAAGGTGTACACTGTTGCCTACACCAAAGTTTCTTGCTGAGCGTGCATACGCACGTGTGCACGCCATGAAGCGCGAGTAAGACAGTGTGCGCGCGTGTAAGGCAGACTGAGCATGTGGGAGCATGTTGGGAGATGTTTAACACTGTTTGCGCGGGTGTGCACGCGTTTTAACCCGAATAAGCAGATTCTGAACCATGTAAGCATGTGCGCGCGCATGTAAGCCATTGTGAGCGTGTTTCTGCTGGTATGCACATGGCTCCCTCCTGAGGAAACAGAGAGGAAAAAGGAAGCAACAGATTTAGTAGGAAGCTAGCAGGGAATACTGCTGGAGCTAGCAGGTGAAAACAATTAGAAGCAGGCAATTACACAGGCAGAATAGTAGCTCAGCCCAGCACTTAAAACTCTGCCAACAGCAGTGCAGGATGTTTCTCTCAAGAGACACTGCAAGACAGGAGTAAGCTATTAGAAGTGAAAACTGAAAAAGCTGAACTCAGAGCAGAAATGTTAGGGGCTGCCATAGCTGTCATAATGAGACATAGGTGACTTGCTGAGGGTGGTGACAATGCAGATGGTGCCAGACAACCCACAGTGAGGAGATGGAGAAGAGTGTACAGGCCCAGCATCACCTACCACGGGTTACATGAGCTGGAGATAGTAGAGCGCTATAGAGTGGACAGAGACCTCCTGCAGAAAATAGTGGAGCTGTGCAGGCCACGCCTCACACACAGAACCAACAGAGAGGAACCCATCCCAGTGGAAACCAAGGTATGTGTTGGCCTAAGAATACTAGCAACAGGTACCTTCCAGAAACCAACTGGTGATATGATGGGGATATCACAGGCATCAGCCTCCAGGGTACTGCACCAGTTCCTGGATGCCATGTCAGCACATGTCGGTGATCATGTATATTTCCTCAATGCCCGTGAGGTATTGGCCAGCAATATGCGTCTCCTCCAGCAAATAGCAGAATACCTTGAGGTAGTGGGTGCAATAGACTGCATACACATACGTATCAAAGCACCAGCCGGTGAGTGGGGTAGGGCCTACATTAACCGCAAGTGCTTCCCCTCCATCAACTGCCAGGTCATGTGTGATGCCCAGGGCATAATAATGAATGTGTGTGCTGGCTGCCCTGGGAGCTACCATGATTCCCACATCTGGCATTTGACGCAGCTGTACCAGACATTTGCTAATGGGGACATCCCACACAGACACCTAGTGGGGGATGCAGGTTAAGCACTGGAGCCGTGGCTGATGACACCCATCAGAAACGCACACACACCTGAACAGGAATGCCATAATGAGGCACATGCACAAACACGTAATGTGATAGAGCATGTGTTTGGGCTGCTCAAGTCACGGTTCCGGTGTCTGGACACATCTGGTGGAGCCTTGCAGTACACACCAACTACATGTACCCAAATTGTCATGTTATGTGCTATGCTACATAATATGATCTTGCAAAAACAGCTGCAGCAGGACCAGCATAGGGCTGGGCCAAACAGCCCCCCACCATTGCCAAGGCCATCACAGGCAGAGCGTGACTCAGAGGAGGAACAACCTGAGCCTGCCCCAGTAGGCCGAAGGAGGCGTGCCCAGTATGCCCTGGCCTTGGCAAAGAGGCAACGCATAGCACATACACTGGCTCAGTAGGAACCCTGGGAATGATACCCCCTCTGTCTCACTCAAATAATAACAGGGATGCCTAAAATGACACGACCTGCTCACAAACATGTACAGGGAGTGTAATATGTGCATCCGACAGAGGCAGCCCTGCAGCACCACCTGAGGCATGAATGCCATGTGTTAAGTAATGTAACACCATGTACTATATGCACACCTGAGGACCGTGACTAACATCCTACCCTCACCAAGCATCATGCCACAATATGACAATGAGATGATCAAGTGCAATAATTGACTGAAGTATCGCAGTTAGTCAAAGGGGATCCAATATGTGCCAGCCTGGGATGACATGCTGAGCATGACATGATACCCCACCTGCTAGGACTGGCGTGCACCTATCAGTGCAGGCCATATGGATACTGGCAAAGGCTGTTGTTACCCACAGTGTGCCCTGAATAGGTAAGGCTCAAAACACAAACCTACCTCCATAGGTATCAGAAGGGATAAGAACCTAGATGTAATGCTACCCAATGCCAGAAGTCTAAACAGCAAGATGCATACAGTCTAAACTCACCCAGTATGGAGAATGTTGATATCTGTGCTGTAACAGAAAACTGGATCAAGGCTCACAACAGCACCCTAACACTACCAGGTTACACCTCATACTGTGCTGTACAGCCTCAAAACATGGAACAAGCTACAAAAGGAGGGTGACTAGCAATAATTGTCAAGGATAACCACACCCCCATGTTGGTACCACAACAAGAAGCAGCATGGACTAGCCATGGTCAAGTAACAGTGGCTAAAACTGCCCCCCAGTTTATAGCCTGCTACACACTACCATCCCAACACCATGAACTGCACCTGGCCTATGCTGGAATACATGAATATATCAAGTCCTCCAAACCACATTATATTGGGGACTGAAAATACCCAGACATAGACTGGGAGCATTATACTAGCTCCAAAACTGTAGGACAAAAGTTCATAGAATCCATAAACCAAAATGCCCAGGAACAACATACCACTCCCAAAAGAGGGGTAAGCATACTGGATGTGATAATCAGCAACATGGGTACTGGATGGCAAGACGAGAAGTGTATTGCTCACTGGTAAAACCAGACCATAGAGTAATCACACTGGATATACAAATCCTGACCACAGTCCCTGGCCAGAAAACCACAGTGAAAAACATGTGTAAAGCAATATTTGCACTCCTTCAAACTGATGTGGAATCCATTAAAGGTCCTGTGCAGGTGCAAAATATGGGCCACACCTCAGAACCTGTAATACAGCCATTCCATGAACACTGCCAGGAATGCTTGGATTATGCAATCCTAAATTAAAACAAGACACAATGCCATACACTCAGGCATCTGGCATGGTGGATACCAGCCATAACCAAACCATGCAAGAGAATGAGGAAGCTACTACATGATAGAGCAAACATAAAAAAAGAAGTAATCACTGATCAGTAGTATGGCAATAAAATATGTCCACACATACAATCCACTAAGGCCAGCCACAACAAGTTGAATCTGTGAATCTTGAGGCAATGTTACACCTGCCCCATGTACACACACAACCCCCAACTCCCCCCAAGAAATACAAATATATGTGAGAGATGCAACCATCTATCCAAACTGGAGGCTGAGCTCCCTCAACTCAGTACTTCCAAAACTAGTCAGGAGGAGAAGGTAACCACACACACCACAAACCCAGTCCCACATAGACTTATCACAACTGCAAACCAAAGACATAAACACAGAAAAACATTCCCAGAGGCCCGAATTACAAACACACCACACCAACAGAGGCCTCCAAAGCAGACACCCAATCAAACAACCTCCAAACATAGTACAAGCAACACATAGTGCACAGAGCTGGTGTGCCAAACAGTCACAGGCCAGAAGGAGAAACAACATGCCTGATACAGTTGTAATAGGTGACTCCATAGTGAGACACACTGCTGTCCCACACACCAGACTGAACAAGTGAAAGGGTACAGTAAGCTGCCTGTAGGCTGCTACAATACACCACATAACACAAGTATGCAGGTCACCCCAAAGCAAGTAGAAATATGATGCAGTCATAGTCCATGCTGGTATGAATGACCTGAGATGTACCTCCCTGGACTACATGAAAAAAGACATAGATAAGCTCTCCGATTATGTAGTCCAGGCCGGTATGACACTGACCATTTTCAGCATCCTACCCTCACCAAGAATGATGCCACAGTACAAACACGGAATGATCAGTTATAACAAGTGGCACAATTACTGGTGTCATTCCAAGGGGATCCAATGTCTGTCTGCTTGGGATGTCAAGCTTGACAAGCCTTGCAGCTGTTCCAGGGATGGCTTGCACCTGTTACCCCTGGGCGTCTGGATATTGGATAAGGCTTTTGCCACCTCCATAGAGCCTTTCGTAGGCAAGTATGAAAAGACTAACCCACCACCCCACAAAACATAAGTGGAAAGAAATATAAGGGTAATGCTGACCAATGCCAGATGTGTAAACCCCAATATGCATGCTCCCGAGGCCATCCCCAGTATGGAGAACATTGATGTCTGTGCAGTGACAGAAACCTGCTGCAAGCCTCCTGACAGCACACCAGCACTACCAGGTTATACCACATATCATGTGTTATGGCCCCAAAACCTGGAACAAAACATAAAAGGAGGGTGAGTATCCATATTCAGCACAGACACTCATATGTCCAGGTAACTGACAATGCACAAGGCATTGGAGTCCACCCATGTGCAACTAACTGTAGGCAAGACTGCTGTACAGTCTGTAGCATACTACAAACCACACTCTCACACACAGGAACCCCACCCAGCCGTCTTGAAGACACTGGACAGTATGAATGTCCCACCAAATACCAAACAAGGTACTCACAAATTACCACATAGGTGGTAAACCATTATGTATGGAAGGAGTAATCAGGGACCTAGGGACACAAGTGGACAGTAACCTGTTATGTGACACTCACATTGCCAATGTGGCTAGGAAGACTGTCTATATTGGACACCGTATCATGAAAGGATTCACATCTACGTCAACAGAGGTCATTGTGCCCCTATACTGTTCTCTTATCACACCCATAATCTAGTACAATGCCTCATTTAGGATGTACCATACCTGACACCTGCAGCAGTTAGAAAGACCTCAAAGGTACCTCACCAAGAGGATAAAGGGTCTCAAATATATGTCATATGCTGCCTGGCTGTAGACACCCCAGCTGAATGCAGTCACATACTGCCTACAAAGAGGCATTGCATGCCTGTTGTACAAGGCCATGTCCAACACAGGAGTAATGGACAAGCTCGACCCCCGAAAACCCAAAGACATCGGAGCTGTGAGAGTGAGAGATGTCAACCTCAACACATAATGAAATAGGATGTGCTGGCGGGACAGATACATAACCCAGAGGCTCCCCACACCCTGGAACAGAATCCCACTATATGTTAGGCAGAGCCCCTCACTGACAGTCTTCAACAGGAATCTTGCCAAGTGGATGGATGATAGTAGAGTTACACAGGGGGTCTTCACTGTGTCATGTCCAGACAGAGGCACAGCAAAGCAAATCATAAATGGCCATAATATTCACATAGCAAGGGGTGGCGAAAGACACACACACTCTGGCTAGGCTTACAAATGCCCTAGGGTGGATAGCCTAGTATGAACCTATGAACCTATGAGGATACAAATTGTACAGGACACTAAGGATAATCCCAAGGCTTCCACAACTGATGTTAGGAACTGTGTTGGGAATTCACAGATATGCTCTGAATCACACAAATATTACAAACAACATACCAAACACACACACACACATATTGCCAACATACATCCTGACAGGTGCAGTGCAAACCCCCGCCCCCGAATGCAAAATATCTATCCAATTGCAGATGCTGAGGTAACAGCCAGCATCTACAAAGCAAAACACACAGCAGCAATGGTATGAGATGGTGTCCTGGGCTGAGTCCAACATGGACTCCAAGAAGAATGGAATGCCAAATCACACTACTGCTCAATGTCAGCCTTACCACAGGATATGTACCCAAAGAGCAGTGTACAACAACAGTGGTCCTTCTCAACAAAGGTGTTGCCTGAATGGATACTGAAAACTACCACCCCAGAATCCTGAGAAGCTCGGTCTGCACAGCTATGGAAAGATCAGCATGTACTGCAGACATAAAGATATTGGCGACCTACTGACACCGGACCCTACCCAGTGTGGCTTTCTTAATTGCAGATCCTGCCCCTAAACATGTTTGACTCATATGAAACAGTCATTAAGGTCATTGATGAGGGCAATGTGGTCCACACAGTGTAGCTGGACCTTGCAAAGGCTTCTATACAATACCCTACATGTTCATTATAGATATGCTCACCAGCTTAAATATAAACCCCTATGTCAGTAGAGGGGTTGCAAACCAGACCAAGGACAGAACTGACATGGTCAGACATGCTGCAGCCATGTCAGACTACAAAACATATATAACTGGCATCCCACAAGGCTTGGTCCTGGGACATCCCTCGTCTGGTATATATGTCCCATAGGTACAGGCCAACATGGAAGGACTGTGTCTGAACATGTTTGCAGAGGACTACAAACTGCTCACCATATGTGACCCTCCAGCTGACACAAGCATCCCACAAAAGGGCCACATAGGAACAGACAAATGGTGCAATAGCCATGTCAGCAAGCTAATTGCAGAAAAGTGATAGTCAACCCCTGTGGATATACAGTAAGTGCCCACCAATTACCACATAGGTGCTAACCCATTACATACTTAACATGTAATGAGAGACCTGGGGACACAAGGTGATAGATATCCTGCATTGGACAAACATGTGGCTGTAGTGTTTACAGAAACATACCATATACCCACCTAATCATGAAGGTTGTCAGATCTAGATAAGGGGAGGTCATTGTGGCTCTGCAGTCATCCTTCATCAGCGTTACAATTGACTACAATAGCCCCTGAGGGATGTATCTCAGCAGACACCTCCATCAACTGTAAAGTCCCCAACAGTACCTCACCAGGAGTATCAAAGAGCTTGCACAGATGCCATGTGTTGCCTGATTAAACAAACTGCAGCTACACACACTGCCATACTGCCCACCCAGAGGCAAGCTGTGCCTGATGTATAAAGCCATGTCCAAGCTGGTATCAATAAACATGCTGCACCTTGTACAATCTGAATGGCAGTGAGCTATGCACATGAGAGACCTGAACCCCAGCACTGACATACATAGGATAAGCTGTACTGCATGATCCATAACACAGAAGCCACCCCCACCCATGAGTAAACTCCCAGTATAGGCTATCCATAGAGTCACTCATCGATTCTCCTCAAGAGGAATCTTGATGAGTGGATGGGAGATGGTAGGTTTACCCTGGGTATCACTGTTATGTCACAGGTAGACAGAGGCACAGTATACTAACCATGACATATGTCATGGCAAAGTCCACTTACAATGTGTGTCGAAGGACAAACACACTCTCCGACTAGCATTAGAAATGGCCTAGGGCACATCGCTAGTGTTTGCAAATGTACACCTTTGTTGTGGAATACACTACCAATGTTGGACAAGCCTGGTTTAAGTAGTTCATATCTGAACATAATGCAACATGGTCAGATGTGCACAACTGGCCCCTAACCAGGCTGTTGTGCTCACTATGGAAATGTAAAGCAGTGATAGGACTAAAGCCCAGGATACTGTCCACCACAGTCAAAATACTGAACCATTACACTATACAGTACTACAGTGTTAGGTCAGTATGAAAGGATGTTGACAACTGTATGCAAAGTATCCCATGCAAACCCTGCAGGCACAGTATAATCCCTGTTGTGTTCATACACAAAGCAGTTGGACAGTAACTACACAACATGACACACAACACACAACCATAAACGGGAGATTTTTGTTGAAGTTCACACTCATCCACAAATGTGGTGGGCTGCAGAGTTCAACATATGGAAAGCTCACACTGGGCATGCTCATACACTTTGATAAATGAGACATATGTCAGACAACATGCCATGGGAAGGCTGAACTGGGCATGTTCACACACTTAGGCCAAATCTCAGTTTAGCAGTTGGCCACACATATCTGGTATTTGTGCGTGTTATTCCAGGAACCAACCACATTACAGAAATCTGCCCAGTGCACACAGTTAAATGACTACAGAGACATACGTGATATAGTGGATCCCTCCCATATGCAAACATCTTCCACAGATACACAAGTTGTTCATACAAACAGGGAATGCTATGGCAATAAAGACCTGCAAACAGTCTATCAGCAACAAATAATGTGCATTTTACAATTAAACATATGGGTGTAGAGGTCAACACTAGGCTGTTTGCCCTAGGGAATGACAGCTTAGCCAGAGTGTGCTTGGCATCTGCCTCCCCACAGGATGCACATTCCCCTTTCTAAACACTAATGATGTCAGCACCCTATAAGTACAGCAGGAGAAGAGAAACCTCCCAGTAATGCGAATAGCACACTCCGCTAATGCGGCCGTTTCAAGGGTCATAACATAGTTAAGTAGGGGTTTGAATCCTGTGAATGAGGTTGGTGTGTGTGCAAGTCTGTGTGAGGGAAATGTCCCTTTTGGCAACTAGGAAAACACACTACAGGATGCACATTCCCCTTTCTAAACACTGATGATGTCAGCACCCTATAAGTACAGCAGGAGAAGAAAAACCTCCCAGTAATGTAAATAGCGTGCTCTGCGAATACATCTGTCTTGAGTGTCAAAACATAGGTAGTTGTTTGAATCCTACAAATACTCACTGTGAGTGGGTTTGGTGTGTGTGCAAGTCTGTGTGAAGGAAATGTCTATTTTGGCAACTGGGAAAACACACTACAGGATGCACATTCCCCTTTCTAAACACTGATGATGTCAGCACCCTATAAGTACAGCAGGAGAAGGGAAACCTCCCAGTAATGCAAATAGTGCGCTCTGCTAATGTGTGCGTCTCGAGTGTCATAACATAGTTAGATAGGGGTTTGAATCCTGCAAATGCTCAGTGTGAGTGGGGTTGGTGTGTGTGAAGAAAATGCCCCTTTTGGCAACTGGGAAAACACACTACAGGATGCACATTCCCCTTTCTAAACACTGATGATGTCAGCACCCTATAAGTACAGCATGAGAATGGAAACCTCCAAGTAATGCGAATAGCGCGCTCCGCTAATGCGTCCGTCTCAAGTGTCATAACATAGTTAAGTAGGGGTTTGAATCTGGCCCCCTTTTGGCAACTGGGAAAACACACTACAGGATGCACATTCCCCTTTCTAAACACTGATGATGTCAGCACCCTATAAGTACAGCAGGAGAAAGAAAGCCTCCCAGTAATGCGAATAGCACACTCTGCTAGTGCATCCATCTCAAGTGTCATAACATAGTCAGGTAGGAGTTTGAATCCTGCAAGTGTGTGTGTTTGGATGAGGGGAGTTAGTATGTATTCAATTTTGTGTGAGGGAAATGTCCCTTTTGGCAACTAGGAGAACAGACTACAGGATGCACATTCCCCTTTCTAAACACTGATGATGTCAGCACCCTATAAGTATAGCAGGAGAAGGGAAACCTCACAGTAATGCGAATTGTGCGCTCTGCTAATGCATCCATCTCGAGTGTCATAATATAGTTAGGTAGGGGTTTGAATCCTGCAATTGCTCAGTGCGAGTGGGGTGGGTGTGTATGCAAGTCTGTGTGAAGAAAATGTCCCTTTTGGCAACTGGGAAAACACACTACAGGATGCACATTCCCCTTTCTAAACACTGATGATATCTGCACCCTATAAGTACAGCAGCTGAAGGCAAACCTCCCAATAATGCGAATAGCATGCTCCGCTAATGTGTCCGTCTCAAGTGTCATAACATAGTTTGGTAGGGGTTTGAATCCTGTAAAAGTGTGGTGTGTGTGTGTGAATGGGGCTGGTGTGTGTGCGAATGGGGCTGGTGTGTGTGCAAGTCTGTGTAAAGGAAATGTCCCTTTTGGCAACTGGGAAAACACACTACAGGATGCACATTCCCCTTTCTAAGCACTGATGATATCAGCACCCTATAAGTACAGCAGGAGAAGAAAAACCTCCCAGTAATGCGAATAGCGTGCTCTGCTAATGCATCCGTCTTGAGTATTATAACATAGCTAGGTAGGGGGTTGAATCCTACAAATGCTCAGTGTGAGTGGGGTGTGTGTGCAAGCCTGTGTGAAGGAAATGTCCCTTTTGGCAACTGGGAAAACACACTACAGGATGCACATTCCCCTTTCTAAACACTGATGATGTCAGCACCCTATAAGTACAGCAGGAGAAAAGAAACCTCCCAATAATGTGAATAGCGCGCTCTGCTGATGCATCCGTCTCGAGTGTCATAACATAGTCAGATAGGGGTTTGAATCCAGCAAGTGTGTGTGTTTGGATGAGGGGGTTAGTGTGTGTGCAATTTTGTGTGAGGGAAATGTCCCTTTTGGCAACTAGGAGAACAGACTACAGGAAGCACATTCCCCTTTCTAAACACTGATGATGTCAGCACCCTACAAGTACAGCAGGAGAAGGTATGTGGCATGGACAATGACTGAGTCATATGTGTCCATGTCTCTGACTGACCTGTATGCTTGTGTTATGTGGTGGACCATAGTGCCCCACGGGCATATCACTGTGATCTTCACCTTGTCTAGCCTGGTGAGTGTGACCACACTGTACCAGACAATAAAGGTAGCTAACACAACTGTGGCAGGTGTGTTGTCTAGCCATACAGGCTGTGACTGTTTGGCACACAGGATTTGTGTGCTATGTGTTATGCGTGATGTGTTCAGACATAACGTATGCCTGTGTGCCAGCTGCAGAGGTGTGTGCCGCTCAGGCAGGATGCTATTCTAAGGCTCCACAAATGGCCCAGTGTGTTCACGTGCTTGTATTGCTGTCAGTGTAGGTCTACATCAGACTGGTATTGTAGTCACTGTAGTATTGCATGCCACCTGACAGGTTATGCCAGTACTGGGTTCAGAGTGCTTAGTCCCCAGTTTGGCTATGTGGTTCCATCTCATACATGTGTTGTACGTCCATGTGTAGGGGAGAGGGTTGACTGTGTACATGTGGCAGCTGTGACATTGCCGCTTGACCCACATATTAAACAACTGTATCATAGAGATGACTGACAACTGACCTTTGCACATGCTACCATAGTATTGTGATTGCCATGGTGATTAACAGCACATAGGGCCAATGGGGAGCAAGGTACATAGGTTCATAGGTTCATACTAGGCTATCTGCCCTAGGGCATTTAAGAACCTAGCCAGAATGTGTTTGGCTGTCGCCATCCATTGTAAATATATCTTGCCATGCCCTTTTCCGAGGTTAGTATACTGTGCCTCTGTCTAACAGTGACACAGAAGTGATACCCGGGGTAAACCTACAATGTCCCATCCACTCATCAAGGTCCCTCTTGAAGAGAGTCAATGAGGGACTCTGCCTAACCTGGACTGGGATTTTATTCCAGAGTGAAGTGAGCCTCTGGGTTATGAATCTGTCCCTCCAGCATGTCCTATTTATTTTAGTGCTGAGGTTCAGGTCTCTCAAGTGTGTAGCCCGATGGGATTTGGATATTCTCAGGTGCAGCATGTCCATTAATTCCGGGTTTGACATGGCATTATACATTAGGCACAGAACGCCTCTGAACAGGTGGTATGCCACTGAGTAGAGCTGGGGTTTCTTTAACCGGTCAGCATATGGCATCTGTCTGATCCCTTTGATCCTCTTGGTGAGGTACTTTTGGGGTCTTTCCAGTTGCTGCAGGTGTCTGGTAAGGTACTTCACAACAGAGGGATTGTACTCAATTATGGGTCTGATGAGGGATGAGTAAAGAGGCACGATGCCCTCCCCTGATGTAGATGTGAATCCCTTCATGATGGGGTGGGCTATATAAAATGTCTTTCTAACCACTTTGGCCACGTGGTTGTCAAATGAGAGATTGCTATCAACTTGGGCCCCCAGGTCCCTAATTACGTCTTCTGTATGTAATGGAGTACCACCTATGTGGTACTTTGTGGGCACTTTGTTTTTGCCAAAGGGGATGACTATACACTTGTTTGCATTCAGCTGGAGGCCATGGCTCTGGCACAAGTAGTCTGTTTCTATGAGGCCCTTTTGGAAGATGCTTGTGTCAGCTGGAGAGTTGATTATGGTGGCCAGTTTGCAGTCATCTGCATATTTGGTCAGCCACAGTCCTTCCGTGTTGGCCTGTACCTCCAATAAATATATACCAAACAAGAGAGGTCCCAGGACTGAGCCTTGTGGGGCACCACTTGTAACTGGTTTGGAGTCTGGCATGGCTCCAGCAATTCTAACCATGTAGGTTCTGTCCTTGAGCCAGTGTGCAATCCATCTAGTGACATAGGGCTTATATTTAAGCTGGTGAGCTTCTCTAGAATGCCCAAGTGGGGTATTGTATCGAAGGTTTTTGCGAGGTCCAGGTAGGCTGTGTGGACCACCTTCCCCTCGTCAATGGCCTTGGTGACTGTTTCAAAGAAATCAACCAGGTTTGAGAGGCAGGATCTGCCCTTAACAAAGCCAAACTGGGTATGAACCAGTGTCTGTAGGTCCCCAATATCTATATTTATGTGGTCCATGATGATCCTTTCCATAGCTCTGCAGACCGAGCTAGTGTGGCTTATGGGGCGATAGTGTCCAGGATCCGTTGAGGCACCACCTTTCTGTAGAGGGACCACTGTTGCTGTATGCCACTCTTTGGACACATATCCTGTAGTAAGGCTGGGATTGAACAGTAGTTTTATGTTTGGTTGTAGCACGTCTTGGAGTTCATGTAGGATACAGCCCGGGACACTGGTCCCATTGATGCAGTGTGTATTGCTTTGGAGAGGGCGGCTCTTACCTGAGCATCTGAGATGTCAGGGGGGCAGCACTCTGCTGGGATACATATTTGCACTTTTGGTGTGGAGGGGGGGGGAGAAGTTTGCGCTGAACCTGTCAGCTAGAATGTTGGCAATGTCTGTGGGTTTGGTGTTTCTATTGACATTTTGGCCTACCTCTGAGCATATCTGGGAATTACCACCCAGGTTCCTAACATAACTAAAGAAAGCCTTGTGATTATCCTTAGTGTCCTGTGCAATTTCTCTCAAAGCTGGCCTTAGACAATCTTATGAGTGCCTGTAGTTATTTGCTAATACTGATCAGTGATGCCTTCCCTTTTTGGGATTTTGCTGTATCATTTAGTAGCTTCCTCCTTCTATTGTGTAGTTTGTTTATGGCTGGGGTCCACCAGACAGGACGTCTGCCTTTGGAGGATTGAGTCTTGGTTTTATTCGGGATCACATGATCCATGCATTCCTGAAGGTGTCCATACAATGTGTTTATAGAGGAATCTGCATTCTGGTCTGTTGTTTCCACAGACCCAGGGGCTTTGAAAGTTTCCACCTCAGTTTTGCGGAATGTGAATTTGCTTTAAAGAAGTTGTTCACTGTGGTGTTCTGGGCAGGGGGTGGGGTTGGGATGTGAATATCCAGTGAGATTAGTTTATGGTCTGATCTTACCAGTGAGGGATACACTTCTGGTCTGGAGCATAGAGTCCCCATGTTGGTGATGATCAGGTCTAGTAAGTTTCCCCTTCTTGTGGGAGTGGTAACAAGCTGTTCCATAGCATTTGAGCTTATATATTCTAGGAATCTTTGGCCTAAGGTGTTGGAGCTAGAGTCATGTTGCCAGTCTATGTTTGGGTAGTTGACGTCGCCCAATATAATGGTGTTTGGAGAGACCTTCATATGTCCACTGTTCACAGGATGGCTGAGTGCAGTTCTTGGGTTTGGGAGGATGGTCTGTAGCAGGCTACAACCTGGAAGGCAGTTTCACCTATTGTTAGTTGCACATGGATAGTCTCTGATGCTTGGTGCTTTGCCACCAACCTGGAGGTGTGAGTATCTTTGATGAATATCAATACTCCACCTCCATTTGTGGTTCGTTCCAAGTTTTAGGGCTGAAAAGCATGGTATGCGATATAACCTGGTAGTGCTGGGGTGCTCTCAGTAGCCCTGAACCAGGCATCTGTTACTGCACAGATATCGATGTTCTCCATGCCAAGGAGAGTTTCGGGTGCATGCATCTTGAGGTTTAGACTTCTGGCGTTGGGTAGCATTACTCTTAGTTTCTTATCCCTTGTGATACCTATGAAGGTGGGTTGTCATTTGAGCCTTGCCTAACATAGGCACTATGGGGGTAGCAAGAGCCTTTGCCAATATCTGAAAGCCCAGGGGTGACAGGTGCAAGCCGTCCCTAGCGAAGCAGGTGGTTCAACAGAAGATGAATATGTGAGCGTGTAGTGCCTGTGATTAGTTAGCAGTAGCATATATGACTGCTCACGTGGACAAATGCCAGGTAAGTCATATGCAATGTGTCACAGGCAACGTACATGTGAACAGGACAAACAGTGACATTCTGTCAAGTGAGACATGGACATACATATAGTAAGCTATGCAGATGTCACTAGGAGTCCACAGAAGCTCTGTAACTATGCATTGCAGGTAGGATCAGTATTCCAGGGTAATTGCAAGCAAACATGCATGCAAACACAGCTACAGTAAGCAGGGCTGCATGTAGTCCATTGTACAACAAACAAGCTGTACCACTTCCAGTAGGTAACACTGCAAATATGCAGGCACTATGCACATGTACATGGAAATACACAGGTCAGATGGCTAGGGTCCAGTCTCAGCGCACACAAGTGTACAGACCATGTACTGTCAGGATGTACAATAACTGGATGGAAACCCATGTGCTCATACCTGCAGTAATACACATGTCAAATAACAGACACTGAGCTTTCACTCAGTGGTTCCATACTTAGTAGGATGTATGCTACCTGGCCTGCCACCACAGTATTCCTGACATGTATGGGGACTCTCCCTCCTGTGACAGTTATTTTTGTGTGTTGGGGCTGTCTAGCATGGTATGAGATGTGAGCTTGCAGTGCTAGGGTGCTCCTGTGTGTCCTGTATCAGTCGTGTAGTACTGCACACATATCAACATCCTCAAACATCCGCATTGCAGAGTCCAGTGTGGGCAACATGCCACTTGCAGTTTACACGTCCATCATTGCATATTAATACATTCATTACCTTATCCCCTGTGCTACCTATGTATGTAGCCTTCTGTTGACATCCTTACCACCAGTATGCCAACATGTGCAGATGATGCACTGTGGTACTTGCCATGGGTGTAGACAACAGTACATGACAATCTCACCCTTACTGCATCAGGCATGCTGTGATATAACCACATTTATTTAAGCACACATTACTGTTAACAACATGATACTATTACTACACGTCTATGTAGTCACCCTGTGCATCAGCAACATGTTAACCTGTACCTGCACTGATGTTACAGATTGCAGGAGGTGGCACAGTTTCATCATATGCACAGGGTGTGAACTTGGCATGCCTGAGTCAGCCACCGATACCACTGATTGACATGTATGTGTATGTGTGTTGGTGAGGGACAGCAGTACAAGGTGGGGCAATGTTGATGCAGTGCGTGCATGTATGCGGTAGCCCTAGGTGTTGTCAATTCACATGTGTGTATGGATGCACACAGTTCCACCTCATGGCTGCCATATACTGGTGTTTGTGGACAGCCACAGACTGTACCTGCCAGGTCATACAGATCAGTGTCTCTGGCCACGGACACGGTACCTGTGCCTTGCAGGGGTGCTACGGACCGTATCCGGTACCAACCCAGACTGGGTACTGTCATCAGAAGCAGGTGTTCATTGACTGGACACAGATCCCTGTCAGGCCTGGCCAGAGCCACGTGCACGTGGTCTCCTGGGGCGGTCTGATGACAGCACAGACCCAGCATTTCTGCGGCTGCTGCTGGCAATATGGTGGTGGCCGCGGCCCTGTTGATGTCTGCGATGACTGCCAGCTGTTGCTGGCATACGCCCACGTCGACGCCTCAACCGTCCAGCATCACCCTGGCTCATGGACATGTAGTTGTGGAACCGGTCTAATATGTCCCCACAATGTCTGTCTATGACATCGGTGAAATTACGGATGGCAGCCCCAATGTCACGCATACTGTCAGTCGTGGCTGTGCGACATGCTGTCAGCTCCCTCAGACCCTGTCTGGTGTACCGTTCCATACGTGACTGTGCCTGCATGACAGCCCAAGACATACCTGAGGTTGTAAGACCTCTGTGGGCATGTCTGACAGGGGCAGAATGCCCACGGATGCTCCCACGAGAACCCCTGGACATCTGTCTGTGTGGTACCATCTCTGGGCCATGCCCATGGCTGCTGTGTGGGGAGGCATGTGCCACAGATACCACATTACCCTGGTCAATGCCCACTGTATGCTGTCCATCACCTAGGGACATTGGTGACAAAGGGTGTATTGGCAGGATAACTGTGCGCATTGATGGGGTTGACAGCTGTGTACTGTCATTCGGCTGACCAATGACAGACCCTGGCATACCTTCCTGTGCCATTACACAGATGTCATCATTTTCAGTACCCATGGCACCTGATTCAGGTTCCCTGCTGCATGACACCAGAGCAGCACCAGAACCTGTGGGAGGGAAACAGGAAACACAGTTTACAATGTCTACACATTACCAGTGATGCACACATCCACACATGCACAGGTCCAGACATGCACACATGCACATGTACACACGTGCACACATGCACACATGCACACACGCACACATGCACACACGCACACATGCATAGGTGCACACATGCACACATGCACAGGTGCACAAGTGCACACATGCACAGGTGCACACATGCGCACATGCACACATGCGCACATGCACACATGCACACGTGCACACGTGCACACATGCACCGTGCACGGTGCACATGCACACACACACACACACATGTGCACACGTGCACACATGCACACACGCACATGTGCTGCGTGCACATGCACACATACACACGCACACATGCACATGCACACATGCACACATGCACACATGCACACGTGCACAGGTGCACACATGCACACATGCACACATGCACAGGTGCACACATGCACAGGTGCACACATGCACACATGCGCACATGCACACATGCTCAGGTGCACACATGCTCAGGTGCACACATGCACACATGCACACCATTGCACACAATTGTACACTACTCAGTATGCGTGATATCAACACACAGACACAGACACAGCTACATGCATACAAAGAGCACTACTAAGTGAGCCTAATATTACTATTACTATCAAGACTATTACAGGTATTGTCAATACACATTCACCAGCATGGATAGGCTGCATTGCTGTTACACCGGAGGGACCTGCAGATGTGAAGAAACTAATGTCAGTGGGCACAACTGTGCCATTGTTACTGAGTATGATACAGGTTGCCTTTCACAGGTCAGCTGCTAATATTGAGGATATCACACTTGCACATTAAATACCATGGTGACAGCTACAAACCAAGGACACACCTCACACATGCATTAACTACCAGTGTACACAACAGTCAACTATACATATGGCATATTACCTGCATGCTCATAGTCTTGCTGTTGCGTGGCTCCAGACGCCATCATAATGCATGTCTGCTGTTGTTGTTGTTGCTGGTGGACTGGAGCCACTACACTCATGAGTAGTCCCTCCAGTCTGGTGAGTGGGGGATGTGTAGCCACCCCACCACCTGTGGCGACCTGTTGCCTGTGGATATCCGACGCACGCTGACGGACATTTCTGATTAAATCACTGCAGTGATGTTGTACCTGCTCATATGTCCTATTATGCGTGCCTATGTCATTTACCCGATGGACCAGGTCTTGCCACAGTGCAGCCCTCTCCTGCTGATTCTGGCTGGTGTGGGAAAAGAGTATTGCATAATTCCGCACCAGGCTCTGGTGTATCTCCTCATCCTCAGCTGCGGAGTAAGCGGGATTTCGCGGGTGAGCCATGTACCTGAAAAAGAAAATAACCTGATATCAGCAATATATGTCAGCAGAATTTGGAACACATACTACACATGCTACTCGACTGTTATGATACAACATATCTCACATATATAGCATCTGTCTGTCTATTGGTGGATACACATGTAAATGGCCAGGTATCAGTGCTCAGCCAGCAACTGTGCAACAGTACCTGGCATACTCCATACGACATACTACCAAACCCCAGCAGTCAGAACACTGATTCAGGTCCAGAGCACCTCCTCACTCTGGGGGTTTGTATCTAGGTACTGTATGGCCTACATCATCAACTAATGTGAGCTGACCACACACTAATTGCCCTAGATATACATATACCACCTCCACCATCAACACAAATGACTATAGTGAATAACATTGCAGATGCAAACTTTACACTTTGCAACAGTGACATGGTATCCTTTCAGCCCACTGGGCCAGTGGAAGACACAACCCACAATGCTGACCCCTACACAAATGCTTTCTTCAGACATCTCCGAGAATGCATGGATCATGCAATCCCATATATGACCAAGACACTCTCCACAAAGGGACAGCATCCAGTCTGGTGGACCCCAGCCATAGACAGATTGCATTACAAAAGATGGCAGCTACTGCAAGACAGAGCATAATTCCATAAAGGGAAGGCATGTCTGAGCAGCACTAGTAAGGATCTATTTTCCATCATACAAACATCCATGGGCAACTTTGAGAGGGAAATCAAGAGGGACACTACAGATAACCAGAAGGCCTTCTTCAGTTATGCTAGCAACCTGGTCAGAATCCCTCCTCTATGCCCATAGTGAGTACACAACAACAAATATTTCATTGAAACCACAGGTATTGACAACATTGTGGCAGACAGGTTCAGTGCAGTTGTCACCCCGCCCTCTCCCCCAAAATAAGACATAGTTATCCCAGCTGACTGTAACCTCCCTGTCATCACAGATGTCCAGGTGAGAGCCGCCCTCAGGAAAGCAGGATACACAACATGACTGGGACCTGATGGTATCCCCAGTTGCATGCTACATAAACTCTTACAGGAGCTAAACACACATATAGAAGTGCTATGTAACACTAGCCTGACTACAGGTTATGTACCTGTACACTGGCGCACAGCAGCAGTGGTTCCACTCCACGAAGGAGGCACCTCAACATACCAATACAATACAACACAGTACAATACATTACAATACAATACTATACAATATGCTATTGCCTCTAGAACTACAGCAGCATACTGTTCTGCTACCCTGACCATTGTGACACATGTGGTGTGATGGTACCTGCTGCTGTCACACAGTTACACAGGGTGACTCATATGGCATATTACCTATCTGACTAACATTCAGCAGGGGTATGTGTGACATGTACTCATGGGGAGTCTTGCTTCTTAACACTGTGTGGTTTATTGCAGGGTATGTCTTATCTGTGGGTAGGAACCTTTACCTCCACATGTGCTCTCTATTGCAGTGGCATGGACGACACACAGCAGTCATTTAGGTTGTGGATGGTGTGAGGTGTTACTATGGTTGTTGGACATCTGTCATGGGTGTGACTTACGTATGTAAATCCAGGAGTGGTAACCTCTATGTGGGTAGTATGTGTGTACTCTGTGGTGTTGTCAGTCACTGTGCATTAGTAATGTGTTTGAGTGCATTGCCACAGTGTTGTACATGTCACTGTGTCCTTCTCCATATCTGTAGCTGTCATGTGAGGTACATACCATGGCATCCATTATGTGGTGTGGAGGGGTACACTGACCTACATGTCCATAGCTGACACACCATGTCTGCTGACACATACCATGTGCAGGTATTCCAGGAATAGTGTGCCACTGTGAATATCATTGGGGGCACCATTGTACACATGTATGACCCTGTTCACCCCTGACACATGCAGTGGTGGCCAGCCAATCACATATCTGGTGGTTACTGGTGTAGGCAATTTGAAATGGGGTATGGTACTCCGGTTTTGACACTGGTGTTCACTCCATGCCTTTATCAGCAGGCACCTGTTGCAATACATCTGTACACATGTGCCTCACTCAGAATATATATACATCTCTCTCTCTCTCTCTCTCTCTCTCTCTCTCTCTATATATATATATATATATATATATATATATATATATATATATATATATATATATATATATATATATATATATATATATATATATATATATATATATATATATATATATATATATATATATATATATGTCTGTATACATATACACATATATATATTGATGTACATATATTGCTATAGATATGGCGGGGGGGCACAGAGGGGGTGAGAGTGACAGAGGGGGTGGGACAGGGCGTGTTGAGGTCATCATATACAGTCATACCTGTAGATAGTCAGATCAGTCTGTCTATGTATATGTATCTACATATATCTATATCTGTATGTGTGTATTACATATATATGTTTGTACATATTCTATCTATCTACATCTGTCTATGTATTCCAACATCTCTCTTTATGCAGCTGTACCAAAACGCTAGCTGCCACCTCTCACAGATAAGTACAGCTGAAGAAGTAGACGCTGTTCGTAAAACCAAAAGTGTTTAATAACAAAAGTTGAGCGCTTTCACTCGGGTTCTGATGAAGCTCGCTTAGCGAGTGAAAGCGCTCAACTTTTGTTATTAAACACTTTTGGTTTTACGAACTGCGTCTACTTCTTCAGCTGTACTTATCTGTGAGAGGTGGCAGCTAGCGTTTTGGTACAGCTGCCTATTGTCTTGGTTTTTGTTTATCCAAATCGCTTTCTTTTCTGACATCTCTCTTTATGTATGTATACATATTATATATATATATATATATATATATATATATATATATACATATATGCATATACATATATATATATATATATAGATATCTATCTATCTATATATATATATATATATATATATATATATATAAATATATATATATATATATATATATACATACATACATACATATTCTGACATACATACGTATCCATATGATAGACAGGTATATCAACATGTTTGTCTACCATACTGCATACACACACTAACATACTGCTAAACATACATAACTGTGAAACCTACTTTGTACATTGCACTACAACCTACAGTCAACCTACATTGATATGCGCACATAGATGCTCTCACATACAAATGTATGTACAGCCTTCACTGATAGTTGCTGTATGTCCCCTGCCCTTTGCACATCTTCATATACATATGGATACAGACCAATGGCACATATGGAGGGTTCACAATATGTAGACCTTTATAGTATTACTTTACATTACCTGTGTTTGTCACAGCTGCTTGTGTTGCTGTCTGGTTTTCTGTCCTGCTGCTCCACTTTCCAGTTGTCAGCTTTCAGGTGGCTGTTGCTGAACAGTTTTGTTTGTGTCTGCTTAATTTCGATTTTTCTTTGTCTCTGTCTCTCTGTCTCTCTCTCTCTCTCTCTCTCACGTCCCCCTCAGGGTGCAATGAAAGTATTGCATGTGTGGACTGGGAGTACAGCATACTTTTGTAGGTATCTGCATATGTCCATGTGATGGCCTCTGCACCAATTGTTAGCCAGCATTTGCTAATTGCATGCAGCCAGTTGTGTACTGATTGCAGTTCTCACTGTGATTTCAGAACAGTGCTATAAAAAGTTATGTGTGATAGGCGTAGCCTTTTCAGATTTTAAGGGCAGGGACCATGCTGGTATGCTGTGGACAATGTTCTGTGAGTGTAAAGGTTGGTATCTCTCTCATATTTCCAGCTGTGTTGTAGATTAACATTCCTCCATTCATTTCTCCAGTTTCCTGTACTAACTGTGTATGTACACTGACACCTACAACTACTACTACTGTTAATGTGTGTGTGTGTGTGCTTTCCTTGCACTTTTGCTTGCACTTTGTTGCTAAGGCTTCAATATTTGCCCTTTACAGTCACTACTTGTATGCCTGCTAGGTGTCCTGAATGTAGTGTGCTGCTGTGGCTTTCCTATTTTCCATGTACATTCACACCTTGGAATGCTTGCTATATCTGCTAGGGTGTTACAGCATGCAGTGTGGTCTGGCCATGGTGTGGGCCTTGACATCTATTAGGGTATTTGAGTATGCTGCTGAGCAGGCCCCAGAGACTCTCAGGTGCATCTGTTATCTGCCTCATGGAATGGCACTTATCAGTGGGGTACACCCATTAAATTGTCTGGTATGCTGCAGTTGTGAGTGTGGGTTAGCATGAGCATATGTATTACTACACTTTTTCTGCCATGCAAGTGGTGCATACTTTCAGGACTCCATAGTTACCATTGCATGCGTTGTTACACCTTTCTGCCTACTGTTTGTACATTTCACATGGAGTCTGTGGGGCATCCCTGTAACTCATTCACTGTTGCTATGTCTAGGCTCTTAACTATTCAAATATGGTGGTGTCAGACCTCTCATATGTACAAATATTTGCAGGTTGTCCACATTTCTGCCTCATATTTTGGTCAATATCTCATGCACAGCTTTTTCTGGCAAATCACTCTGGGCTCAAGTCAGAATATAGTGACAAACATTCAAGTTTCAGACTTCATACCCATCCACAAATGCAGAACCTGTTACTCTCTGAACTTCTGAGTTTGTTGTAACATTATTTGTAATGTGTCCCTGGTTTTGGCCCTTTGCTCCACATATTTTAATACTTGGTCCGGATGTGTTCCTGTAAGAGGTTGTGAGGTATGGGCAGTGATTATCCTGCTGTGAGTATGTGTGTGGCTTGCAAGGTGCTACAGTGACATTATTACCTACTAGCTACCAACTAGCATGGTTGTTTCTGTTCACACACTACTATTATAGAAATCCACTAGTTTTGACAGTAATTCTAAATGACATGCTTTGTGTACTACACATCCTATATTCCCTTTACATTCATTCCTACTATTACATGATATATTTATTTTAGCACAATGTTCCTGTATAACAGTCATGGCATAGTGGTAAGTCATGCAGACTACTGTTTCCAAGGTCCTGGGTTCGGGACTGACAGTGGGATTTTATTTTGCTTTTGAACTGACTACAGGACCTGTCAATCAGAGTGACTAAGGCACTTTTATGCAGTTGTAACCGGGTTAGCGCTGGTTTGTGTGGAGCTCACGCATGCGCACTGGCGTTTAGTTCCGCGCACACCCGCTTACAACCGCTTAAAAGTGCTTACTCTTGCGCACACCCGTGCTATTTTCTTTGAAAGAAATGAAAATGGGGAGACAGGAAAGTGGTGAAAAAGGGGTCACAAAGAGGGTAAGACAGTAGGGAAACAAGCTTGGGATTTGCAGGAGGGATGTAGGTAAGGCCCATAGCTGCCCATTTCTTCATCAGCAACAGCTGTGCATATGTTTGTAATTTGATGTGACATTTGATACCTTCCACCCCTGAGAGAGGTGTAAGGACAACAATAATACTAGTTGTACAGCCAATTGTAATTGATAGTTTCCATGTCTGGTAGACATATGTGTGGAATGGGCAGCTATGTATGGGGTGTAATTTTTTTGTGGGTACAGAGTGCCCTTTTTTTTTCAGGTGAGAGTGGTATGTCAGGTGAAGGAAGTCGGTATAGCTGGGGAGGTAGGTTGGGTAGGTCAACAGACAAGACAAACAAGACGCATACAGGGGCGGTGTATGACACATGTGGGGGAGTTACACAATTGACGGGGACGGAGGTTTGGATATCCAGAGCCCATGAGCCCACAGATGGCAACAGTGGAACTGATATCCCCACCCATGGGCAGTTGCCACTGTTCCTTCACTGCCCAGGATGGGGCTGTGCTGGGGGCTGTGTAGGCCGGGCAACAGGCATGCCTGTAAGTTGTGCCACCTGTGCCTCAAGCTGGCGTAGGGGCTCAAGAACAGAGTCCCGGATCTCCCTACGCACCACAGTCCGGACGCTATGGAGGGTGAGTGGTGGTTCTCCTCCGGCCACGCTTGCAGAGGGGGGACGGGCCCCATCCCCTGCAGCGCTTCCACCCTCAGGTGGCACAGGGCCACTGGAGGAGGGTCCATACTGGGCAATAGTGCCAGGTGCACTTGCCAGCTGAGGCGGGAGAGGTGGGTCCGCTGGAACCCGCCTTCCCTGTTGTTCTATGTTTTGCATTATGTCATGACAGTTTGGGTTAGTAACATACAATACCATTCACAATTAGTTGTAACAGCATGCATTAGTATTCCCATTAACCAAACACCCAGATATTCACACCATTGAACAGCAAGCATAACACATGCATAATTTGAACAGCAATACACAGTCCAACAACATGCAGGGTTGATTGATGGCAACAGGCCATCAGGTTTGGATGAATGAACAGGGCAGATGCATCAACGGACATGCAAATATTTATGACTCATCAGGACAAATGTCCAGGGATGTTAATTGTGATTGCACATACCAATTTCACGTGGAATGGATTATATGTGGTTATAGGGTGGGGTGAAGAAAATATTATTAACACCTTCGAATACCAATACATATGCTGTACATTTCTAATAGCTACAGATATATACACACTACTGTTCTAACTACAGTTTCCTATATGATAACTACTTCAATTTGGTGATAGGACTGTTACTGCTACATCAATATACATTTTATTGTTATTCATACATGTTCATATCTGGCTTTGTTCAGCTACATCATCCTGCTACATTTGCTTTATATAGCTATAGACAACTGTGGATGTTTGATATTTCAGACAATCGTACTATCTGCATATTGCAGACTGAGAGCAACATATCCAGATTTTGGGATACACATTCCAGCTGCAGCAACACTTTGGACACATTTCGCAGTTTGGTTCTACTTGTCACATTCATTTCATTCTGTACTGACTGCAGTATACTTTATATAGGGGTTATTACTACTTTATTGGTGGATTCATAACTTTTTCTCACACCCTCTCACTTGTTTTCATTTTACTAGTCAGGATGGTACTTACTTCTTGGCTTTATTGACATGTTTTACCTGTAGTTATTACAATCCTTTCCAGCAGTCTCACTTCTGTCATGTTTCAGTATTTCAACAGGGATATATTTCACACATGTGAGTTGCTCATCTTCTGCAGCTGTACCTTTCCGCTGCAGGTTGTGCACTATTGTATTACAGGTGGGGCATCTTTATTTCAAACTTTATTTCAGACATTTTCATTTTTCTGTTTGGATTTCAGACTGCAACACACTTTTGTAATCAAGCAATACTTGCAAACACTTTTACACTGTTACTTGCACATTTTATTACTTAATGACTACACTGCACTCTTTTGATAACGGTCATACTTTTATATTTCTTTACAGTTACTGGGAGTGGATTACTGACCTGCCTGGTGGCGCAACCACACCAGCCTATGGCCATAGGCTCTGCGGTTCGCAGAATGGACACCTGCAGCTGTAATATAAATTAAGTAATATTGGAATACACATCTCCATAATATCAGCTAATTTAATTTCTTACATACATAATTAAATGTAACTTACTCAGTAGTGGGGCGTTGGGCATTTGCCGGGCCTCCTGTATCCAAAGGTTCAATTGGTCCTACTTGCGTCTCTTCAGGTCCGCATGGTGGTGACGGACCTGCTCACCAATCCTTGCAATCCCTGTGGCACTGGTAAGATCATGAGCCAACCTGTCCCACGCCTCAGCCCTATATGCTCCCCACAGGACCTGGCCCTGCATGAGTTGGGCCTCATGATTGTGGACTAGGAGCCAGACCATGTATCTGGACTCCTCAACGCCCCACCTCTGTGCTTGAAAGCAACTACCCTCACCTACACCTGACATTCTGGCTGCAAGTCAGTTCTACAATCGTTTATGCTGTGTATTCCCACCTATGGGGCTTATATATGCCGTTTTTCCAGCACTTATCTGTGATTGGCCATTTTGGAATTGTATCCACTTCACAAAACCTGCTTTGTCATGCTCCACTTTCTATTCATTCCTATATATTTGCTATTACTGCATTTCTGAGTACAGCTATCATAGCGTAGTGGTTCAATACCTTGACTATGGTGCATGGTATCCTGGGTTTGGACCTGGCCACTGCTTTTTATATTTTATGACTGTCTAGACAGGCTAGGGGGTGTGTCTGTGTAAAGGCAGTTTTGTTGCAGCTTGCTCAACGTTGCCCGTCGGTTAGCTTGTTGGCGCGGTGTGTAGCTCTGCGCAAACGGAGTGCGCTGGTTTAAGCCTCATTTGGCTATCAGCACACATATTACGCTCAGCTCAGCTAGGGTCACACAGTCTAAGCGTGTAAAACCACTGCTCAGCTACAGGCACTCATTTTGCACCTGTTAAACCACTGCTCAGCTACGGGCACTCATTTTGCACCTGTTAAACCATTGCTCAGCTACAGGCAGATTCACTCACCTTGTTAAACTGTAGCTCAGCTATAGGCACGTCTGGCATTTTTTATTGTTTTGTTACTTCATATTTCTTCAAAATAAATGGACTATTTCATTACATTTTACATAAAATGTGATTTTATATGTGTACATGTTTGTCAGGGACTTGTTTCGTGCTTATTTTGCTAAAAATAAAACTTGGTGCTGTGGAGGCTCGAACCATGAATGCCTGCTCTTTAGCTGACGTCTCTACCGCTACGCTATTGTTTCTTGGCTTACTTTGCATATTTAGTTCTTATATGCTTTCCCACTGACTGCTAACTGTAGCTGCGCTTACGGCACGCCAGCAAACGAAGCACTCATGGGCAAACATCTTTACAATTTAAAAAAAAAAAAAACATGTTCATTTATATATTTTATGTTCATAGTCTGTGGGGGCATGTGTTG
>NC_056732.1:1284884819-1284932319 GCF_019279795.1 Protopterus annectens
ATGTGTGTGTATTTACAGAAATATACAAAAATATATGATAGCTACAATCACATGCAATCTGTGGGTCATGCTGCTGCACACTAGAAGTCTAAATCTGAAAATGCACTCACTGGAAGTATTCATTATAATGGGGAACCATGACATCTGTGCTGTAAGAGAGACCTGGTTAAAGGCAGAAGGAAGCACCCCTGCACTACCAGCCTATAACTCATTCCACAACTGTTGTCTGCAGAACTTGGACTGAAGCACTAAAGGTGGTGGTATTTCCATATTCATTAAGGATGCACACACCTCCAGGGTGGTAGAACAACATTATGCATTACAGATCCTGCAGGTGTAGCTAACATTGGGTAAGACAGTGGTTCAGGTTGTAGCCTGCTATAGGTCCCCAAACATGTCCCAAAACTCACACTCCATGTTCATAAACACCCTGTAGAATATTAGTGTCCAACCTAACACTCCCATACTGGTTGACTCCAACTGCCCCACCATTACGTGGGAAATCTACTCATGTACCAGTGTACATGCCCATCACATTGACCTCATCCTTGCTAACATGGGCGTCTGTTGGTGTACACCAATAGTCAACTCCTCCTTCATTATATTTTAACACAAATTAATCACCTTTGGAAATCCACAGCCCTCCCCCTCCCCTTCCACAGATAAGCACCATGAAAAGCCTGTCCAAAGCTAACTATGGCCTCATAACAAAAGAGGTGGCTAACCTCACAGCAGTCATGCAAATGTAGACTAGTTGCATGACTGCTCAATCAAACAGCAATGCACTATGAACATGTACACAAATGCATGGATACCACCATACTCAATAAAACCAGGACCCTCACCTCTGAAAAAAGGAAGCCAATTTGGTGGTCCCAGCCATAAAGAAACTGTACAACAGAAGGTGGGGATTGATATGGAATTAGGTGAAGTCTCAAGACTGGAAAAAAACCCTTATCAGCCTCAATTAAAAGTTGAGATCCCTCATTATATACTACAAGGTTTTCTGTGAAAACAGAATTGGAGCACATAGTAAAGACAACTACAAGGCCTCATACAGTTATGTAAAGAATCTCCATGGCAATAACATGATATGTTCTGAGCTAATAGACAATGGTACCTCCTAGATTGAGCCAACAAATATTGCCAATATGCTGGCTGACATATTGAGTGCAAACTTTATCACTGTCTCCCCCCTCAAAGGACCAATCACAATACCAGTATACTGCCAGGCACCCAGTATTACTGTTGCACAGGTTAAAACACCACTGTCCAAGGCCAAGAATACAGCTTCTATGGGGCCTGACAATATCCCTGGCTGTGTTCTACATAAACTACAGTGTGGTCTGGCACCTCACCTGTGTGCCCTGTGCAAGCACAACCTCACCTCAGACTTTGTCCTTACTGAATTATGCACTGCTACAGTCACCCTCTCCACAAACGATGTGCATCTACAGATCCTGGGAAATACTGCTCCAACTGCCTGACAAGTCTATTATGCAAAGCTATGGAATGCATCATCATGCACCTAATAAACAGGGATATGGGAATCTGCAGACTCAGGATCCCACACAGTTTACTTTTGTGAAGGGTAGGTCATACCTGCTCAATCAACCTGGTCAACTTCTTGTCGTCAGTCACCTGAGCTGTGGATGAAGGCAAGGTGGCACATACAGCCTACCTTGATCTGGCCAAAGCTTTTGTTAACAATCCTCACTCAGGAATCATGCAAAAACTCACTAAACTAGGCATCAACCCCTATATCACTAGGTGGGTTGCAAACTTGGTCACAGATAGAACTCACAGTGTGGAAATAGCTGACTCCAAGTCAGAATGCTAAGCAGTCATAATTGGAGTCCCACAGGGTTCTGTCTTGGGTCCTCTCATGTTTGGTATCAACTTCTCTGAAGTCCATGCCAATATGAAGGGGCTCTAGCTGACAAAGTTTGCAGACAATTGCAAGTTGAGAGCTATTATTAACTACCCAAGTGATGTTGGCATCCCACTGAAAGGCCTCACTGAGACCAATGACTGGTGTCATAGCCATGGCCTTAAGCTCAATGTCAGAAAATCTGTTGTCATTCCCCTTGTGGAAAACCCTGTTCTCTTGATTTACCACATTGATGTTAGTTACCTGAACAAAGAATGCGTTATAAGATATCTGGGTACACAGGTTGACAGCACTGTCTCTTGACTACCACATTGCCACTGTGGTGACAAAGTCCTTCTATGTGGCACATCTCAATACTAACACATTAGCATCCAGGAAGGAAGAGGTCATTGTCCCCCAGTACTCTTCTTGACAGAGTGGCACAGTTTGTATCAGCATACAAATTCTGATGGATGTGAGGTAGGTAAATGAAATGTATGTTCTCATTTACTGGCAACAATCATATCATTACAGCACTTTACCAGAGAAATGATAATAATCTGTAAAACAGACCAGAAATATGAGCAATAAACCTGAACAACCTGAAACAATCCAGACAGTTGACAGGTATGCTCAGAACACTATTCTGCAATGAATCAGGACCAAGGCTGACAAAGTGATGGGTGGAAGCCATGAAAATGGGGTTGTATCTGAAGTAGTGGCATGGGAAAGTAACACAGTTGCTGTAGTAACACCCTGTGTGGTCTAACATATATTTACTGAAATAGCACAAGTAACTGAATTAGGACATCTGCTATGGGTAATTACACATGTATTTGCAAATATATCAGGCACTACAGGGATGTAACAGCAGTGACAAACATACACCATTGTGAAAGCGCATACCCACAACCAACATCACCACAGTCACAGTCACATATTGTTAAGTCAAGTGAACAGTAGAGTATACAAACTGTGTGAACAAATACATCATTGTTTGCCACCCACACAGTAGCCCTACATATAGAGTCCCATTTGCCAGTGTGGTCTGAATCCTGACCTTGGATCAGGACATGTCTCAGTCTGCCCCTATAAACACATACAGCCAACAGATCAGTGAAAACTGGAGCAGCATGCACAGTGAGATAAAGAAGGAGCCATAACACTTACATCCTCCCGCTCCATACACAGCCCAAATAACATGAACATATGACATGTGTACACAAGTGTGACAGACTGTTAACAATGGCCAGATATACACATGCCTCTCACATGTACAGTGCACATCAGATGCACAGGGTCAGGACTCATATCTAAAGCCACTTCCGTGACAAGTCTGTGAGTGTACTGCATCACTGGGATGGTAGCAGGAATGAAGTCAAGAAAGAATGATAATAATAATTATAATAAATACGTCTGCACCAGACTGACATCTGGACAAAGCCCGACATCATTGGCACAAACAGAGGGGTAAATTGGACATACTGCTGTCATACACTGAGACAGATGCAGATGTCACTGGGTTTGTTGTAACATCCTTTATGAGGAATATGACATTGGTAATACCAATAGATATGAGTATTTACTGACTGCATTCCCCAGAGTCCATGACTGATTTACCAAGGACACCAACTCTCTGGGAAACAGACAAAACATAGCAGGCATGCATGTGGCCAGTCTGTGGACAACCCGCCAGTGGAGAGGTATGTCAGAGACATATCACTGTCAGTCATGAAGTCACTCACTAAATGCATGGCCACACAAACCCTGTCAATCTATCAGTCCACCATGTGTATAACAGCACTGATGACATAGAATCTGTTCACAAATCTGGGGATATGTCCCCCATGTTGTTTGTCTGTCTCCACATGTCCTGTCCTGTGACATATTGCCACCTACTGTATGCAAATCTGTAGGCCACCACCACTGTAATGTCCCTCACACAGGCAAGGAAAAGGGGCAAGGCCCACATTAAGGAATGTCCCATATGTCGGAACCAGTAGCAGTGTCCAGGCCCACAGCACAGTACAATGTGGGCACCTATATAGTGGTATGGCCGTAGCAACACCTGACATCTGCACATCTGTACAGAGGATAGACAGAAAGTAGATAGCCAACAGGTTATGCATTAGGATGAATGTTTTAAAATATAGACATCTGAAACTGAAAGGTATGCCATTACTACATGACAGCAGCCCACAATGATATGTCTAAAAAACATAGTAGTCTACAGTTAATATCAACATTTCAGATCAATATCCAATAGGAGATACATAAAAACATACAGGTCAAACACCAAGAACAAGATACTCAGTACTCAGAGTCCAGCTTTACATGCAGGGGTATATGGTTCCAGTGCTACAATCTGCAATCTACTCTTACTTGGAAAAGCACTGTTAAAAGTACTAACGTAATGATACAATATGTGCTAAACTATGTGTCAACCAGTGCACTGTAGCTGGTGTAACATGCAAGTGTGACTGCATATAACCTGGGATACTACCTATGTATGAAACAAATACAAAGAGAAAAGATTGTGGTACTACCCATGCATACCCAGGTATCCCATACAGTATAGTCATACCCCTTGCTACTGTAATGACAGCACATAGAAACATGTTATGCACAGGATGTTAAATACACTTATTAATGATGTCATTACCCTGCTATTTTATCAGACTGGAATGTGACCAAAGGTTACTAGGGCTGAGTTATGTTTAGCAGGCTTAAGCAAATTTCTGTAGTGGTAAGTGAAGCCTACACAGTGTAAGCGCCTATTTGTTTAAGTGTATGTTAGCACTGCTTACCATTGTTCAAACCCATGCAAACACACTTAAAGCTGCTCAAAACTGCCTTAATCACTCTGTATCCAACAGTCCATGTTCTGCCAAGCAACAAAATAAACAGCTCTTGCACCAAGAAACCTGCACACCATAGTCAAAGCAATTTACTAGTAAGCCACGTCAGCTGTATGGTTTTAGAATGTTTTTTTCAAACATACCCTTCTTTACAGCCAGTTTAAACTAGGGAAGAGACTGTGCAATAAGGAAGGATTAGTATCTATAAATACATATCTGAATAGAAACATAGAGAGAGAGATAGAGAGAGAGAGAAAGAGATGTAGGGAGATCCATATATGTGTACAACAATATATAGATATATTTAGATATATTACCAATAAATACTGAGGTGTATGTGTGTATATATATATATATATATATATATATATATATATATATATATATATATATATGGATGTATACAAATATATGCGTATATATATATATACACACACACACACACACACACACACACACACACACATATATATATATATATATATATATATATATATATATATGTGTGTGTTGTTGTATCTTTTGGCTTTTCCCGGTTAGGGGTCGCCACAGCGGAACTCCAGTCCACTAATGATTGGCAGTAGATTTTTATGTACTGAGTTACTGAGTTGCCATCCCTGATGCACAACCTTCAACGAAGGTACGCCCATTCATGCATGACTCCACACAGAAGACGCTTTAACTGAGAATCAAACAGGGCAATATCTTACTGTGAGGCGACAGTGTTACCGCAGCACCACCACCATATATATATATATATATATTTACATGGCCTTAGCATCTGGCCCTCTCTGCAGTGGGAGAGATCACAGACATACCTCTTAATTGTACAGATCTTCACAGAATGTCCACATTTTACCATCATATTTTTTTGTCTATTCCTCCTGAAATCTGTACTTTTCTGGCAAATAACTGAGGATTGAAGTCATCAAGTAACGACAAACACTTGAGTTTAAGACTCCACATCCTTAAGAATATTCACCGTAATGCAAAATGTATCATTCTACAAAGTTCCTATGTTTGTAACAGGAATAGTTAAAGTATGTCGCTATTTATCCTCCCCATCATTTTAGGCTTTGTCCAGATGTGATGCTCTGAGAGGTTGCAAGTTAGGATCACAGCTCAGGAGCCTGATTCACCCTGGGAAAAGACAACTCATATATGGCAACTGCAGGGGTATCTGTCAAACAGTTGTGACTGTGCCACTGCTAGACCAGTTAATGGGATGTTTTCCATATCCATGTTACCTGTGATTATGAGTGTGACACATATTTGTCTTGTAAAGCTAAGAGACCTATAGAGGGCATGTGCATAGTAAAGTACTGCTGTAGATGTGTGTTGAACTGCATGTGATATATTGAATTAATAACATTCAACTATACAGTGTTCTTCTGGACAATAAGCACATTTGTGACTGATATCTGCAGTCACATACACATATACCTGTGTTATGTCAGCCAAACCACTGGCAGGTTTGTGAGCAATGACATTGTAACATAATAGTGTGCTTATGACTGATGGACATCTTTCAGGTTATCACAATGATGTCAAACCCTACTGTGCAATCAATGTACTAATGTATGGTGCAGCTATATTAACACAGTATCAATACTGATGTCTCTTTTGACACCCATTTATGTGTGCCATTGTCCAGACGTACTGCTGTAACAGGTTGAGAAGTATGATTGAGCAGCAAGACTGTATATACAGTGTGCCATACTAACACAGAACAGAAATGTATACCAGGTATCCCCTGAGCAGATGTATGTATGCATATGTTCAGCTGGAAGGCACAAAACAAATCACATGGGTTTCAAGCAGTCAGGAACATAGGTTGTGCATGTTGCACATGTGTGTAATATCAGTGTCAGTGGATACAACAGACATAAATGTGTACAGCTACTGGTTGCATTGCCCTGATACTGATATGGGTACTAGTGTACACCTCATTATCAGGTATTAATCAGAGAAGTGTCCAACTGTGCTATGACTCTCTGCCCATGCCTACCACTACCAGTTATATCAACACCTATATACAGTGGATATCACAAGTGTATACACTCCTATTGGAATGCCAGGTTTGTGTACTGTATGACAATCAGACCACAGAAGATCATTTCATAATGTTTCTCATCTTTATCTGATTCCTAACTTGTACAATTCCATTGAAATGCAATCAAAGGTGTTTCTAGGAAGGTGAGCAACTATTGCCAGGTGAAGATTTGCCATGATGTTAGAGTCCAAACCAAGATGAATGAATGCTGCAACCATCTCAAGAGGTGCATACACAACATATCAGTTTAAGGGTGTGCACACTCATTCAACTGGCTTTTTGTACGGAGTATTATTTCCATATGTATTTAACAGACCAGATTGTTATGTTTTCAATTGAATTGTACAGGCTATAGGTCACATTACAGGTGGGAATTGTTTTGAAATGAGTTATTGTGGTGTCATGTTCCAATTGCACAAATACCAGGCAGTGTAACAGGTGTGTGTACCCTTAATATCCACTGTAGCTATATGGACTCAACAGTACCTGACCTGTATAAACAGCCTCCACCAAGGTAGAATAATCCCCTTTGGGCAACAGCATAATAGGTTGCTACATTGACTGTACATGGACACATAGGTGCAGACAACAACTTGGAAGTAAGTCCACCTATATCTGAGCAAGCATGTAAGTTCACAGGTGACTTCCTGTAAGGATGACTATGACTATAAATCAGACATATCCACACCACCAAGGACAATTACAACTGTGTCTCCACATATGTTGTAAGTCTCAGAGGAAACAACACAATTCACCCTGTAATGGGGATAAAGAACACCTCATACACACATGCCATAGTTATAGGCAACCTGCATCACACAGGTTAGTTGGGAACATCGCCACCCTGTCTACCCCAGTTGTACAGGAGGATATGCAAATCAACCACACTCCTCCCCTCAGCAATGTACATATTGCCTACTGATGGCAACAACAGCATATCTCCATGGGGCATAATAACATCATTGTCTGCCTCCTACATGAACTCAGGCATGTGCTCACAGCCTCATCACACACCACAGTCAAACACAGACCTGCCACCATCCATGACTTCATCTTGACCAGGGTGCTATCCCAGCCAAGTATTAGTCATTCCCCCTACCCCTCACCTCACTTCCTCTTCCTAGTCTTCATAGGTGCCTCACAACAGCAGGAGCCATTTTGAAACCTTCTTTCCCTTCATGCTGCTGAGCATCTTCTGCTCTGTGTAAGGTAAGATTTTGATTCTTTGGCATTAACTGTTTTGTGATGTCTTTTCTGTTGCCTTAACTGCTTTAAATCTTACAATATTTGATGATTATTCTGTTGCTTTATCTGCTTTAGATCATATAGTATTTTGTGATTATACTGAGTTAATATTGCTTGCATATGCAGTTTCTGGTGTACTTTTCCTTGTGACTCCAGTTTTGTGAATATTTAAAGTCTATTTTCCCTGTCGCAAAGAGCTCCAGCACCTTATGATCACGGGTAGCTTAGCGTTTGAATAGTACTCATCTTCTTTCTTGTTTTTTAATGAAAGAAAACTGTAAATGTGAATATTTTCCAACTACGTTTCTTGTTGCAAGGAGCAACAGTACCTTAACTTCACATTTAGATGTATCTATTGTATTTTTACTGTAATTTCTTGGTGTAGCACTAAAATAAGAGGAAGAACTATTGCCTGAAAGTGTACCAATTGTTGTTGTCCTCAGTATCCTGGATTTCTGTTTTCCTGCTTTGTGAATTATTGCCATGTGTATGTCTACACTGTGCTGCTGTTAACTACTGTTTTTCTGCATTACTTTATGCAATGGTGTAAACACTGCTGTGTTCTTAGCTAGCTATGTGTGTAAGACACTCATACAATGGATATTAATGCTAGGTATACTGACTCTGCCTACCTGTATTAATTTTTTTCTCTCTACCCATGGTATTTTTGTCTCTCGCTCTTTTCCTGAATTAGTTGCTCATAACTAATCTCCCTCTTCTCTGTTTTTATAGCCCTAGTGGATTTTTCCCTGTGGTTTTCTCCAGGCCACAGTACAGGCAACACAGGTTTGAGGACTTTAACAGATACCCTGCAACTCTACCTTTCCGGAAGACACCATTTTAAGCTTAAAATAATACCACTGAAGTATGTGTCCCAGTAAAAAACTACTACATAAGCTAATCTTTTAATTAATGCTAGACTTTATAAGCACAACAAGAGTTTAAAGTGTTTTTTTGCTAGTCACCACGAAAAGCAGACACCAGCAGCTCCTATCCTTTCTCTTTGGTTACCCACTATCATCATACTGTTTCTCAGTATATTCTCCTGTTCTGCACTTTACCCTTCCCTGAATACATTTCTGGCCTCACTCATTAATGCCTTTCCTAGTGCACCTGCCCTATTTTACTGTCTTCAGACTCTTACATATTAATGTTTTTTTATTGTGTTCTGCCCTGCTTTTAGCGTCTAGTAATACCTCTCTCTCCCCTTCCGAAGCCACTATCTATTGTAGCTTATTTTAAACATGCAGCACTGGGTTTGCTTCAAGTAAATCTACTTGTGTAGCTTGAGGCCAGTGTCCTTTTGTAAGCTTACTTCTGCTCATATGTTATTTTTTTTTATTTTATTTCTGGTGACTATACCTTTTAGAAACTTTATATCCTTGTCTCTTAAGCTAGTTTTTCGCTATATTTTTCTGATTGTTTCTATGAATTCATCTTGACCAGGGTGCTAGCCCAGCCCAGTATTAGTCATTCCCCCTACCCCTCACCTCACTTCCTCTTCCTAGTCTTCATAGGTGCCTCACAATAGCAAGAGCCATTTTGAAACCTTCTTTCCCTTCATGCTGCTGAGCATCTTCTGCGCTGTGTAAGGTAAGATTTTAATTCTTTGGCATTAACAGTTTTGTGATGTCTTTTCTGTTGCCTTAACTGCTTTAAATCTTACAATATTTGGTGATTATTCTGTTGCTTTATCTGCTTTAGATCATATAGTATTTTGTGATTATATTGAGTTAATATTGCTTGCATATGCAGTTTTTGGTGTACCTTTTCTCGCAACTCTAGTTTTGTGAACATTTAAAGTCTATTTTTCCCTGTTGCAAGGAGCTCCAGCACCTTATGATCATGGTTATCTTAGCGTTTGAATTGTACTCTTCTTTTTTCTTAATGAAAGAAAACTGTAAATGTGCATATTTACTAAGTAAGTTTCTTGTTGCAAGGAGCAACAGTACCTTAACTTTACATTTAAATGCATCTGTAGTATTTTTACTGTAATTTCCTGGCGTAGCACTAAAGTAAAAGGAAGAACTATTGCCTGAAAGTGTACCAATTGTTGTTGTGCTCAGTATCCTGGATTTCTTTGTTCCTGCTTTGTGAATTTTTGCCTTGTGTATGTCTACATTGTGCTGCTGATAACAACTGTTGTTCAGCAATACTTTATGCATAGGTGTAAACACTGCTGTATTCTTAGCTAGCTATTTGTGTAAGACACTCATACAATGGAAATTAATGATAGGTATACTGTCTCTGGCTACCTGTATTAATTTTTTTCTCTCTACCCATGGTATTTCTGTCCCTCGCTCTTTTCCTGAATTACTTGCTCATAACTAATCTCCCTCCTCTCTGTTTTTATAGCAGTAGTGGATTTTTCCCTGTGGTTTTCACCTGGCCACAGTACAGGCAACACAGGTTTGAGGACCTTAACAGATACCCTGCAACTCTAGCTATCTGTCCGGTAGCCACCATTTTAAGCTTAAAATAATACTGCTGAAGTATGTGTCCCAGTAAATAAATACTACATAAGCTAATCTTTTAATTAATGCTAGTATTTATAAGCAAAACAAGAATTTACAGGGTTTTTTTGCTAGTCACCATGAAAAGCAGCCACCAGCAGCTCCTATCCTTTCACTTTGGTTACTGAATATCCTCATACTGTTTCTGTGTATATTCTACTGTTCTGCACTTTACACTTCCCCAAATTAATTTCTAGCCTCACTTATTATTGCATTTCCTAGTGCACCTGCCCTATTTTATTGTCTTCCTACTCTTACATATTAATTTTTTTTCTGTGTGTTTTGCCCAGCGTTTAGCTGCTAGTAATACCTCTCTCTCCCCCTCCAAAGCCCATCTCTATTGAACCTTATTTTAACCATGCAGCACTGGATTTGCTTCAAGAAGATCTACTTGCGTAGCTTGAGGCCAGTGTCCTTTTGTAAGCTAGCTTCTGCTCATATTTTATTTCTTTTTATTTTATTTCTGGTGACTATACATTTAGAAACCTTATATCCTTGTCTCTCAAGCTAGTTTTTCACTATCATTTTCTGATTGCTTCTATGACTTCATCTTGACCAGGGTGCTAGCCCATCCCAGTAATAGTCATTAGCCCTTCCCGTCACCTCACTTCCTCTTCCTAGTCTTCATAGGTGCCTCACAACAGCAGGAGCCATTTTGAAACCTTCTTTCCCCTTCATGCTGCTGAGCATCTTCTGCTCTGTGTAAGGTAAAATTTTGATTCTTTGGCATTAACTGTTTTGTGATGTCTTTTCTGTTGCCTTAACTGCTTTAAATCTTACAATATTTGGTGATTATTCTGTTGCTTTATCTGCTTTAGGTCATATAGTATTTTGTGATTATACAGAGTTAATATTGCTTGCATATGCAGTTTCTGATGTACTTTTTCTCGCAAATCCAGTTTTGTGAATATTTAAAGTCTATTTTCCCTGTTGCAAGGAGCTCCAGCACCTTATCATCATGGGTCGCTTAGTGTTTGATTTGTACTCATCTTCTTTCTTGTTTTTTAATGAAAGAAAACTGTAAATGTGAATATTTACCAACTGTTTCTTGTTGCAAGGAGCAACAGTACCTTAACTTCACATTTAGATGTATCTCTTGTATTTTTACAGTAATTTCTTGGTGTAGCACTAAAATAAGAGGAAGAACTATTGCCTGAAATTGCACCAATTGTTGTTGTCCTCAGTATCCTGGATTTCTGTTTTCCTGCTTTGTGAATTATTGCCATGTGTATGTCTACACTGTGCTACTGTTAACTACTGTTTTTCTGCATTACTTTATGCAATGGTGTAAAAACTGCTGTGTTCTTAGCTAGCTGTGTGTGTAAGACACTCATACAATGGATATTAATGCTAGGTATACTGACTCTTCCTACCTGTATTAATTTTTTTCTCTCTACCCATGGTATTTTTGTCTCTCGCTCTTTTCCTGAATTACTTGCTCATAACTAATCTCCCTACTTTCTGTTTTTATAACCCTAGTGGATTTTTCCCTGCAGATTTCTCCAGGCCACAGTACAGGCAACACAGGTTTGGGGACCTTAACAGATACCCTGCAACTCTATCTTTCCGGAAGCCACCATTTTAAGCTTAAAATAATACCAAAGAAGTATGTGTCCCAGTAAATAACTACTACATAAGCTAATCTTTTAATTAATGCGAGACTTTATAAGCACAACAAGAATTTACTGTGTTTTTTTTGCTAGTCACCAAGAAAAGCAGACACCAGCAGCTCCTATACTTTCTCTTTGGTTACCCACTATCCTCATACTGTTTCTGTGTATATTCTGCTGTTCTGCACTTTACCCTTCCCTGAATTAATTTCTAGCCTCACTCATAATTGCCTTTCCAAGTGCACCTGCCTTATTTTACTGTCTTCAGACTCTTACATATTAATTTTTTGTGTGTTTTGCCCTGCTTTTAGCTGCTAGTAATACCTCTCTCTCCCCCTCCAAAGCCCCATTCTATTGTAGCTTATTTTAACAATAAAGCACTGGGTTTGCTTCAAGTAAATCTACTTGTGTAGCTTGAGGCCAGTGTGCTTTTGTAAGCTTGCTTCTGCTCATATTTTATTTCTTTCTATTTTATTTAGGATGACTATACATTTTAGAAACTTCATTTCCTTGTCTCTCAAGCTAGTTTTTCACTATTTTTTTCTGATTGTTTCTATGACTTCATCTTGACCAGGGTGCTAGCCCAACCCAGTATTAGTCATTACCCCTCCCCCTCACCTCACTTCCTCGTCCTAGTCTTCATAGGTGCCTCACAACAGCAGGAGCCATTTTGAAACCTTGTTTCCCCTTCATGCTACTGAGCTTCTGCTGCTCTTTGTAAGGTAAAATTTTGATTCATTGTCATTAACTGTTTTGTGATGTCTTTTCTGTTGCCTTAACTGCTTTAAATCTTACAATATTTGGTGATTATTCTGTTGCTTTATCTGCTTTAGGTCATATAGTATTTTGTGATTATATTGAGTTAATATTGCTTGCATATGCAGTTTCTGGTGTACTTTTTCTCACAACTCTAGTTTTGTGAATATTTAAAGTCTATTTTCCCTGTCGCAAGGAGCTCCAGCACCTTATGATCATGGGTAGCTTAGTGTTTGAATTGTACTCATCTTCTTTCTTGTTTTTAATGAAAGAAAACTGTAAATGTGAATATTTACCAACTACGTTTTTTGTTGCAAGCAGCAACAGTATCTTAACTTCACATTTAGATGTATCTATTGTATTTTTACTGTAATTTCTTGGTGTAGCACTAAAATAAGAGGAATAACTATTGCCTGAAAGTGTACCAATTGTTGTTGACCTCAATATCCTGGATTTCTGTTTTCCTGCTTTGTGAATTATTGCCCTGTGTATGTCTACACTGTGCTGCTGTTAACTACTGTTTTCTGCATTACTTTATGCAATGGTGTAAACACTGCTGTGTTCTTAGCTAGCTATGTGTGTAAGACACTCATACAATGGATATTAATGCTAGGTATACTGACTCTGCCTACCTGTATTAATTTTTTTCTGTCTACCCATGGTATTTTTGTCTCTCGCTCTTTTCCTGAATTAGTTGCTCATAACTAATCTCCCTCTTCTCTGTTTTTATAGCCCTAGTGGATTTTTCCATGTGGTTTTTTCCAGGCCACAGTACAGGCAACACAAGTCTGAGGACTTTAACAGATACCTTGCAACTCTATCTTTCTGGAAGTCACAATTTTAAGCTTAAAATAATACCACTGAAGTATGTGTCCCAGTAAATAACTACTACCTAAGCTAATCTTTTAATTAATGCTAGACTTTATAAGCACAAGAATTTACAGTGTTTTTTTTGCTAGTCACCATGAAAAGCAGACACCAGCAGCTCCTATCCTTTCTCTTTGGTTACCCACTATCATCATACTGTTTCTGTGTGTATTCTCCTTTTCTGCACCTTACCCTTCCCTGAATTCATTTTTAGCCTCACTCATAATTGCCTTTCCTAGTGCACCTGCCCTATTTTACTGTCTTCAGACTCTTACATATTAATGATTTTTTGTGTGTTTTGCCCTATTTTAGCTGCTAGTAATACCTCTTTCTCCCCCTCCCAAGCCCCTCTCTATTGTAGCTTATTTTAATGATACAGCACTGGGTTTGCTTTAAGTAAATCTACTTGTGTAGCTTGAGGCCAGTGTCCTTTTGTAAGCTTACTTCTGCTCATATTTTATTTCTTTTTATTTTATTTCTGGTGACTATACCTTTTAGAAACTTTATATCCTTGTCTCTCAAGCTAGTTTTTCACTATCTTTTTCAGATTGTTTAGTATGACTTCATTTTGACCAGGGTGCTAGCCCAGCCCAGTATTAGTCATTACCCCTCCCCCTCACCTCACTTCCTCTTCCTAGTCTTCATAGGTGCCTCACAACAGCAGGAGCCATTTTGAAACCTTCTTTCCCCTTCATGCTGCTGAGCATCTGCTGCTCTGTGTAAGGTAAAATTTTGATTCTTTGGCATTAACTGTTTTGTGATGTCTTTTCTGTTGCCTTAACTGTTTTAAATCTTACAATATCTGGTGATTATTCTTTTGCTTTATCTGCTTTAGGTCAAATAGTATTTTGTGATTATATTGAGTTAATATTGCTTGCATATGCAGTTTCTGGTGTACTTGTTCTCACAACTCTATTTTTGTGAATATTTAAAATCTATTTTCCCTGTAGCGATGATCCCCAGCACCTTATGATCACTGGTAGCTTAGCGTTTGAATTGTACTCATCTTTCTTGCTTTTTAGTGAAAGAAAACTTTAAATGTGCATATTTACCAACTACGTTTCTTGTTCCAAGGAGCAACAATAACTTAACTTCACATTTAAATGTGTCTGTAGTATTTTTACTGTGATTTCTTGGTGTAGCACTAAAGTAAAAGGAAGAACTATTGCCAGAAAGTGTACCAATTGTTTTCCTCAGTATCCTGGATTTATGTTTTCCTGCTTTGCAAATCATTGCCTTGTTTATGTCTACACTGTGCTGCTGTTAACTACTGTTGTTCTGCATTACTTTATGCATAGGGGTAATCACTGCTGTGTTCTCAGCTAGCTATGTGTGTAAGACACTCATACAATGGAAATTAATTCTAGGTATACCGTCTCTGCCTACCTGTATTAATTTTTTTCTCTGTACCCATGTTTTCTGTCTCTTGCTCTTTTCCTGAATTATTTGCTCATAACTAATCTCCCTCCTCTGTTTTTATAGCCCTAGTGGATTTTTCTCTGTGGTTTTCTCCTGGTCACAGTACAGGTAACACAGGTTTGAGGACCTTCACAGATATCATGCAACTCTATCTGTCTGGAAGCCACCATTTTAAGCTTAAAAAAATACCACTGAAGTAGGTGTCCCAGTAAATAACTACTACATAAGCTAATCTTTTAATTAAAGCTAGACTTTATAAGCACAATAAGAATTTACTGTGTTTTTTTTGCTAGTCACCATGAAAAGCAGACACCAGCAGCTCCTATTCTTTCTTTTTGGTTACCCACTATCGTCATACTGTTTCTGTGTATATTCTCCTGTTCTGCACTTTACCCTTCCCAGAATTCAATTCTAGCCTCACTCATTATTACCTTTCCTAGTGCACCTGCCCTATTTTACTGTCTTCAGACTCTTATATATTAATGGGGTTTTTTTGCATTTTGCCCTGTGTTTAGCTCCTAGTAATACCTCTCTCCCCCTCGAAAGCCCCTCTCTATTCTAGCTTATTTTAACCATACAGCACTGGGGTTGCTTCAAGTAAATCTACTTGCATAGCTTGAGGCCAGTGTCCTTTTGTAAGCTTACTTCTACTCATATTTTATTTCTTTTTATTTTATTTCTGGTGACTATACCTTTTAGAAACTTCATTTCCTTGTCTCTCAAGCTAGTTTTTCACTATCTTTTTCTGATTGTTTCTATGACTTCATCTTGACCAGGGTGCTAGCCCAACCCAGTATTAGTCATTAACCCTCCCCCTCACCTCACTTCCTCTTCCTAGTCTTCATAGGTGCCTCACAACAGCAGGAGCCATTTTGAAACCTTGTTTCCCCTTCATGCTGCTGAGCTTCTGCTGCTCTTTGTAAGGTAAAATTTTGATTCATTGTCATTAACTGTTTTGTGATGTCTTTTCTGTTGCCTTAACTGCTTTAAATCTTACAATATTTGGTGATTATTCTGTTGCTTTATCTGCTTTAGGTCATATAGTATTTTTGTGATTATATTGAGTTAATATTGCTTGCATATGCAGTTTCTGGTGTACTTTTTCTAGCGACTCCAGTTTTGTGAATATTTAAAGTCTATTTTCCCTGTCGCAAGGAGCTCCAGCACCTTATGATCATGGGTAGCTTAGTGTTTGAATTGTACTCATCTTCTTTCTTGTTTTTAATGAAAGAAAACTGTAAATGTGAATATTTACCAACTACGTTTTTTGTTGCAAGGAGCAACAGTATCTTAACTTCACATTTAGATGTATCTATTGTATTTTTACTGTAATTTCTTGGTGTAGCACTAAAATAAGAGGAAGAACTATTGCCTGAAAGTGTACCAATTGTTGTTGACCTCAGTATCCTGGATTTCAGTTTTCCTGCTTTGTGAATTATTGCCCTGTGTATATCTACACTGTGCTGCTGTTAACTACTGTTTTTCTGCATTACTTTATGCAATGGTGTAAACACTGCTGTGTTCTTAGCTAGCTATGTGTGTAAGACACTCACACAATGGATATTAATGCTAGGTATACTGACTCTGCCTACCTGTATTAATTTTTTCTCTCTACCCATGGTATTTTTGTCTCTCGCTCTTTTCCTGTATTACTTGCTCATAACTAATCTCCCTCTTCTCTGTTTTTATAGCCCTAGTGGATTTTTCCATGTGTTTTTTTCCAGGCCACAGTACAGGCAACACAAGTCTGAGGACTTTAACAGATACCCTGCAACTCTATCTTTCTGGAAGTCACAATTTTAAGCTTAAAATAATACCACTGAAGTATGTGTCCCAGTAAATAACTACTACCTAAGCTAATCTTTTAATTAGTGCTAGACTTTAAAAGCACAAGAATTTACAGTGTTTTTTTTTTGCTAGTCACCATGAAAAGCAGACACCAGCAGCTCCTATCCTTTCTCTTTGGTTACCCACTATCATCATACTGTTTCTGTGTATATTCTCCTGTTCTGCACCTTACCCTTCCCTGAATTCATTTTTAGCCTCACTCATAATTGCCTTTCCTAGTGCACCTGTCCTATTTTACTGTCTTCAGACTCTTAAATATTAATGGGGTTTTTTTTGTGTGTTTTGCCCTATTTTAGCTGCTAGTAATACCTCTCTCTCCCCCTCCAAAGAACCTCTCTATTGTAGCTTATTTTAACGATACAGCACTGGGTTTGCTTTAAGTAAATCTACTTGTGTAGCTTGAGGCCAGTGTCCTTTTGCAAGCTTACTTCTGCTCATATTTTATTTATTTTTATTTTATTTCTGGTGACTATACCTTTTAGAAACTTTATGTCCTTGTCTCTCAAGCTAGTTTTTCACTATCTTTTTCTGATTCTTTCAATGACTTCATCTTGACCAGGGTGTTAGCGCAACCCAGTATTAGTCATTACCCCTCCCCCTCACCTCACTTCCTCTTCCTAGTCTTCATAGGTGCCTCACAACAGCAGGTGCCATTTTGACCCTTCTTTCCCCTTCATGCTGCTAAGCATCTGCTACTCTGTGTAAGGTAAAATTTTGATTCTTTGGCATTAACTGTTTTGTGATGTCTTTTCTGTTGCCTTAACTGTTTTAAATCTTACAATATTTGGTGATTATTCTATTGCTTTATCTGCTTTAGGTCACATAGTATTTTGTGATTATATTGAGTTAATATTGCTTGCATATGCAGTTTCTGCTGTACTTTTTCTCGTGACTCCAGTTTTGTGAATATTTAAAATCTATTTTCCCTATAGCAAGGATCCCCAGCACCTTATGATCACTGGTAGCTTAGCGTTTGAATTGTACTCATCTTTCTTGCTTTTTAATGAAAGAAAACTTTAGATGTGCATATTTACCAACTACGTTTCTTGTTGCAAGGAGCAACAGTACCTTAACTTTACATTTAAATGTATCTGTAGTATTTTTACTGTGATTTCTTGGTGTAGCACTAAAGTAAAAGGAAGAACTATTGCCAGAAAGTGTACCAATTGTTTTCCTCAGTATCCTGGACTTCTGTTTTCCTGCTTTGTGAATCATTGCCTTACGTATGTCTACACTGTGCTGCTGTTAACTTCTGTTGTTCTGCATTACTTTATGCAGAGGGGTAAACGCTGCTGTGTTCTTAGCTAGCTATGTGTGTAAGACACTCATACAATGGAAATTAATGCTAGGTATACCGTCTCTGCCTACCTGTATTCATTTTTGTCTCTCTACCCGTGGTATTTTTGTCTCTCGCTCTTTTCCTGAATTACTTGCTCATAACTAATCTCCCTCCTCTGTTTTTATAGCCCTACTGGATTTTTCTCTGTGGTTTTCTCCTGGTCACAGTTCAGGCAACACAGGTTTGAGGACCTTAACAGATACCCTGCAACTGTCTGGAAGCCACCATTTTAAGCTTAAAAAAATACCACTGAAGTAGGTGTCCCAGTAAATAACTACTTCATAAGCTAATCTTTTAATTAAAGCTAGACTTTATAAGCACAACAAAAATTTGCTGCATTTTTTTGCTAGTCACCACAAAAAGCAGACACCAGCAGCTCCTATCCTTTCTCTTTGGTTACCCACTATCATCATACTGTTTCTGTGTATATTCTCCTGTTCTGAAATTTACCCTTCCCTGAATTCATTTCTAGCCTCACTCATTATTGCTTTTCCTAGTGCACCTGCCCTATTTTACTGTCTTCAGACTCTTACATATTAATGCTTTTTTTGTGTTTTGCCCTGAACTTATCTGCTAGTAATACCTTTCTCTCCCCCTCCAAAGCCCCTCTCTATTGTAGCTTATTTTAACCATACAGCACTGGGTTTGCTTCAAGTAAATCTACCTGTGTAGCTTGAGGCCAGTGTCCTTTTGTATGCTTACTTCTGCTCATATTTTATTTCTTTTTATTTTATTTCTGGTGACTATACCTTTTAGAACCTTTATAACCTTGTCTCTCAAGCTAGTTTTTCACTATCTTTTTCTGACTGTTTCTATGACTTCATCTTGACCAGGGTGCTAGCCCAGCCCAGTATTAGTCATTACCCCTCCCCCTTACCTCACTTCCTCTTCCTAGTCTTCATAGGTGCCTCACAACAGCAGAAGCCATTTTGAAACCTTCTTTCCCCTTCATGCTGCTGAGCATTTGCTGCTCTGTGTAAAGTAAAATTTTGATTCTTTGGCATTAACTGTTTTGTGATGTCTGTTGTGTTGCCTTAACTGCATTAAATCTTACAGTATTTGGTGATTATTCTGTTGCTTTATCTGCTTTAGGTCATATATTATTTTGTGATTATATTGAGTTAATATTGCTTGCATATACAGTTTCTGGTGTACTTTTACTTGAGACTCTAGTTTTGTGAATATTTAAAGTCTATTTTCCCTGTCGCAAGGAGCTCCAGCACCTTATGATCACAGGTAGCTTAGCGTTTGAATTGTACTCATCTTCTTTCTTGTTTTTTAATTAAAGAGAACTGTAAATGTGAATATTTACCAACTAAGTTTCTTGTTGCAAGAAGCAACAGTACCTTAACTTCACATTTAGATGTATCTGTAGTATTTTTACTGTAATTTCTTGGTGTAACACCAAAGTAATAGGAAGAACTATTGCCAGAAAGTGTACCAATTATTGTTGTCCTCAGTATCCTGGATTTCTGTTTTCCTGTTTTGGGAATTATTGACTTGTTTATGTCTACACTGTGTTGCTGTTAACTACTGTTGTTCTGCATTACTTTCTGCATAGGTGTAAACACTGCTGTGTTCTTAGCTAGCTATGTGTGTAAGACACTCACACAATGGAAATTAATGCTAGGTATACTGTCTCTGCCTACCTGTGTTAATTTTCTTCTCTTTACTCACGGTATTTTTGTCTCTCGCTCTTTTCCTGAATTACTTGCTCATAACTAATCTCCCTCCTCTTTGTTTTTATAGCCCTAGTCAATTTTTCTGTGTGGTTTTCTCCTGGCCACAGTACTGGCAATATAGGTTTGAGGATCTTAACATATACCCTGCAACTTTATCTGTCCGGAAGCCACCATTTTAAGCTTAAAATAATACCACTGAAGTATGCGTCCCAGTAAATAACTACTACGTAAGCTAATCTTTTAATTAAAGCTAGACTTTATAGGCACAACAAGAACTTCAGTGGTTATTTTTGCTAGTCACCACGAAAAGCAGACACCAGCAGATCTTATCCTTTCTCTTTGCTTACCCACTATCCTCATACTGTTTCTGTGTATATTCTCCTGTGCTGCACTTTACCCTTGCTTGAAATCCTTTCTAGCCTCACTCATAATTACCTTTAATAGTGCACCTGTCCTATTTTACTGTCTTCAGACTCTTACATATTAATTTTTTTTGTGTGTTTTTCCCTGCTTTTAGCTGCTAGTAATACCTCTGTCTCCCCCTCCAAAGGCTCTCTCTATTGTAGCTTATTTTAACTATACAGCACTGAGTTTCCTTCAAGTAAATCTACTTGTTTAGCTTGAGGCCACTGTCCTTTTGTAAGCTTACTTCTGCTCATATTTTATTTCTTTTTATTTTATTTCTGGTGACTATACATTTTAGAAACTTTATATCCTTGTCTCTCAAGCTAGTTTTTCACAGTCATTTTCTGATTGTTTCTATGACTTTATCTTAACTAGGGTGCTAGCCCAGCCCAGCATTAGTCATTACCCCTCCCCCTCACCTCACTTCTTCTTCCTAGTCTTCATGGGAGCCTCACAACAGCAGGAGCCATTTTGAAACCTTCTTTCCCCTTCATGCTACTGAGAACTGCTGCTCTGTGTAAGGTAAAGTTTTGATTTTTTGGCATTAACTGTTTTGTGATGTCTTTTCTGTTGCCTTAACTACTTCAAATCTTACAATATTTGGTGATTATTCTGTTGCTTTATCTGCTTTAGGTCATATAGTATTCTGTGATTATATTGAGTTAATATTGCTAGCATATGCAGTTTCTGGTGTACTTTTTCTCGCAACTCTAGTTTTGTGAATATTTAAAGTCTATTTTCCCTGTCACAAGGAGCTCCAGCACCTTATCATCATGGGTAGATTAGCATTTGAATTGTACTCTTCTTCTTTCTTGTTTTCAATGAAAGAAAACTGTAAATGTGAATATTTACCAGCTAATTTTCTTGTTGCAAGGAGCAACAGTACCTTAACTTCACATTTAGATGTATCTGTAGTATTTTTACTGTAATTTCTTGATGTAGCACTAATGTAAAAGGAAGAACTATTGCCTGAAAGTGTACCAACTGTTCATGTCCTCATTATGCCGGATTTCTGTTTTCCTGCTTTGTGAATTATTGCGTTGTGTATGTCTACATTGTGCTGCTGTTAACTACTGTTGTTCTGCATTACTTTATGCATAGGTGTAAACACTGCTGTGTTCTTAGCTAGCTATGTGTGCAAGACACTCATACAATGGAAATTAATGCTAGGTATACTGTCTCTGCCTACCTGTATTCATTTTTGTCTCTCTACCCGTGGTATTTTTATCTCTCGCTCTTTTCCTGAATTACTTGCTCATTACTAATCTCCCTCTCTGTTTTTATAGCCCTAGTGGACTTTTCCCTGGGGCTTTCTCCTGGCCACAATACAGGCAACACAGGTTTGAGGAACTTAACAAATACCCTGCAACTCTATCTGTCCAGAAGCCACCATTTTAAGCTTAAAATAATACCACTGAAGTATGTGTCACAGTAAATAACTACTACATAAGCTATTCTTTTAATTAATGCTAGACTTTATAAGCACAACAAGAATTTACATTTTTTTTTGCTAGTCACCATGAAAAGCAGACACCAGCAGCTCCTATCCTTTCTCTTTGGTTACCCACTATCCTCATACTGTTTCTTTGTATAGTCTGCTGTTCTGCACTTTACCCTTCCCTGAATTCATTTCTAGCCTCACTCATAATTGCCTTTCCTAGTGCACCTGCCCTATTTACTGTCTTCAGACTCTTACATATTAATGTTTTTTTGTGTTTGCCCTGCTTTTAGCTGCTAGTAATACCTATCTCTCCACCTCCAAAGCCCCTGTCTATTGTAGCTTATTTTAACCATACAGCACTGGGTTTGCTTCAAGTAAATCTACTTCTGTAGCTTGAGGCCAGTTTCCTTTTGTAAGCTTACTTCTGCTCATATTTTATTTCTTTTTATTTTATTTCTGGTGACTATACCTTTTAGAAACTTTATATACTTGTCTCTCAAGCTTGTTTTTCACTATCTTTTTCTGATTATTTCTATGACTTCATCTTGACCAGGGTGCTACCCCAGCCCAGTATTAGTCATTTCCCCTCCCCCTCACCTCACTTCCTCTTTCTAGTCTTCATATGTGCCTCACAACAGCAGTACCATTTTGAAACCTTATTTCCCCTTCATGCTGCTGAGCGCATGCTGCTCTGTGTAAGGTGAAATTGTGATTCTTTGGCATTAACTGTTTTCTGATGTATTTTCTGTTGTATTAACTGCTTTAAATGTTACAATATTTGGTGATTATTCTGTTGCTTTATCTGCTTTAGATCATATAGTATTTTGTGATTATATTGAGTTAATATTGCTTGCATATGCAGTTTCTGGTGTACTTTTTCTCGCAACTCTAGTTTTGTGAATATTTAAAGTCTATTTTCCCTGTAGTAAGGAGCACCAGCACCTTATGATCACGGGTAGCTTAGCGTTTGAATTGTACTCATCTTCTTTCTTGTTTTTGTAATGCAAGAAAACTGTAAATGTGAATATTTTCCAAACTAAGTTTCTTGTTGCAAGGAGCAGCAGTACCTTAACTTCACATTTATATGTATCTGTAGTATTTTTACTGTAATTTCTTGGTGTAGCACTAAATTAAAGGAAGAACTATTGCCTGAAAGTGTACCAATTGTTGTTTTCCTCATTATCTTGGATTTCTGTTTTCCTGCTTTTACCTGCTAGTAATACCTCTCTCTCCACCTCCAAAGCCCCTCTCTATTGTAGCTGATTTTTGTCATAGTGCACTGGGTTTGCTTCAGGTAAATCTACTTGTGTAGCTTGAGGCCAGTTTCTTTTTGTAAGCTTACTTCTGCTCATATTTTATTTCTTTTTATTTTATTTCTGGTGACTGTACCTTTTAGAAATGTTATATCCTTGTCTCTCAAGCTTGTTTTTCACTATATTTTTCTGATTGTTTCTATCACTTCATCTTGGTCAGGGTGCTAGCCCAGCCCAGTATTAGTTATTTCCCCCCCCACCTCACCTCACTTCCTCTTCCTAGTCTTCATAGATGCCTCACAACAGCAGGAGACATTTTGAAACCTTATTTACCCTTCATGCTGCTGAGCATCTGCTGCTTTGTGTAAGGTAAAATTTTGATTCTTTGGCATTAACTGTTTTGTGATGTATTTTCTGTTGCCTTAACTTATTTAAATCTTACAATATTTTGTCATTATTCTGTTGCTTTATCTACTTTAGGTTATATAGTATTTTGTGATTATATTGAGTTAATATTGCTTGCATATGCAGTTTCTGGTGTACTTTTTCTCATGACTCTAGTTTTGTGAATATTTGAAGTCTATTTTCCCTGTTGCAAGGAGCTCCAGCACCTTATAATCATGGATAGCTTAGCGTTTGAATTGTACTGATCTTCTTTCTTGTTTTTTAATGAAAGAAAACTGTAAATGTGCATATTTACCAACAACATTTCTTGTTGCAAGGAGCAACAGTACCTTAACTTCACATTGAGATGTATCTGTAGTATTTTGTCTGTAATTTCTTGGTGTAGCACTAAAGTAGAGAAAGAACTATTGTCTGAAAATGTACCAATTGTTGTTGTCCTCAGTATCCTGGATTTCTGTTTTCCTGTTTTGTGAATTATTACCTTGTGTATGTGTACATTGTGCTGCTGTTAACTACTCTTATTCTGCATTACTTTATGCATAGGTGTAAACACTGCTGTGTTCTTAGCTAGCTATGTGTGTAAGACACTCATACAATGAAAATGAATGTTAGGTATACTGCCTCTGCCTACCTGTATTAATTGTTTTCTCTCTACCCATGGCATCTTTGTCTCTCACTCTTTTCCTGAATTACTTGCTCATAACATATCTCCCTCCTTTCTGTTTTTATATCCCTAGTGGATTTTTCCCTGCAGTATTCTCCTGGCCACAGTACAGGCAACACAGGTTTGATGACCTTAACAGATACCCTGCAACTCTAACTATCTGTTCGGAAGCCACAATTTTAAGCTTAAAATAATACCACTGATGTCTTCATAGGTGCCTCACAACAGCAGGAGACATTTTGAAACCTTATTTCCCCTTCATGCTACTGAGCATCTGCTGCTTTGTGTAAGGTAAAATTTTGATTCTTTGGCATTAACTGTTTTGTGATGTCTTTTCTGTTGCCTTAACTTATTTAAATCTTACAATATTTGGTTATTATTCTGTTGCTTTATCTACTTTAGGTTATATAGTATTTTGTGATTATATTGAGTTAATATTGCTTGCATATGCAGTTTCTGGTGTACTTTTTCTCATGACTCTAGTTTTGTGAATATTTAAAGACTATTTTCCCTGTTGCAAAGAGCTCCGGCACCTTATGATCATGGGTAGCTTAGCGTTTGAATTGTGCTCATCTTCTTTCTTTTTTTTTAATAAAGAAAACTGTAAATGTGAATATTTTCCAAATAAGTTTCTTGTTGCAAGGAACAACAGTACAATAACATCACATTTAGATGCATCTGTAGTAGTTTTACTGTAATTTCTTGGTGTAGCACTAAAGTAAAGGAAGAACTATTGCCTGAAATAGTACCAGTTATTGTCCTCAGTATCCTGGATTTCTGTTTTCCTGCTTAGTGAATTATTGCTTTGTGTATGGCTACACTGTGCTGCTGTTAACTACTATTGTTCTGCATTACTTTATGCATAGGTGTAAACACTGCTGTGTTCTTAGCTAGCTATGTATGTAAGACACTCATACAATAAAAATTAATGCTATGTATACAGTCTCTGCCTACCTGTATTAATTTTTTTCTCTCTACCCATGGTATTTTTGTGTCTCGCTCTTTTCCTTATTTACTTGCTCATAACTATTCTCCCTCCTGTCTGATTTTATTGCTCTAGTAGATTTTTCTCTGCAGTTTTCTCCTGACCACAGTAGAGGCAACACAGGTTTGAGGACCTTAACAGACACCCTGCAACTCTAACTATCTGTCCGGAAGCCACCATTTTAAGCTTAAAATAATACCACTGAAGTATGTATCCCAGTAAATAACTACTACATAAGCTAATCTTTTAATTAATGCTAGACTTTATAAGCACAAGAATTTACAGTGTTTTTTTTTCTTAGTCACCACGAAAAGCAGACACCAGCAGCTCCTATCCTTTTACATTGGTTACCCACTATCCTCATAATGTTTCTGTGTATATTCTCCTGTTCTGCACTTTACCCTTCCCTGAATTCATTTCTAGCCTCACTCATAATTGCCTTTCCTAGTACACCTGCCCTATTTTACTGTCTTCAGACTCTTGCATATTGCTTTTTTTGGTTGTTTTGCCCTGCTTTTAGCTGCTATTAATACCGCTCTCTCTCCCCCTCCAAAGCCCCTTTCTATTGTAGCTTATTTTAACCATACAATACTGGGTTTGCTTTAAGTAAATCTACTTGTGTAGCTTGAGGCCAGTGTCCTTTTGTAAGCTTACTTCTGCTCATATTTTATTTCTTTTTATTTTATTTCTGGTGACTATGCCTTTTAGAAACTTTATATCCTTGTCTCTCAAGCTAGTTTTTCACTATCTTTTTCTGATTGTTTCTATGATTTCATGTTGACCAGGGTGCTAGCCCAGCCCAGTATTATCATTACCCCTCCCCCTCACCTCACTTCCTCTTCCTAGTCTTCATAGGTGACTCCCAACAGCAGGAGCCATTTTGAAGGATTCCGGCATATAGCTCGCAAGACATTTCCCTGCGAGCTACATCGCCGAAACCAAACAGCTGCATCCGCACTTTGCCGTAGTGCAAATTGGATAAAAAGCATAGCCGCTGAAGCTGTAATCTATGAACGGGCAGCTACAGCCGTACGGGATGTGTAACGCATTCCTTCTTCTCATTCAAGGAATGCATTTATTTAATTATTTATTTTGTTGTCAGTCTGACAACAAAATAAATAAATAATTAAATAAATGCAGCCTGACAACAAAATAAATAAATAATTAAATAAATGCATTCCTTGAATGAGAAGAAGGAATGCGTTACACATCCCGTACAGCTGTAGCTGCCCATTCATAGATTACAGGATCAGCGGCTATGCTTTTCAGCCAATTTGCACTACAGCAAAGTGCTGATGCAGCCATTTGATTTCGGCAACATAGCTCGCAGGGAAATGTCTTACGAGCTACATGCCGGAATCCCATTTTGGAACCTTCTTTCCCTTTCATGCTGCTGAGCATCTGCTGCTCTGTGTAAGTTAAATTTTGACTCTTTGGCATTAACTGTTTTGTGATGTCTTTTCTGTTGCCTTAACTGCTTTAAATCTTACAATATTTGGTGATTATTCTGTTGCTTTATCTGCTTTAGGTCATATATTATTTTGTGATTATATTGAGTTAATATTGCTTGCATATGCAGTTTCTGGTGTACTTTTTCTCACGACTCTAGTTTTGTAAATATTTAAAGTCTATTTTCCCTGTTGCAAAGAGCTCCAGCACCTTATGATCATGGGTAGCTTTGTGTTTGAATTGTACTCATCTTCTTTCTTGTTTTTTAATGAAAGAAAACTGTAAATGTGAATATTTACCAACTAAGTTTCTTGTTGTAAGGAGCAACAGCACCTTCACTTCACATTTAGTTGTACCTGTAGTATTTTTACTGTAATTTCTTGGTGCAGCACTAAAGTAAAAGGAAGGACTTTTGCCTGAAAGTGTACCAATTGTTGTTGTCCTCAGTATCCTGGATTTCTGTTTTCCTGCTTTGTGAATTATTGCCTTGTGTATGTCTACACTGTGCTGCTGTTAACTATTGTTGTTCTGAATTACTTTATGCATAGGTGTAAACACTGCTGCGTTCTTAGCTAGCTATGTGTGTAAGACACTCATACAATGGAAATTAATGCTAGGTATACTGTCTGTGCCTACCTGTATTATTTTTTTTTTCTCTACCCATGGTATTTTTGTCTCTCGTTCTTTTCCTTATTTACTTGCTCATAACTATTCTCCCTCCTGTCTGATTTTATTGCTCTAGTAGATTTTTCCCTGCAGTTTTCTCCTGGCCACAGTACAGGCAACACAGGTTTGAGGACCTTAACAGATACCCTGCAACTCTAACTATCTGTTCGGAAGCCACAATTTTAAGCTTAAAATAATATCACTGATGTATGTGTCCCAGTAAATAACTGCTACATAAGCTAATCATTTAATCCATGCTATATTTTATAAGCACAACAAGAATTTACAGTGTTTTTTTTTTTGCTAGTCAGCATGAAAAGCAGACACCAGCAGCTCCTATCCTTTAGTTTTGGTTACCCACTATCCTCATACTGTTTCTGTGTAAATTGTCCTGTTCTGCACTTTACCCTTCCCTGAGTTCATTTCTAGCCTCAGTCATAATTGCCTTTCCTAGTGCACCTGCCATATTTTACTGTCTTCAGACGCTTACATATTAATGTTTTTTTTTATGTTTTGCCCTGCTTTTAGCTTGTAGTAATACCTATCTCTCCCCCCCCCCCAAAGCCCCTCTCTATTTTAGCTTATTTTAACCATACAGCACTGGATTTGCTTCAAGTAAATCTACTTCTGTAGCTTGAGGCCAGTTTCCTTTTGTAAGCTTACTTCTGCTCATATTTTATTTCTTTTTATTTTATTTCTGGTGACTATACCTTTTAGAAACTTTATATACTTGTCTCTCAAGCTTGTTTTTCACTATCTTTTTCTGATTATTTCTATGACTTCATCTTGACCAGGGTGCTACCCCAGCCCAGTATTAGTCATTTCCCCCTCCCCCTCACCTCACTTCCTCTTTCTAGTCTTCATATGTGCCTCACAACAGCAGTACCATTTTGAAACCTTATTTCCCCTTCATTCTGCTGAGCGCCTGCTGCTCTGTGTAAGGTGAAATTGTGATTCTTTGGCATTAACTGTTTTCTGATGTATTTTCTGTTGTATTAACTGCTTTAAATGTTACAATATTTGGTGATTATTCTGTTGCTTTATCTGCTTTAGATCATATAGTATTTTGTGATTATATTGAGTTAATATTGCTTGCATATGTAGTTTCTGGTGTACTTTTTCTCGCAACTCTAGTTTTGTGAATATTTAAAGTCTATTTTCCCTGTAGTAAGGAGCACCAGCACCTTATGATCACGGGTAGCTTAGCGTTTGAATTGTACTCATCTTCTTTCTTGTTTTTGTAATGAAAGAAAACTGTAAATGTGAATATTTTCCAAACTAAGTTTCTTGTTGCAAGGAGCAACAGTACCTTAACTTCACATTTATATGTATCTGTAGTATTTTTACTGTAATTTCTTGGTGTAGCACTAAATTAAAGGAAGAACTATTGCCTGAAAGTGTACCAATTGTTGTTTTCCTCATTATCTTGGATTTCTGTTTTCCTGCTTTTACCTGCTAGTAATACCTCTCTCTCCACCTCCAAAGCCCCTCTCTATTGTAGCTGATTTTTGTCATAGTGCACTGGGTTTGCTTCAGGCAAATCTGCTTGTGTAGCTTGAGGCCAGTTTCTTTTTGTAAGCTTACTTCTGCTCATATTTTATTTTTTTATTTTATTTCTGGTGATTGTACCTTTTAGAAATTTTATATCCTTGTCTCTCAAGCTTGTTTTTCACTATATTTTTCTGATTGTTTCTATCACTTCATCTTGGTCAGGGTGCTAGCCCAGCCCAGTATTAGTTATTTCCCCTCCACCTCACCTCACTTCCTCTTCCTAGTCTTCATAGATGCCTCACAACAGCAGGAGACATTTTGAAACCTTATTTACCCTTCATGCTGCTGAGCATCTGCTGCTTTGTGTAAGGTAAAATTTTGATTCTTTGGCAGTAACTGTTTTGTGATGTATTTTCTGTTGCCTTAACTTATTTAAATCTTACAATATTTTGTTCTGTTGCTTTATCTACTTTAGGTTATATAGTATTTTGTGATTATATTGAGTTAATATTGCTTGCATATGCAGTTTCTGGTGTACTTTTTCTCATGACTCTAGTTTTGTGAATATTTAAAGTCTATTTTCCCTGTTGCAAGGAGCTCCAGCACCTTATAATCATGGATAGCTTAGCGTTTGAATTGTACTGATCTTCTTTCTTGTTTTTTAATGAAAGAAAACTGTAAATGTGCATATTTACCAACAACATTTCTTGTTGCAAGGAGCAACAGTACCTTAACTTCACATTTAGATGTATCTGTAGTATTTTGTCTGTAATTTCTTGGTGTAGCACTAAAGTAGAGGAAGAACTATTGTCTGAAAATGTACCAATTGTTGTTGTCCTCAGTATCCTGGATTTTTGTTTTCCTGTTTTGTGAATTATTACCTTGTGTATGTGTACATTGTGCTGCTGTTAACTACTCTTATTCTGCATTACTTTATGCATAGGTGTAAACACTGCTGTGTTCTTAGCTAGCTATGTGTGTAAGACACTCATACAATGAAAATTAATGTTAGGTATACTGTCTCTGCCTACCTGTATTAATTGTTTTCTCTCTACCCATGGCATCTTTGTCTCTCACTCTTTTCCTGAATTACTTGCTCATAACATATCTCCCTCCTTTCTGTTTTTATATCCCTAGTGGATTTTTCCCTGCAGTATTCTCCTGGCCACAGTACAGGCAACACAGTTTTGATGACCTTAACAGATACCCAGCAACTCTAACTATCTGTTCGGAAGCCACAATTTTAAGCTTAAAATAATACCACTGATGTCTTCATAGGTGCCTCACAACAGCAGGAGACATTTTGAAACCTTATTTACCCTTCATGCTGCTGAGCATCTGCTGCTTTGTGTAAGGTAAAATTTTGATTCTTTGGCATTAACTGTTTTGTGATGTCTTTTCTGTTGCCTTAACTTATTTAAATCTTACAATATTTGGTTATTATTCTGTTGCTTTATCTACTTTAGGTTATATAGTATTTTGTGATTATATTGAGTTAATATTGCTTGCATATGCAGTTTCTGGTGTACTTTTTCTCATGACTCTAGTTTTGTGAATATTTAAAGTCTATTTTCCCTGTTGCAAAGAGCTCCGGCACCTTATGATCATGGGTAGCTTAGCGTCTGAATTGTGCTCATCTTCTTTCTTTTTTTTTAATAAAGAAAACTGTAAATGTGAATATTTTCCAAATAAGTTTCTTGTTGCAAGGAACAACAGTACAATAACATCACATTTAGATGCATCTGTAGTATTTTTACTGTAATTTCTTGGTGTAGCACTAAAGTAAAGGAAGAACTATTGCCTGAAATAGTACCAGTTATTGTCCTCAGTATCCTGGATTTCTGTTTTCCTGCTTAGTGAATTATTGCTTTGTGTATGGCTACACTGTGCTGCTGTTAACTACTATTGTTCTGCATTACTTTATGCATAGGTGTAAACACTGCTGTGTTCTTAGCTAGCTATGTATGTAAGACACTCATACAATAAAAATTAATGCTAGGTATACTGTCTGTGCCTACCTGTATTATTTTTTTTTTCTCTACCCATGATATTTTTGTCTCTCGTTCTTGTCCTTATTTACTTGCTCATAACTATTCTCCCTCCTGTCTGATTTTATTGCTCTAGTAGATTTTTCCCTGCAGTTTTCTCCTGGCCACAGTACAGGCAACACAGGTTTGAGGACCTTAACAGATACCCTGCAACTCTAACTATCTGTTCGGAAGCCACAATTTTAAGCTTAAAATAATACCACTGATGTATGTGTCCCAGTAAATAACTGCTACATAAGCTAATCATTTAATCCATGCTATATTTTATAAGCACAACAAGAATTTACAGTGTTTTTTTTTTGCTAGTCAGCATGAAAAGCAGACACCAGCAGCTCCTATCCTTTAGTTTTGGTTACCCACTATCCTCATACTGTTTCTGTGTAAATTGTCCTGTTCTGCACTTTACCCTTCCCTGAGTTCATTTCTAGCCTCAGTCATAATTGCCTTTCCTAGTGCACCTGCCATATTTTACTGTCTTCAGATGCTTACATATTAATGTTTTTTTTTTTATGTTTTGCCCTGCTTTTAGCTTGTAGTAATACCTATCTCTCCCCCTCCAAAGCCCCTCTCTATTGTAGCTTATTTTAACCATACAGCACTGGATTTGCTTCAAGTAAATCTACTTGTGTAGCTTGAGGCCAGTGTCCTTTTGTAAGGTTTTTTTCTGCTCATATTTTATTTCTTTTTATTTTATTTCTGGTGACTATACCTTTCAGAAACTTTATATCCTTGTCTCTCAAGCTTGTTTTTCACTATATTTTTCCTGATTGTTTCTATGACTTCATCTTGCCCAGGGTGCTAGCCCTGCCCAGTATAAGTCATTACCCCTCCCCCTCACCTCATTTCCTCTTCCTAAGCTTCATAGGTGCCTCACAACAGCAGGAGCCATTTTGAAACCTTATTTCCCCTTTATGCTGCTGAGCATCTGCTACTTTGTGTAAGATAAAATTTTGATTCTTTGTCATTAACTGTTTCGTGATGTCTTTTCCGTTGCCATGACTGCTTTAAATCTTACAATATTTGGTGATTATTCTGTTGGTTTATCTGCTTTAGGTCATATAGTATTTTGTGAGTATATTGAGTTAATATTGCTTGCATTTGCAGTTTCCGGTGTACTTTCTCACGACTCTAGTTTTGTGAATATTTAAAGACTATTTTCCCTGTTGCAAGGAGCTCCAGCACCTTATGATCATGGGTAGCTTAGCGTTTGAATTGTGCTCATCTTCTTTCTTTTTTTTTAATAAAGAAAACTGTAAATGTGAATATTTTCCAAATAAGTTTCTTGTTGCAAGGAACAACAGTACAATAACATCACATTTTGATGCATCTGTAGTATTTTTACTGTAATTTCTTGGTGTAGCACTAAAGTAAAGGCAGAACTATTGCCTGAAATAGTACCAGTTGTTGTCCTCAGTATCTTGGATTTCTGTTTTCCTGCTTTGTGAATTATTGCCTTGTGTATGGCTACACTGTGCTGCTGTTAACTACTGTTGTTCTGCATTACTTTATGCATAGGTGTAAACACTGCTGTGTTCTTAGCTAGCTATGTATGTAAGACACTCATACAATAAAAAATAATGCTAGGTATACAGTCTCTGCCTACCTGTATTAATTTTTTTCTCTCTACCCATGGTATTTTTGTCTCTCGTTCTTTTCCTTATTTACTTGCTCATAACTATTCTCCCTTCTGTCTGATTTTATTGCTCTAGTAGATTTTTCCCTGCAGTTTTCTCCTGGCCACAGTATAGGCAACACAGGTTTGAGGACCTTAACAGATACCCTGCAACTCTAACTATCTGTCCGGAAGCCACCATTTTAAGCATAAAATAATACCACTGAAGTATGTATCCCAGTAAATAAATACTACATAAGCTAATCTTTTAATTAATGCTAGACTTTATAAGCACAACAAGAATTTACAGTGTTTTTGTCTTCTTAGTCACCACGAAAAGCAGACACCAGCAGCTCCTATCCTTTTACATTGGTTATCCACTATCCTCATAATGTTTCTGTGTATATTCTCCTGTTCTGCACTTTACCCTTCCCTGAATTCATTTCTAGCCTCACTCATAATTGCCTTTCCTAGTACACCTGCCCTATTTTACTGTCTTCAGACTCTTGCATATTGCTTTTTTTGGTTGTTTTGCCCTGCTTTTAGCTGCTATTAATACCGCTCTCTCTCCCCCTCCAAAGCCCCTTTCTATTGTAGCTTATTTTAACCATACAATACTGGGTTTGCTTTAAGTAAATCTACTTGTGTAGCTTGAGGCCAGTGTCCTTTTGTAAGCTTACTTCTGCTCATATTTTATTTCTTTTTATTTTATTTCTGGTGACTATGCCTTTTAGAAACTTTATATCCTTGTCTCTCAAGCTAGTTTTTCACTATCTTTTTCTGATTGTTTCTATGATTTCATGTTGACCAGGGTGCTAGCCCAGCCCAGTATTATCATTACCCCTCCCCCTCACCTCACTTCCTCTTCCTAGTCTTCATAGGTGACTCACAACAGCAGGAGCCATTTTGAAGGATTCCGGCGTATAACTCGCAAGACATTTCCCTGCGAGCTACATCGCCGAAACCAAATGGCTGCATCAGCACTTTGCCATAGTGCAAATTGGATAAAAAGCATAGCTGCTGAAGCTGTAATCTATGAACGGGCAGCTACAGCCATATGGGATGTGTAACGCATTCCTTCTTCTCATTCAAGGAATGCATTTATTTAATTATTTATTTTGTTGTCAGTCTGACAACAAAATAAATAAATAATTAAATAAATGCAGTCTGACAACAAAATAAATAAATAATTAAATAAATGCATTCCTTGAATGAGAAGGAATGCGTTACACATCCCATACAGCTGTAGCTGCCTGTTCATAGATTACAGGATCAGCGGCTATGCTTTTCAGCCAATTTGCACTATGGCAAAGTGCTGATGCAGCCATTTGATTTCGGCAACGTAGCTTGCAGGGAAATGTCTTGCGAGCTACACGCCGGAATCCCATTTTGAAACCTTCTTTCCCTTTCATGCTGCTGAGCATCTGCTGCTCTGTGTAAGTTAAATTTTGACTCTTTGGCATTAATTGTTTTGTGATGTCTTTTCTGTTGTCTTAACTGCTTTAAATCTTACAATATTTGGTGATTATTCTGTTGTTTTATCTGCTTTAGGTCATATATTATTTTGTGATTATATTGAGTTAATATTGCTTGCATATGCAGTTTCAGGTGTACTTTTTCTCACGACTCTAGTTTTGTAAATATTTAAAGTCTATTTTCCCTGTTGCAAAGAGCTCCGGCACCTTATGATCATGGGTAGCTTTGCGTTTGAATTGTACTCATCTTCTTTCTTGTTTTTTAATGAAAGAAAACTGTAAATGTGAATATTTACCAAGTTTCTTGTTGTAAGGAGCAACAGCACCTTAACTTCACATTTAGTTGTACCTGTAGTATTTTACTGTAATTTCTTGGTGCAGCACTAAAGTAAAAGGAAGAACTTTTGCCTGAAAGTGTACCAATTGTTGTTGTCCTCAGTATCCTGGATTTTTGTTTTCCTGCTTTGTGAATTATTGCCTTGTGTATGTCTACACTGTGCTGCTGTTAACTATTGTTGTTCTGCATTACTTTATGCATAGGTTTAAACACTGCTGCGTTCTTAGCTAGCTACGTGTGTAAGACACTAATACAATGGAAATTAATGCTAGGTATACTGTCTATGCCTACCTGCATTAATTTTTTTTCTCTCTACCCATGATATTTTTGTCTCTCGCTCTTTTCCTGAATTACTTGCTCATAACTAATCTCCCTCCTCTCTGTTTTTATAGCCCTAGCGGATTTTTCCTCATGGTTTTCTCCTGGCCACAGTACAGGCAACGCAGGTTTGAGGACTTTAACAGATACCCTGCAACTCTAACTATCTGTCCGGAAGCCACCATTTTAAGCTTATAATAATATCACTGAAGTATGTATCCCAGTAAATAACTACTGCATAAGCTAATCTTTTAATTAATGCTAGACTTTATAAGCACAACAAGAGTTTACAGTGTTTTTTTGCTAGTCACCATGAAAAGCAGACACCAGCAGCTGCTATCCTTTCTCTTTGGTTACCCACTATCCTCATACTGTTTCTGTGTATATTCTCCTGTTCTGCACTTTACCCTTCCCTTAATTCATTTCTAGCCTCACTCATAATTGCCTTTCCTAGTGTACCTGCCCTATTTTACTGTCTTCAGACTCTTACATATTAATGTTTTTTTTTGTGTTTTGCCCTGATTTTAGCAGCTAGTAATACCTATCTCTCCCCCTCCAAAGCCCATCTCTATTGTAGTTTATTTTAACCATACAGCACTGGGTTTGCTTCATGTAAATCTACTTGTGTAGTTTGAGGTCAGTGTCCTTCTGTAAGCTTACTTCTGCTCATATTTTGTTTTATTTCTGGTGACTATACCTTTTAGAAACTTTATATCCTTGTCTCTCAAGCTTGTTTTTCACTATATTTTTCTGATTGTTTCTATGACTTCATCTTGACCAGGGTGCTCGCCCCACTCCGTTTGCCCTCGCTACACTCGGGCTCACTTTGCTCCTCTACCCTACCCCCATTCCCATACACCCCATTACAGTTACTTTTATACTTAACTATCCCTTCCCTTCCTTTCCCACTAGCCACTACAATTCTACTTCCTTCCTATTGCCACAGTCACCTTACTAATCTGTCAATCTTGTCAACACTACTGCCTCTATACCACTGTCTCTATACCTACTCTATATGATCATATTTTATTCCAACATGTATTATTTTTTAATATCTTCTACACTACTCCTTATTCACTCTATCTCCACCTCTTTCCACTCCAATGTCTCTGACCCACTCCTATGTTCACCATCTTCTGACTCATACAACATATATCCAACTACTTTATCTTTGACTATCTCCCCTAATCTCTTTACTACCTCTACCTCAAGTCTATATAAACTATCCATGATACAGGTTTTTAAATCTTCCCACAAAGCTAAGTCAAAACTATAGAAACTCCATCTAGCATCTACTACACACTCTCTCCTCACTAAAAACCTACTTTGTTCTGGAGATATCCATCCCAACCCTGGCCCCTAATCTCTCCCCAGAACTACCTCTACACTGCCCCCATCTTACTCCTCTAACAGTTACCAACCTCAGTCACAACAATCATCTCCATCCAAATACTTAACTATTTACTCATTGAATATTCAGAGTCTAGCAAAGTCACAGAGCTGCACTCATGGATAGCTCTCAATACCCCTCACATCCTCTCCCTATCTGAAACCTAGCTCAAGCCACAAATCTAAAATAGTGAAATTCTTCCACCAGGTTATAATATCTTCCGATCTGATAGACCTGTAAAAAAGGTGGTGGTATGGCAATCCTCTACTCAAATATTTTTAACCTCTCAACATACCCTTCCCTAATTCCTGACTTCCTCCCAGCTGAAATCATATCCTTAACTGTCATCTGAATCCCCACAAAATACTTGCAATTGCCTCTATCTAACTTCCTCCTGGTAACAATCTGCCCAAAATATCCTATCCTGGTTCTCCCACAACATACCATATGAGACACTTATCCTTGTTGATGTCAACATTGATTGGTCCAAACTCACAACTGACTCCCCCCAACTCAGTAGCCATCTACACAGCTTCCACCAACTTATAACATCTCCCACTCGTTTCCATAAAAATTCCACTTCCAGCTCCATCATAGACTGGATCCTTACCAATTCCCCTCACCAATACCGCAATCCCACCACCTTACCTGACTCCCTCAGTGATCATCTACCTACCATCATCTTAAGACACTACTCCCATATTCCTAAACCCCACCTTAACAAAGACTGTTGAAAACTATTGACTTTCAATTCATCCCAATTCAACTCCATTCTCCACAACATAGATTGGTCCATCCTAAAACACCTCCTCCTAAACGATGATGTAAGCACTTTCAATAGCATCTTCATGAATACTCTAAACTCCTTAGCTCCCTCTAGGAAGATCAGAGTAAAATCAAACCATGCTCCCTGGCTCTCCAAAGAGACTAGGTCCCTTATGAAACAGAGATCATGCTTGGTAAACCTGGACTAAAACTAACAACCACATGTTCTTCAAAAATACAGACAACTGAGGAACCTTGCAAAAAAAATACAACTAATGACAAAAAGTTATATTATAGCTCTGCTCAGCTTAACAACAAATCCTCTAAACTTTTGGTCAACTCTCAACAACATCCTCTATCCTATAAGGCCCTCTAATCCCTCCCCATACCCTAACTATTCTGCTCAGGAAACAGCTACCCTCCTGAATAAACACTTTATCTCTTCCATCCAAAATCTGGTAACCTCTAAGCCAAACTCTACTTTGACACCCACCTCTCCAAGTCCCACTAACACACCTTTGTTTTCTTTTGAACCAGTTCCCATTACTTACATTAGATCTCTACTACTTAAGCTAAAACCTTGCTCTCCTTCCACTGACAATCTATCTCCTGCATTCCTTAAACTTGCTGCTGACTCAATTGCCTATTCTGTATCTATACTAATTAATCGATCTATTCTGGAATCAACTGTCCGCACCCTTTGGAAATCTTTCTTCACTATCCCTCTTCATAAAGGTGGAAACTCCACTGATCTCTCAAACTACTGACCCATTGCCATTCTTTCCCCTCTCTCCAAGATATTAGATAAATGTAATCACTCACAGCTTCTCAATCACCTGCTCACACACCACTTACTTACCCCTACCCAACATGGATTTTGTCCTCACCACAGCACCACCACTGCCCTCATCTCCTTCACTTGTATCATTGCAGAGGCCCTAGACAACAATAAACTAATTTCCTGTCTCTTCCTAGTTTTCTGCAAAGCCTTCGATAATGTCTCTCATCCTCTACTACTTTCCAAACTCGCAAATCTCCACCTATCCCCCTCCACACTTGCCTGGTTTAATAGTTACCTATCTGGCGGGGAACAATCTGTCAAATGGCTCTCATCCTCCTCACCTTTCCTTCCCATCTCCACTGGTGTCCCCTAAGGCTCCATCTTGGGACCCCTTTTGTTTAACATCTTCACCAATGATCTTTACACCTCATGCAAAGAATCCTCCATTATTCAGTATGCCGATGACTCCACACATATACCCATCTCAAATAACATTCCTGAACTACAATCCCTGACCCAATAAGCCCTACTATCCACTGAACAATGGCTCTCTCACAACCTATTCATCCTAAATCCCAAAAAGATCAAACTCCTACTTTTCCTTCCCCGTTATTTTTCTCATCACAAAACCTCATTTTTTATTACATCTTCTAACAATACAAACATCCAACTTGACACCCACATAAAACTCCTAGGGGTCATTATCGATGACGAACTCAAGTTCAACCTACACATACTCCAATGTATAAAAAACACAAACCAGAAACTAGGTCTGATATATCAGAACAAAAAATTCCTAACCCCTGAATCTAGACTTACCCTGGGCCAGGCACTACTCATCCCCTCCCTCTTATATGCTTCCCCAGTTCTTACCAATAGCCAGGCCTCCCCTCTAAACAAACTGCAACAGACTTAACATAAAATAGCTAGATTCATTACTAACTCCCCATACAACTCACACCACTGCATTTCTTTAAACTCTCTTCAATGGCTTGAACGTCCCCAGTTTCTGCTATCTTATCAATTTCATATGCTACACTCTATTCTTTATAAATTCTCCTTCTGTCCATCTCTATCTTCCTTAGTCTCCATCTACATCCCATCCCAGACTCTCCATACTTCTACCCAACAATTACTTGATATCTACCACCCAAAAAAGTCAGTAGGCAAATTACTCTACCAACACTCCCTTGCCCATGCTTATAACAAACTTCCCCTTGACTTATGTTCAATCTTCCACACCTCACACTTTAAAAATGAACTAAAAGCTTATTTTCTCAATTCCAGAACCTGCCCTTGCCATGACCCTACATAGTCTTCCTTCCCATTATGTACCCTCAAAAGGACCATACTTAGTACCTCATTACACCTCTCTCTCCAATGTGTCTACTATGCATTTGCACAATTTTATACAAACAAAAAATGTTTATTGTTGACCTATTCAACTATATCATTGTAACATTGTTACTTATCTTCTTTTTAATGCAACTTTAACTTTATGCATGTAACTCAACATATGTGAATTGTTTTGCTATAACTATTATTATATCAATATTATTTAAAATTGTACTTGTTTTAAAATGTATTACTGGAGCTTTTCTCCTCAGGTCTTCACTGAAAATGGGCCACAAGCCCAGTTGGACAAACCCGGATAACAAATGTCAATAAATAAATAAATAAATAGACCTGCTGCATGTGAGGCAGATGCTGTTAGCACACTATATTAAGTAATGGCAACAGGAGGTGGTCACCAGCCGTGTATGGTATACGCCACATAACATATGATCTACACACACACAAACAGTTGCTAGCACTGGGATTAGAACTCCTGCCTATCCAGGTATTTCTACTATAGTGTTACACAGTTATCAGACACACCACAGAGCTTATACATTTTCACCTATTCCAAAGGTACTTCTAAGGTGGATGACATCAACAAGACTACTAAATTGGAGTGAGGGTAAGCGTAAAGGGTAGTACACAGATCAAAAATGGTATAAGCCAGACAGTACATGATTCACAAACACATGCATACACACTTGCCAGTATTGGGATTAAAACTCCTGCCTATCTAGGTATTCCTACTATATTGCTATGCAGTTATCAGACACGCCACAGAGCTTATAAATTTCCACCTATTCCAAAGGTATTTCTAAGGTGGATGACATTAACAGGACTACTAAATTGGAGTGAGGGGCAGTGAAAAGGGTAGTACGCAGTTCAAAAATGGTATATGCTAGACAGTACATGATTCAATCACACACACACACACACACACACACACACACACACACACACACACACACACACGTATCATTCACAGAGCTTATGCATTTCCACCTATTCTAAAGTGGATGACATCAAAAGGACTACTAAATTGGAGTCAGGGGAAGTGTAAAGGGTAGTACACAGGTTAAGCCAGACAGTACATGATTCATACACACACACACACACACACACACACACACACACACACACACACACACACACACATGGCAGTATTGGGATTAGAACTCTTACCTATCTAGTTATGTCTACTATAGTGTTATGCAGTTACCACACACTCTAAAGAGCTTACAGAGCTTTTGCATGGCCAAAGCCGCTGATAACTACACAGGTGTGGTAAAGTATTACAGGTGGCAGACAGTCTGCCTTCTGTTCCACCCGTACATCATGCTAGTTCTTTCTGTCTTGCACTTCAACTGGCATTATGGCTTGGCACTTCACCAGGTTATTGTATCAGAAAGTGTGGCACACCTGGGAGCCATCAGCAGTACTCGTTCATCATAGATGTAGCCCCAGTACTTACTAGTTACGTCCACCCCTCCTAGCATGTTTAAAGGGCAATTATCTGTGCTTTCATCCATTAACCTGGTGCACTTGTCCATTCTGAGTCACTGTTGCAACTGATTCATGTACACACACAACCCCCCCCTCTATACACAGAACCCAATGACTTGCCACAAATGTCCTACATCTGTCAATGCTGGGTTTCCAGGTACTGGCTAAGATTTTTGCCACCCCTACGATGCCTTATTAGGCAGTGTTCCTAATGTTATTACCACCATAACAGGTAGATATTTATGCAATCTGAGGGTCATGCTGCTCAACAGTAGACATCTAACTGTCAGGATGAAGTCACTCAAAGCACTCAGAGTGGAGGACATGTCTGCTGTAATGGAGAAGTTGTTCACATCAGCAGACAGCAGACCTGCAGTATCAGACTATGGCATATTCCACAGATGTCAGCCCCCAAACATGGACCACCCCACACCTCCACAGATGGTGTTGTCTCCATATTTATTATGGCTAGGAACACCTCCAGACTAGCATCCCAGCATAATGCATTGGAGATGCATTTGATACAACTGCCTTGGGGTAATAGTGCAATCCAGACAATAGCCTGCTATGGGTCCACATCTATGTTCCTAGACTGTCAATGCACATTCCTCAACACCCTGCCATCTATGATGGTCCAAAGCAACACTGGCATAGTATGATTCTTCAACTACCCCTTCATTACCTGGGGAAAGTAGCCAAGTGCCAGTACAATGGCCCAACACTTGTGGGTTTCATAATTTCCAATGCTCTGGACCAGCCCATACTGACCCCTGGTAGAGGATGCAACAACCTTGACCTGTGTTGACTACTTAAATATGGGACTGTTGCTCATCCACAGATGTCAATCCCTGCATGGTGAGATGCACATAGGCTGTAATCAACATGGAACTCAACATGTCAGCCACATCCCCCACAAAGGTAACCACCTTGCAAAACCTCTCCAAAGCTGACTTTGCAGCCATGAAAACTGGGGTGGATGTCTTCACTGCACTCATGGCAATGGGAAATAGCCACATGAGTGTGGAATCATACACATATGCACTGTACAAACAGGTAAATGAATGCATGGTACTAGCCAGAGCCAGCAGAACCCAGGCACTGCCCTCCAAACACTGGAAGACAATGTGATGGTTACCTGCTATTACTAAAGTGTACATCAGAAGGAGGACACTGTTGCAGAGAAAGGTGGTGTTCCATGACTGTTGAACTGCCTTATTAGCCTCAAACACAACTTTGGAACCCTCATAGAATCCCCTACAGGATTCTATGATGGCAGACATGCAGCAGACATTGACAACAATCACAACAGCCTTTGGTAGTTACATCAACAACTTCCACAGCATTAAACACAAGTGCTGTGAGTTACTGCACGATGCTAATACCTATCCTGAGTCAACAGATATTGGCCACAGTCTTGGCAACACATTCAGTGCCAGCTTTACCCCTCTCTCCCCCACAAGTGAAGTGCTTAGTGAATATGTTCTCACATGCTGTATACCATCTCTGTTTTAGGCATCTGTGTGTCACTAGGATGTGGCCCTGCAGCAAGACCACTGGGTATGGCAGTGTGGTAACACATTCAACATGTCATAGGCAGGGTACAGTATTTGCACGGAAAGATCTGGTCTGTAACGCAGAAATTGCATATACCTCAGATTATAGGGCTGAGGGCTGTACCTAGGTATATGTTGATTTACAACATCTGTTGTAGAAAGGAGAATGGTACCTGTTGTGGTTTGGACACACCTCTGATTGCTAATATCCACAGCCACAGGGGATATTCATCAACCAAACCCACTGAGATTACTATTCACACACACACACACACACACACACACACACACACACACACACACACACACACACACACACACACACACACACACATATACACATTTGCCAGTACTGCGATCCATTGGTTCATTGCTTCATAGGTGTGCAGTAGGTGAATGGGCCTGAAGTCTCTACAAGGCTAGCCCAAGGGAATACCCTGGCATCAGGCTACATGAAAATAGTCTCCAGTGTGGCTCAGGAGTATAGTCACTGGACCTGTTCCCAGGGGTGGGTATTGTATTCCCCATCAACTCATCCAGATTTCTATTGTGGGAGGACAGAGATGTGCATTGCTTCACATGCATGTGATTTATATTCCATAACATGTGTTGTGCATATGTCCCATACATATGTTCTTTTAAGGTGGAAGTGTGCTTGAGGTCTCTGAGGCATGTTGTGTGGACAGATTGGTATCTTCAGAAGAAGCATTCCTGACCTCGTTTGGTGAGACCTGGCTTTGTAACTGAGGTAGTGATTGCACCTACATAGACAGTATGATACGGGGATTCATTGGAGTTATTGACATCTGTCCATACAGGGCATGTGTATAAGGCATGGTATTCTCTTTGTAGGGTACATTTGCTGACTCTGCAGTTGTTTCAGGTATCCAGTGGGGAACATGGCAAAAGGGCCACTGTACACATTGATTAGGCTACTGAAGGGATGGAACAGGATGCCATATCATTTTACTTGCTGAATAACACACAGTCAGGAGATGTAACACATCAAGGTACTTTCTGATGTAAGTGGCACTGCTGTGGTCAAAAGGCATGGAGTCCACTGCAGTCACACTGTGGGTACTATCTGTGAGGCAATTTGCAGGAGAACTACTGATATAGTGGTTGCTGCCTAGCCAAGTGTGTTTGTTTATGATTTGTGGGTGGAGAGTGGTCTAAGAGTATTAGAAGGGTTGCCTATATTGTTAACTAACCCATAATGTCACAGTCATTGCACATGGCACTACATATTTAGGGCTGTGGATTGTCTACACCAACCTTTATTGTGTTTGACAACTGTTGGCCTTGTAATGTGGACATTGGGACATATACTAGGTCCTCAATATAATAATTTAGCAAAACCCACCCCCCCAGTGGATCCTGTTATTACACAATCACACCAGCACCCACACAGGATACTGATGACAGACACACACACACACACACACACACACACACACACACACACACACACACACACACACACACACACACACACACTTACCAGTGGTGAGTTTCAACCCCTACCTAACTATATATTGCTACTACAGCGATACACATTTATTGCATGCGCCACGGAGCTTAGAGGATGGATGTTGTCCCAAGGTACTTCTAAGGTGAGGAACATCACCAGCCCTTGGGTGATGTAGTGGGCGAGAGATTTCAGAAAATAGTTTACCCTACACACACATTTGCAATTGCAAGGAATGAGGTTCAAACCTCTATCTAACTATGTTTTCAGACCATTATGTTGCACATTTACCACACACACCACTGACCTTACATGGTTTAGGATTGCCAACAGGTACTTCTAAGGTGAATGATATCTGCAGGACTACTAAAGCCAGGTACTGAGAAGTGTACTGGGTGTAAATGGGGCCAAATTCTTTAAGGTACGGATACATATTTGTACACACATACAAACACTTGCCAGGAATTGGATTCAAACCCCCTACCTTTGTAGTTATTGCTACTATATTTGCTACTATCTTGGTTTGCATTTATCACACACACCACAGAGCTTACATGTATAATACTGTCCACACATACCTCTAAGGTGAGTGACATCAGCAGCACTGCTAAAGGAGAGTTAAAGGAAGTGTAGTAAGTTTGAATGGCCAAAAAATCAGGTCTCTACAAAGACACACACACACTCTCTCTCACACTAACACAAACATTTTCACATTTGCCAGGACCAGGATTAGAACTCCTATCTAACTAGTTTGGTACATTATAATATCACGCTGTTATCACAAGCACCATAGAGCTTATATGTCAAAGGTTTCTTTGAAGATGAATGACATCAGCAACAGTGCTAACGAAGGGGTAAGGGAAGTGTAGTAAGTGTGAATGGCCACAAAATCAGGTCTCTACAAGGACACACACACTCTCTCATACAAACACACACACTTTCACTGTTCCCCAGGACCAGGATTAGAAGTCCTAACTAACTAGTTTTCTGCACTATAGTATCCCACAGCTATCACGAGCCCCATGGAGCTTATAGGTTGGAGAGGTGTCCAAAGGAATCTTTGAAGTTGTGTGATAGCAGCAGTGCTAAATGCAGGGTAAGGGAAGTGTAGTAAGTGTGAATGGCCACAAAATCAGGTCTCTACAAGGACACACACACTCTCTCATACAAACACACACACTTTCACAGTTCCCAGGACCAGGATTAGAAGTCCTAACTAACTAGTTTGCTGCACTATAGTATCCCACAGCTATCACGAGCCCCATGGAGCTTATAGGTTGGAGAGGTGTCCAAAGGAATCTTTGAAGTTGTGTGATAGCAGCAGTGCTAAATGCGGGGTAAGGGAAGTGTAGTATGTGTGAATGGCCACACAATCAGGTCTCTACAAAGACACACACACACACACACACACACACACACTTTCTCACACAAATATTTGCACACTTGTCAGGACCAGGATTAGAACTCCTACTTAACTATACACCATATTATTACACAGTTATCGCAAGTGCCACAGAGCTTATATGCTGAAAACTGTCCAAAGGTATTTTTGAAGGTGAGTGACATCAGCAGCAGTGCTAAAGGAGGGATAAGGGAAGTTTAGTGAATGTGTATGGCCTCAACCACATTCATCTAGAAATACACGCACACACACACACACACACACACACACACACACACACACACACACACACACACACACACGCACACACACGCGCACACACATGCGCACACACATGCGCACACACATGCGCACACACATGCGCACACACACGCGCACACACACGCGCACACACACTCACACAAAACTTTACATTTGATAGGACTGAGATTACAACTGCTACATGGATACTTATTTGTACTGTAGTATTACACAGTTATCACAAGCACCACTGAGAGCATAGGGCTGAGGGCTAACCAAAGGAATTTCTACAGTGAATGACATCAGCACATCATGTGTTATAGGCCAGTGGGATATGTACTGGGTGGGAAAGGCCTCATAATGGGATTCTCTCTGTTACTGCCTGTCTTTCTCTTCCCCATGTCTCTGTGTGTGCATGTTTGACATATTATATTATTTTGGCTTTAGATATGTGTGAGTATTCCTATCCAGTGTGTGTGTGTGTGTGTGTGTGTGTGTGTGTGTGTGAGAAGTATCAATGGTGTACAGTTTGGTGTGTGCGCACAGACATCTGCGAATAACCAGTATCTGTAGTCCACTGTGTTGTCAGACATGGACTTCATTTCTCTAAGTGTAGGAGCATACCCAGTATGACCTTCTATATTGAGTGTGTGCATCCATTCCAGGGAGGGATGGTTCATAGGTTCATAGGTTAGTGCTAAGCTAACTGCCCTTGCGAGCCATTTTAAGCCTAGCAAATTATCTCTTGTGAGACGCAAACCCTGCACCTTGTGTTTGTAAAGCAAACACCTTAACCATTAGGCCACCCTCCCAACGGGTTTTGTGTGCTACAGCTACACCTAGCAAACTGTTTCTGCAGGATATCTGTCGCTAGGTTGCCAATATGGCAAGACAATGGGCGTAACATATAGGGGATACTGTAACTATGGCTATCTGTGCTGCTTGTGTAACAGGGTTGGTTGTAGCATAGATTTTCTGATATATGTACTGTTTTACACTGTGATGTATCATGTCATCAACTACTGACAGTTATCATTCTTTGCTCACAGTTATTTAGCAGTGAAATACAAGATGAATGAAGCTGAGACCAATATTCTGAGGCATATAGACTGCACATTCTGGCACACTCCTGGCAACGTGGAGAAATAGCTACAGATAATAGACTGCTGGTTCGGTGTAAATGGTCCAGCACCTTGTTAGCATGCTGGCTGAGGATCCCCTCCTTGTGTTTTTCTCAACTTCACAGAATGGCCATATCATGCTGGGGCCATACCTCTCAGCTGTACAGATACACCCAGGTTATCCATAGACAGGACTCATATATCTGGTCAGTTAACTTCACATTGTTGTATACGTTCCCAGGCTGCAAGTCAGTGGATTACCCTGGGGTGACAGTGGTGAGTGGTTGAGGTGTTCCTGTCGATCTTTCCAGTTCATACTGATCCACAGGTCTGGACATGGTCAAGTTCTGCTTATAGCTAGGGACACACATGCATTGGACACCTATTCAGCATGCAGCATCATGTATGTATTCCCATACAGAGATGGGTTCATGCTGTACTCATTCCCTACAGCAAGGATATGACCTGAGATAAACCTGTGGCTGATGATGGGGTGAGCTGGGTGCATGTGCGATATGGAAGCTACTTGCACATGACTCACAAATATACATGGGACATCCCCCCTATGCTGGCTTGTGTGTGGACATGGGCAGCCTGTTATCACTTTATAACTGTGCCTTTGGTGGTCTGCCAGCGATTGGACAGACTACCAGTATTCCATACTTGAGGGACAACTAATGTGATGCTAACTTCTATGTATAATTCCAAACTTGTGCACAGTTTAGAGTTATTTTATATGCACTTTGTGTAGGTTGCTTCCACCTGTGTACTGTTTCTGTGTATGGGCCCTGTTCATGGCGTGTCCAGCTTTCTGATGGTGACAGATATTGACATCTAGACAGTGAGTATGTACAACTGCTGACATGGGTGTAGCTGAGAAGCAGTGCGATTGGCACTGCAGTTGTAGGAACATAGCCCTGTCATCCACTGTACTGTACCTAGGCCACTGAGACACAACCATCCAGGCCCACATGCTGACCACTTCCAGGCAATATTAAACACACAACAAACTTACCACACTGACCCATGCATATTGTACACATGCAACAGTGTAGATTGAGACAGCTCTGGCAATCTGTGCTCCAGTGATTTTACTCCTCAAACTTATATGCTACTGCATTTCTAACTGGGATTGTGTGTGTGGGGGGGTGCACACCTGCAGACTTTAAACATTTGCAATGACTGTACTGGTATTTCGTTTAATCTGTTGGCTTCCATTTCATATTGTATTGTGACCTATCATGCAGAAAGAGCTATATCAGTAGAGTACACATGTTAGATCTTAATGGCATAAGTTTCAGTTTCAGATGTCTTACCCTTCAAAACTAAA